>NC_048566.1:39003561-39310704 GCF_013265735.2 Oncorhynchus mykiss
ACATAAAATCCCAAAGTAACAAGGAAAGTTAGAGGCACAAGTGTGGCTGTTGATATTGTACCTCTCAGAGAGGAGATCTTGAGGGCCAGACATGATGAGGTCACAGGTGGGAGAGTTTTATAAACCCACACCACAACACTTCTCCAGGTAGAAGAACCCTTTATGGTTCCAGATAGAACGTTTTCACCCAACGAAGAACACTTTTGGAATCCTTTCTTTCACAGACACAAGGTTCCAAAGAAACATTTTGTATGAAAAAGGTTCCAAAAGGTTCCATGTAGAACCCTCGTCCCTGAAGATCAGAAGAACCCTTTTAGAACCTTTGTGAAATTCACAGCAGTTTGAACCGTTGTCGTGCATGCAGTGGGATTGACTGTAGTATCCCACCCCTCTTCGCTGTCAGTCATTCCTGTTGGTTCCCTCCTAAGAGGCTGTTTTGAAAGCTACTGTCATGGTCTCTTTTTCTGTCTGTGTGATCGTATCAAATCAATATTTATTGGTCGTGCACACATATTTTGCAGGTGCAGCCAAATGCTTGTGTTTCCAACTCCCACAGTGAAGTAATACCTAACAATCCAAAAAAATAGGAAATATCAGGACGAACAATGTCAGAGTCCGGAATATACACTGAGTTTACAAAACATTAAGAACACCTGCTCTTTCCATGACACAGACAGACTAGGTGAATCCATGTGAAGCTATGATCCTTATTGATATCATCTGTAGATGAAGATGAGGAGACAGGTTAAAGAAGGATTTTTAAGCCTTGAGACAATTGAGACATGGATTGTGTATGTGTGCCATTCAGAGAGTGAATGGGCAAGGCAAAATATTTAGGTGCCTTTGAACGGGGTATGGCAGTAGTTATGGTAGCACCGAGTGTGTCAAGAACTGCAATGCTGCTGGGTTTTTCACATTCCACAGTTTCCTGTGTGTATCAAGAAGGATCCACCACCCAAATAACATTCATCCAACTTCATACAACTGTGGGAAGCATTGGAGTCAACATGGGCCAGCATCCCTGTGGAACACTTTCGACACCTTGTAGAGTCCATGCCCCGGCGAATTGAGGCTGTTCTGAGGGCAGAAAAAGGTGCAATCAATATTAAGGAAGATGTTCCTAACGTTTTGTACACTCAGTGTATATGTATATGATGGCGTGTATAGACATATTATTATTATAATACTTTTTTTTACCTTTATTTAACTCGGCAGGTCAGTTAAGAACAAATTATTGCTTTCAATGACTAGTCCAACGCTCTAACCACTAGGCTACCTGCCGCCCCATTATGGACAGTATATGAATAGAACAGGTGTATACAGTATATACATAAAAACACACCCACTGTACATGTAGGCTATGTTGTGATGGTTTTACCCTCACAATTTAACGGTGAGATCCTCCAAAACATATGAGAAAATCATCAGGGCTAGTTTGATTGCTCATTACTTATTGTGAATCGACATGGTTAGGTCAGGGTTTCACAAGGGGCAGGCTAAGCAGGGCACAACGTCGTGGAGCGTTCCGATCTTACGTAGAACTAACATGCCTCTCTGACATGTCGAATCAGTAATAATGTGGGCTCTATTCATGACATTGCAATGTTCAACAAAGCTAGCCTTGAACAACGAGCCCAAAAAACAGCTTTGAAAGGACCACAGCTAGTAATCAACACCAGATCACGTAGACAGAGGATTCAGAACTACACTAATACCACCCCATAAAAGTGTGAAAATCGCAAATGTCAGTTCATCACCTACCAGGTATTTCATGCTTGGCAAGTGTCAGTTTCGTCTTTCACAACCAGGCTCAGAGTAATGAACCAACACTTTATTGGTGTACATGTGAGAAATGCTTGGAGGCCTGGGGTTTTAAGTGTTTCTTTTCCATTTAAACCCGACTTTGTCTTTATGATCTGTATGTCTCTCTTTGTGGAGTTCGGTCGTCTTCACATAAACACCTGTTGTAGTCTGGTTCTAAATGAGGCCTTTACGTGTGTCCCAAATGGCGCCCAATCCCATAAGGGCCCTGGTCAAAAGTGGTGCACTACATAGGGAGCAGGGTGCACTTAGGTAGTCACGAGTTGAGGAGTATGTCGAGTTCAGTCCTTTAGTCTGCTTAGCCTTAATCACCAAGCGCCTGACTAACTCTTAACTCTTTAAGTCCAGCCCATTTAAGTGAGCGCTGCTAAGGTGTGTCTGCAGGTGGCTTAGCCCTTGTTATCCCCGCCCTGTACCTCGACGGCAGTGGCACCGCTAACAGACATTTTTTATTATGTACACAACAAATACACAACAAATACAAAAAAAAAAACGGAATTATACAAACAAGAGTACATAAACCTAACAGTATTACATATCAAGATTAATTTTCAATTTGTTACATACTTTTATGGTGTGCATTGCTTTTTTGTTTTTACATTTATTGATTATTTCAAAAATAATATTTCCATTCTATCTTAAATAATGTGAAGAGGGGTTTGGTCTCTGCCCACTTCATTTTATGGACAAAGAATCTTCCATGAAAGATAAACAAATGAACAATGAAAGTTAAATCAGGGTCCATATCATTTGGATCAAAATTAAAACGTAATATCAGAATCTTTCCAATTAACAGTAATAGTTGTTTATTTGAAAATAAAATCTTCTAACTCACACCAAAATCTTCTGACATAAGAACAGTCCCAAAATAATTGGTCAAGAGTCTCTGGGTCACAACCACAAAATACACATTTGTTATCAATAGCTATTTTAAACCTCTGTATAATAAAGGTATTTACAGGGTCGATTCTATGAATGAGTTTGTATGATACTTCTTTCACCTTATTAGATATACAATATTTACCAGATAACAACAAAACTTTGTTCCAGTTCACTTGTCCTAGGGCTCCATTCCAGTACATTTTAGCAGAGGGAATAGTAACATATTGACATAGCTAACAGACTTTAACCGCTAAGCGACAGCCCAGCTTTATCTTTAGCACTAGTGTCACTCAGTCAGCGAGACCGACAGTTACGAAACGGGCAAATTAGGGGGTTTGACTCCCCGGAAGATTGAGAAAGTCTGAGGACCAGGGTTATTATGAACACAGGTTTATTATGAACGGTGCGAGGCGAGAGGCGCGGTCCGTCCCAGGTAATGAAGGTGTTTAGGAAAGTTGTTTTAAAGCAAGGCGTAATTGCAGTAATAGCCTTGGCCTGGTTTCATTGAGAGACGTTGTAGGTAATGAAAACATACACTTAGAGGAAGCACTCGCGAAATCAGGCCTGAGGAGACAGTGTTTAACGCGACACAACCCCATCGTCCGTACAGCAGCCGTTTGTATGTAATAAAAACGTATGGTATAGTCAATAATCACTTTAAATGATGGACTGTGCAAGGGCTTAACGTCCAGTTGTTGGCCAACTGCTTTTGATGCGAATACTGTCGCAGACTCGCAGCACAGTCCAAATTATGAGTCAGTTGTTTGTAGACGCTATCTCCCTCCCCGTATACATTCACATACTTACACAATCATATCAGGCTCCCTAATTATTCGTAAGGTGCGTGCGAGTGTGTGAGAGTTGGATAAGATTTCTTGCATCATACGCTGCATTCCCATTTCAATCAAAAGGCGAAAGCATTTGATGTGGGAACAAGTTTGTTATTTGTTTTGTTTGCGGGAGAAGGAAAAAAAGATAAAAGACAAAAATATTGGTAAGCCGCTGATGAAATTAAATGAAATGGTATGGTTTGCGGAGGAGGATGAGAGGGGGAGGGGTCGGCTAAACGGAGAGGCACAGGCAGACGGCTATTAAGAGAGGTCTGTATGTAGTAGTTCTAATCTGGTCCAAAAGCAGGTAGTCTTTTAAGCTTCCAGTTCCTCTCTCTCTTGGTCTGGAATGGACACCGGATTCCCTCTTGGTCCTAGACAGTGCTGGCAACACACAACTGCTGACTATAAATACCTGCTCCTCTGACTTCTAGGAAGGCTGGAATCTGAGGCCCTGGCCTGAACCTAATCATCTCATTCGAGAAGGCTACTGTAGTGCGTGGGCTTTGTGGTGTTGGCCAGGCACACGCACGTACGCAAACACACACAGGCATAGAAACGAACACACACACGCGCACAAATGAGGGCAAGCACACGCAGGACATACACACACATGATGCTGAGAACACACAACACAGGGTCAGCAGTGAGTGGTGGTGCTGTGTCTTTGTGGGGGATACTGCAGGGGGAGGGTTTGTCTCATTCTATAGACGTGTGTGTTTGGCCCCTCTGATTGGTGTGACAGCGTGTCACTGCAGAGAATGGTGCGCAGCCTTGCCGCTGACTTCCTAATGTCTATAACGGTGTGTATTAACTGTGCTTGTGTGTGTAATGCCTGCAGGTGCTACTATATTCATTTAGTTCAAGGAGGTTCAAAGGAGTGTGTGTGTGGGGGGGGGGGGGTCTCTGAATGGGTGTTGTTCTATGTGCTACTTAGGGTATATGTGTGTGTGTGTCGCACAGTGTGTGTCAGTGTGTGTGTGTGTAAGCTGCAGGCAGTCAGATGCCAAGGGATTGCGAGGCAGGTCGGAGCGAGTGCGTCAGTCTGACGGTCTAATCTGAAGTGACCAGACTGTTATTTATAATGTGTCTTTAGGTATCAAGCGGACCAAGAGGGCATAGGGTCAACCGCTAGATAGCTGCTTGACAGAAATCAGCCAAATCAGAGAGAGTGGAGAGAAGAAAAGGGGGAAATAGAAAGAGACAGGAGGAGAGGGAGAGGGGGAGGAGAAGAGGGAGAGTGAAGACTACTGATTGAGTTTGGGCTGTTTGTTTGACATTTTGGAATGACAGGGTTGTATTCATTAGGCATCAAATTAACGAAAATGACTGAAACAGGGAGGGACTCATTTTAAGTTTCTGTTGCGAAACGTTGTAGAACATTTTCCGTTGCCTGCCCTAATGAACACGACCCTGGTGTCCGCTAACGATCACACAATCACATTACAGTGTTACGATAGTCATCACTCTTAAAGGGGATGAAGTCAATTGGATAATATCTGTTTAGTTATTGATTTCTACAAACGTGACACTGACATGTGTGCCAACGTCTGTGGAGAGATGTACAGACACTCACAGTGCTGTCAGTACACACAGGCCTTAGCAGAAGAGGGAGAGAAACATTCAAGTTGGGAAATAAGAGGGATATGGCTGTCTCTGTGTGTGAGAGGGTATGTCTATGACTTTGTGTGTAAAAGCTTAGCACGGAAAGGAGACTGATAACTCTTGATTGTGTGTGTGAGTTTGTGTGTGCGCGTGAGTGTGTGTGTTTGTGTGTGTGCGTCCGTGTTGCGGGTGGGTAGTCTGAGGGTGCAAGACTGGAAACCATCCTAGACTTCAGCTGATTCATATGTTATCCTCTCTTTTGGCTCAGGGGAATTGTGTAATTTGAGAGAGACAGAGAGTGATGCACACAATGAGAGCACAGATGATACAATCTGGATAGATTTATGATGTCTGATTATGAACACCTTATACAGTATCTCTCTCTTGGCACACACTCTCTGTTATGTACATGCATGCACACACCAGCCAGGTCACTCCAGATCCAAGGCGATATATGACATTCATCCTGGTCCCCATGACGTCGGGAGATGCTTTCAAAACCATCCAATAGGGGCAATGGTGAGCGCTATTACCATCAAAGTAGGCTTGCGACTTGCTAGCGAGCACCGAGGGTCGCGTGTTCAATCACAGTACTCGGCACTAGGGTTGGGAATATTTGGGCAATAATCAGAGGTGGAAACTTTCCGTGGGAATTAACGGGAATATATGGGAATTAACGGAAATATATGAAAATTAATATTAATTCCTTTTAAATGTAGATGTTTTTTGCATTGGATATATTTACCATATCATATGGAGACAGAAACATAAACTTTTGACCTTATCATAAGTAGACATAATTGCAAATGATTCAATCCTTCCAATAGAAATAAAACCATTTTTTTTTTTGTTAAGAATTGAACTTTAATTAAATGAGTTGATTCTTCACATGGGATGATTTCACTGAAACACAAAAGAAAGGGAATATTGAATGATCCCCAATGATCCATCGCATCTCCCAAAAACGTTTTCAACATACATCTGTAAAATGATAGTCTAGAAACTAAAGCTTTGGTTGTCTTCCTCTCCGGCTTCCAAGTCTTCTCCCTGGACCTCCTCTGTCATGTATTGTCATGTTGTGTCTTGTTTCTGTCCTTTCCCTTCACCCTGTCTCCCTCTGCTGGTCGTTATTAGGTTACCTTTTCTCCCCCTCTTTCCCCCAGCTGTTCCTTGTCTCCTCCTAACTACCTCGTCACCCCTTTTCCCACCTGTTCCCTTTTTCCCTCTGATTAGTCCTCTATATCTCTCTCTGTTTTTGTTCCTGTCTTTGTCGGATTCTTGTTTGTGTTTTTCATGCCTGAACCAGACTATCGTCATGTTTGCTGCAACCTTGTCCTGTCCTGTCGGAATCTGCCGGTCCATCTGAGCCTACCTATGTTTTGTTATTAAAGAAGTTCTGTTTACGTTAATTCGCTTTTGGGTCCTCATTCACGCACCGTAACAGAAGAATCCGACCAAGAATGGACCCAGCGACTTCGGATCCTCTCCACTCAGCCGTCGAGATCCAGGGAGCGATGCTAGGCAGACACGAGCAGGAATTGTCTGCTGCTCGACATGCCGTTGAGACCCTGGCCACCCAAGTCTCCAACCTCACAGAACAGGTTCACCATCTCCGCCTCGATCCACCGGCCACTTCCAGGGCTTTCGAATCTCCGGAGCCCAGAATCAATAACCCGCCGTGTTACTCTGGGGAGCCCACTGAATGCCGCTCGTTCCTCACCCAGTGTGATATTGTGTTTTCTCTCCAGCCCAACACTTACTCCAGGAGCACTGCTCGTGTCGCCTACGTCATATCTCTCCTTACTGGACGGGCTCGTGAGTGGGGCACGGCAATCTGGGAGGCAAGGGCTGAGTGTACTAACCAGTATCAGGACTTTAAGGAGGAGATGATACGGGTTTTTGATCGATCTGTTTTTGGGGAGGAGGCTTCCAGGGCCCTGTCTTCCCTATGTCAAGGTAATCGATCCATAACAGACTACTCTATTGAGTTTCGCACTCTTGCTGCCTCCAGTGGCTGGAACGAGCCGGCTTTGCTCGCTCGTTTTCTGGAGGGTCTCCGCGCAGAGGTAAAGGATGAGATTCTCTCCCGGGAGGTTCCTTCCAGCGTGGATTCCTTGATTGAACTCGCTATTCGCATTGAGCGACGGGTTGATCTTCGTCACCGAGCTCGTGGAAAGGAGCTCGCGTTCTCCGTTGCCCCCCTCTCCGCATCACTACCATCTTCCTCTGCCGGCTCGGGTGCTGAGCCTATGCAGCTGGGAGGTATCCGCATCTCGACTAAGGAGAGGGAACGGAGAATCACCAACCGCCTCTGTCTCTATTGCGGTTCTGCTGGTCATTTTGTCACTTCATGTCCAGTAAAAGCCAGAGCTCATCAGTAAGCGGAGGGCTACTGGTGAGCGCTACTACTCCTGTCTCTCCTTCAAGATCCTGCACTACCTTGTCGGTCCATCTACGCTGGACCGGTTCGTCAGCTTCCTGCAGTGCCTTAATAGACTCTGGGGCGGAGGGCTGTTTTATGGACGAGACCTGGGCTCGGGAACATGACATTCCTCTCAGACAGTTAAGGGAGTCCACGGCCTTGTTCGCCCTGGATGGTAGTCCTCTCCCCAGGATCCAGCGTGAGACGCTACCTTTAACCCTCACTGTTTCTGGTAATCATAGCGAAACCATTTCTTTTTTAATTTTTCGTTCACCTTTTACACCTGTTGTTTTGGGCCATCCCTGGCTAGTTTGTCATAATCCTTCCATTAATTGGTCTAGTAATTCTATCCTCTCCTGGAACGTCTCTTGTCATGTGAAATGTTTAATGTCTGCTATCCCTCCTGTTTCCTCTGTCTCTTCTTCACAGGAGGAGCCTGGTGATTTGACAGGGGTGCCGGAGGAATATCACGATCTGCGCACGGTGTTCAGTCGGTCCAGGGCCACCTCTCTTCCCCCACACCGGTCGTATGATTGTAGTATTGATCTCCTTCCGGGAACCACTCCCCCCCGGGGTAGACTATACTCTCTGTCGGCTCCCGAACGTAAGGCTCTCGAAGATTATTTGTCTGTAGCTCTTGCCGCCGGTACCATAGTCCCCTCCTCCGTCACATTTCTCGGTTCTGTTATTTCCGCTGAAGGCATTAAGATGGATCCCGCTAAGGTCCAAGCTGTCATTGATTGGCCCGTCCCTAAGTCACGCGTCGAGCTGCAGCGCTTTCTCGGCTTCGCGAACTTCTATCGTCGTTTCATCCGTAATTTCGGTCAGGTGGCAGCTCCTCTCACAGCCCTTACTTCTGTCAAGACGTGCTTTAAGTGGTCCGTTTCCGCCCAGGGAGCTTTTGATCTCCTCAAGAATCGTTTTACATCCGCACCTATCCTTGTTACACCTGACGTCACTAGACAGTTCGTTGTCGAGGTTGACGCGTCAGAGGTGGGCGTGGGAGCCATTCTTTCTCAGCGCTCCCTCTCTGACGACAAGGTCCACCCTTGCGCGTATTTTTCTCATCGCCTGTCGCCGTCGGAACGTAACTATGATGTGGGAAACCGCGAACTGCTCGCCATCCGCTTAGCCCTAGGCGAATGGCGACAGTGGTTGGAGGGGGCGACCGTTCCTTTTGTCGTTTGGACTGACCATAGGAACCTTGAGTACATCCGTTCTGCCAAACGACTTAATGCGCGTCAGGCGCGCTGGGCGCTGTTTTTCGCTCGTTTCGAGTTCGTGATTTCTTATCGTCCGGGCTCTAAGAACACCAAGCCTGATGCTTTATCTCGTCTCTTCAGTTCTTCAGTAGCCTCCACTGACCCCGAGGGGATTCTCCCTGAGGGGCGTGTTGTCGGGTTGACTGTCTGGGGAATTGAGAGGCAGGTAAAGCAAGCACTCACTCAAACTCCGTCGCCGCGCGCTTGTCCTAGGAACCTTCTTTTCGTTCCCGTTCCTACTCGTCTGGCCGTTCTTCAGTGGGCTCACTCTGCCAAGTTAGCCGGCCATCCTGGTGTTCGGGGTACGCTTGCTTCCATTCGCCAGCGTTTTTGGTGGCCCACCCGGGAGCATGACACGCGTCGCTTCGTGGCTGCTTGTTCGGTCTGCGCGCAGACTAAGTCCGGTAACTCCCCTCCTGCGGGCCGTCTCAGGCCGCTTCCCATTCCCTCTCGACCGTGGTCTCACATCGCCTTAGATTTTGTCACCGGACTGCCTTCGTCAGCGGGGAAGACTGTTATTCTTACGGTTGTCGACAGGTTCTCTAAGGCGGCTCATTTTATTCCCCTTGCTAAGCTTCCTTCTGCTAAAGAGACGGCACAAATCATCATCGAGAATGTTTTCAGAATTCATGGCCTTCCGTCAGACGTCGTTTCGGACAGAGGTCCGCAATTCACGTCTCAATTTTGGAGGGAGTTTTGCCGTTTGATTGGGGCTTCCGTCAGTCTCTCTTCCGGCTTTCACCCCCAGTCTAACGGTCAAGCAGAACGGGCCAATCAGACTATTGGTCGCATCTTACGCAGTCTTTCTTTTCGCAACCCTGCGTCTTGGTCAGAACAGCTCCCCTGGGCAGAATACGCCCACAACTCGCTTCCTTCGTCTGCGACCGGGCTATCTCCTTTTCAGAGTAGCCTCGGGTACCAGCCTCCGCTGTTCTCATCTCAGTTCGCCGAGTCCAGCGTCCCCTCCGCTCAGGCTTTTGTCCAACGTTGCGAGCGCACCTGGAAGAGGGTCAGGTCTGCACTTTGCCGTTATAGGGCGCAGACTGTGAGAGCTGCTAATAAGCGTAGAACTAAGAGTCCTAGATATTGTCGCGGTCAGAGAGTTTGGCTCTCCACTCAGAACCTTCCCCTTAAGACCGCTTCTCGCAAGTTGACCCCGCGGTTCATTGGTCCGTTCCGTATTTCTCGGATCATTAATCCTGTCGCAGTGCGACTTCTTCTTCCGCGATATCTTCGTCGCGTCCACCCGGTCTTCCATGTCTCCTGTGTCAAGCCCGTTCTTCGCGCCCCCGCTCGTCTTCCCCCCCCCCCCCATCCTTGTCGAGGGCGCACCCATCTACAGGGTCCGTAGGATTTTGGACATGCGTCCTCGGGGCCGTGGTCATCAGTACCTAGTAGATTGGGAGGGGTACGGTCCTGAGGAGAGGAGTTGGGTTCCCTCTCGGGACGTGCTGGACCGTGCGCTGATCGATGATTTCCTCCGTTGCCGCCAGGTTTCCTCCTCGAGTGCGCCAGGAGGCGCTCGGTGAGTGGGGGGGTACTGTCATGTATTGTCATGTTGTGTCTTGTTTCTGTCCTTTCCCTTCACCCTGTCTCCCTCTGCTGGTCGTTATTAGGTTACCTTTTCTCCCCCTCTTTCCCCCAGCTGTTCCTTGTCTCCTCCTAACTACCTCGTCACCCCTTTTCCCACCTGTTCCCTTTTTCCCTCTGATTAGTCCTCTATATCTCTCTCTGTTTTTGTTCCTGTCTTTGTCGGATTCTTGTTTGTGTTTTTCATGCCTGAACCAGACTATCGTCATGTTTGCTGCAACCTTGTCCTGTCCTGTCGGAATCTGCCGGTCCATCTGAGCCTACCTATGTTTTGTTATTAAAGAAGTTCTGTTTACGTTAATTCGCTTTTGGGTCCTCATTCACGCACCGTAACATCCTCAATGTCCACCTCTCGAACATCAGACTCTGAGGCCTCATCTTCACAGTTACTTTCCAACCTTGTTGAGGATGGCTCGTTATCAGGCTCAAAAAGCCTAACATTTTCCCTGATGGCCACCAATTTTTCAACCCTTGTATTGGTCAGCCTGTTGCGTTCTTTGGTGTGTGTGTTCCCAAACAAGGACCAGTTGCACTCTGAGGCGGCTGATGTTGGTGGGATTTGGAGGATGATGGAGGCAACAGAGGAAAGAGTCTCAGATCCACAAAGTCCCTTCCACCAGGTGACTGATGAGATATGTTGGCACGACTGCCATATTGCATCTCCATCCCAAAGCCCTTGCATGGAAGTGTACTTCGCCAAGGTGGCGAGACATGGTAGTGATGACACCATAGGCCTTGTTGACCTCTGTACCAGACAGGATGATCTTGCCAGCATACTTGTGGTCCAACATGTACGCTGCGGTGTGTATGGGCTTCAGGCAGAAGTCTTCATGCTTTTTGATTATTTCAGAACTGAAGTTTCCTCTGCTTGGAGCAACAGTGAAGTAGGCAGGGCAGTACGGATTTCTTCTCTTACATCTGTAAGCAGAGTCTGAACATCAGACAGGATGGCATTGTCTCCCTCAATCCGTGCAATGGCTACTGCTATAGGTTTCAGGAGTTTCAGGCTGCTTACCACTCTCTCCCAAAATACTTCATCCAGGAGGATCCTCTTAATGGGACTGTCCATATCGGCAGACTGATATGGTCGTTTCTTGGAGAGTCTCCTTCCCCTCCAGGAGACTGTCAAACATGATGACAACGCCATCCCAACGGGTGTTGCTGGGCAGCTTCAATGTGGTGCTCTTATTCTTCTCACTTTGCTTGGTGAGGTAGATTGCTGCTATAACTTGATTATCCTTCACATACCTAACCATTTCCTTGACTCTCCTGTAGAGTGAATCCATTGTTTTCAGTGCCATGATGTTCTTGAGGAGCAGATTCAATGCATGAGCAGCACAGCCAATGGGTGTGATGTGAGGGTAGGACCAAGCAGCCTTCATGTTCGCAGCATTGTCTGTCACCAGTGCAAATATCTTCTGTGGTCCAAGGTCATTGATGTCTGCCTTCAGCTCATCTGCAATGTAGATACCAGTGTGTCTGTTGTCCCTTGTGTCTGTGCTCTTGTATAATACTGGTTGAGGGGTGGAGATTGTGTAGTTAATTATTCCTTGCACACAAACATTCGATCACCCATCAGAGATGATTGCAATACAGTCTGCTTTCTCTGTGATATGCTTGACCTTCACTTGAACTCTGTTTTACTCTGCATCCAGCAAATGAGTAGATAAAGCATGTCTGGTTGGAGGGGTGTATGCTGGTCAAAGGACATTCAGAAATCTCTTCCAATACATATTGCCTGTGAGCATCAAGGTGAACCAGTTGCATACACAGCTTGAGCAAGACAGTCATCAGCATTTCTCTGACTACATTCCTCCCATGAGTCAAAAAAACTTCTGATTCCAGGAGGACCATGAGCTGTTGCTATCGATAACGTGTCTGATTCATCATTTACACCTCGAATAGAAGTAGAGGGACTTTTGTCAGATGTTACTTGTTGTGAGCACTGAGGGAACTTTATGCACTTGGCCAGACGATTCTGCATCTTTGTTGCATTCTTCACATATGATTTGGCACAGTATTTGCAAATGTGCACAGCTTTTCCTTCTACATTAGCTGCAGTGTAATTTCTCCACACATCACATAGTGCCCGTGGAATTTTCCTGTAAAGATTAGAAAAAAATTAGTAAAGAAAACCTATTACTATTCCATGTACAGATAAATAGTTAAGCAGTTAGATTAAACAACTCCTTTGTAAGATACATGTTTTAAAATGAAATATGTATGGAAACAGGTTGATAGTAAAAACTAACTAGCAGAAATTGTTAACAAGATTATTTATACACACTTTGCTGTAGGCTACTAATTACTAGTTAACAAAACATAATGTATGTCAAATAAAATAAAATATATTCACCCCACCCAGTATTGTAATCACAATTTACCAGAAAGTATGTAGTCCTTGGCTCAGACAGTGTCATAATGTGGGCTCAATAGTATCTCATTAGTGTGCAAGATCTTGAGAATCAGCTGTACATGTGATGGAAAAGTGCACTGCACATGTGAGGGAAGAATGCACTGTGCATACAGAGGGTTTTGAATTGGGGATAGTTTATCCAAAATATGCAACAAGACCTAGAATTGCCTTAAGTGTATCCCACAAAAATGTTAACTGTTATAAGCTAACTTTTTTGATGAATTTAAGCAAAATTCCCCAAATTCCCCGGAAGGTTTCCGATCCTTTGCAACCCTACTAGGCCCTCAATTTTAATACTATCCCAAACCTTAACTGTATCATTCAAAATATGTTGGAAATGGCACTCTATTCCCTTTCTAGTGCACTACTTTTGACCAGGTCCCATAGAGCTCTGATCAAAAGTAGTACACTATGTAGAGCATAGGATGCCATTTGGGACGCAGCCCTAGTTACATAGGGTCACTCACTTGGAGGGTTTCCATGTTGAGACTTACCACACTAAACCCCATTTTCTCTAGTTTTCTCAGGCAGTGTTGTGAGTCAGGCTAGGTCTTTAGGACGTGGACTTTGCTCATTTCAAAATAAATACAAAATATGGCTCAGTGGATCGTCATTCCTGCAGCGTCTCATCATCACCCTCTGACTGGGCTTGCTCCTACCATGCATACCTACATGCACGCAAACACACACACTATCCCTGTGCCTTGGAGCACCACCCATGGAAGAACACTGTGTTCTTGGTGGTGAGGCCTGTGGGGTGGGGTGGGGGTATGATGAGAGGGAAAAGTATTGTAGATGTGGTAGTTTTCTTTGTTTTGAAACTTGCTGGACTTGTGGCGGATTGGCTCTTTGGGGAGGTGTGGCATTGTTTGGTAAGAGTCAAATGGTTTTGCTGATGCCTTTTACAGCTTGGGACTTGGTGTGCCGAGGCACTTTACGAGTTTGGAACGTCCACAGTCAAGGGAAGGAAGGGAGGATGGGGGAGGGGGGTTCTGTTCTCAGCATTGGGCCAATGTTGGATCCTCTGAGAAAGCACATCTCTTTCTACATTTCTCTCTCTACCCTGCCAGGGTTGGATGGGGAAGTAAAGAGGGAAGAGGGGGAGGCCTGCTTTTGTGTTGCTCTCTGTATACATCATGATCCAACCATCCAGCTAACTGACTGGGTGCACAATGAGTTATCGGCAGGCATCCGCAACTAGGCCTATATTCCAACGAAACAACAAGTAGAAAGAGACACTGAGAGTGCTAGTCCTTTCGGTGGTTTTGTATTGTGCCCAATAAAAGCTGGATGTGGATGTGGTCAGTCCCTCAGCTCTATTTTCATCCCAAACCAAATATTTATCCTTCCACTTGGCTTGTGTTCGCTCACCAAAAGGCTTTGTTTTGGAGGATTTGGTGAATGTAGATGTGTGTGTGTGTGTGTGTGTGTGTGTGTGTGTGTGTGTGTGTGTGTGTGTTGTGTGTTGTGTGTGTACGTGAATGTGAAGGTGGTAAGACAACTCTTTGCACTGATATACAGAGTCCAGTCTAATTGACTTTTTTTGCAGTTTATTTGTGGTTATAGTTCCATTTTATGTGGTTCAGAGAATGTATGTACATTGGGAGCCATCTTGTTTGTCCGTAGGAGAAGAGTCTCAGTGGGAGTGACTCAAATATTAGCAACGATGTCCTTCAAGTCGATTTCAAGCTCCACATCAAGCTCTCTTCTGCTGAATTCAATCCAAATTTTAGTTGTCACGTGCGCAGAATACAACTGGTGTAGACTTTACTGTGAAATACTTACGGACGAGCCCTTTGACTTGCGCGTGGGTTGGTTTGGGAGCTATTCATTTGGATATCTGTTCCCGTTCTTCTTTCTTGAACATGAAAAACAATACATTTTATTTGTAGAGCCCATTTCACTACATGGATAAATCACAAAGGTCCACGCAGCAGCTGATAACATATTGCTATTGTGTTCAATGAAATGTTGTCGGTGCTTGGGAGTAACTTGGTCTGTCTATGAGTGAGTCGGTGAGCTGGAGTCTGTGGATACATGCGTGGCTCTGTACATGTGTGTCTGTTTGGGTGAGTGTCAATGTGTTTTATGCAGTGGATGGCTGCTGAAGGGAGGATGGCTCTTAATAATTGCTGGAACTGCACAAATGGAATGGCAGCAAACACATAGAAACCATGTGTTTGATATCTTTCTACTTGTTCCGCTCCAGCCATTACCACGAGCCCGCCCTCCCCAATTAAGGTGCCACCAACCTCCTGTGGTATTATGTATATGTGTGCACGTACTGTATACCTCGGTGTGTGTGCGCTTACATGCATGTGTCTGTGCTCACTCGTGTGTGTGTGTGTGTGTGTGTGTGTGTGTGTGCGTGTGTGTGTGTGTGTGTGAGAGAGAGAGAGAGTGCTCACATGCGTCTGATGAGCTCAGTGGGAGTTCAGTTCCCCGGGGGAACGGCTTCTCATTAATAATTCAGACGAGGCTCATTATCAAGGCAGTGCAGATTTCTCCCTGATTTCACCTTAATTGCAGGCAGCCTGCTCCACTCAGGCAAGGCAGCAGACCCACTGTGTATAGACTCTTAGCACAGCCCTCATATTCACTCTGCCTTCAGTAAACCTGGGTTTCAATACTTTGAAATCGTTCAAATACTTAGAGCGTTTGAGCTAGTCTGTCTGGAGTGCCAGATGGGCGATGTTTGGGGTTTTTCCATTTTGCTACTATTTCATTGGTGCCATTGTGTCAGGCAAGCTCAATCAAGCCCAGCTAAAGTATTTGAAATTATTTTGAATAGTATTTGAACCCAGGTTTGACTCTCTGCCTCCAATATTCACCCCAGCTCTCTCCTGTTCTCCTCCTGCTGTCATTTAAAAAAAAAAAACTTTATTTAACTAGTCAAGTCAGTTAAGAACACATTCTTATTTTCAATGACGGCCTAGGAACGGTGGGTTAACTGCCTTGTACAGGGGCAGAACGACAGATTTTTACCTTGTTAGCTCGGGGATTCAATCTTGCAACCTTACAGTTAACTAGTCCAACGCTCTAACTACATTGCACTCCACGAGGAGCCTGCCTGTTACGCGAATGCAGTAAGAAGCCAATGTAAGTTGCTAGCTAGCATTAAACTTATCTTATAAAAAAACAATCCATCAATCAATCATGATCACTAGTTAACTACACATGGTTGATGATATTACTAGTTTATCTAGCGTGTCCTGCGTTGCATATAATCGATGCTGTGCACATTCGCGAAAAAGGACTGTCGTTGCTCCAATGTGTACCTAACCATAAACATCAATACCTTTTTTTAAATCAATACACAAGTATATATTTTTAAACCTGCATATTTAGTTAATATTGCCTGCTAACATGAATTTATTTTAACTAGGTAGATTATGTCACTTCTCTTGCAACAGAGTCAGGGTATATGCCGCAGTTTGGGCCACCTGGCTCATTGCGAAATGTGTGAAGACTATTTCTTCCTAACAAAGACAGCCAACTTCACCAAACAGGGGATGATTTAACAAAAGTGCATTTGCAAAAAAGACAATATTAACCAGGTGAAATTGTGTCACTTCTCTTGCGTTCATTGCAAGCAGAGCAAGGGTATATGCAACAGTTTGGGCCGCCTGGCTCGTTGCGAACTAATTTGCCAGAATGTTACGTAATTATGACATAACATTGAAGGTTGTACAATGTAACAGCGATATTTAGACTTATAATGAAGTCTATGATTTGATATTTGATAGAGCAGTCTGACTGAGCGATGGTAGGCAGCAGCAGGCTCGTAAGCATTCATTCAAACAGCACTTTAGTGCATTTTGCCAGCAGCTCTTCGCAATGCTTCAAGCATTGCGCTGTTTATGACTTCAAGCCTATCAACTCCCGAGATTAGGCTGGTGTAACCGATGTGAAATGGCTAGATAGCGGGGTGCGCGCTAATAGCGTTTCAAACGTCACTCGCTCTGAGACTTGGAGTAGTTGTTCCCCTTGCTCTGCAAGGGCCGCAGCTTTTGTGGAGCGATGGGTAACACTGCTTCGAGTGTGGCTGTTGTCGATGTGTTCCTGGTTCGAGCCCAAGTAGGGGCGAGGAGAGGGACGGAAGCTATACTGTTACACTGGCAATACTAAAGTCCCTATAAGAACATCCAATAGTCAAAGGTATATGAAATACAAATGGTATAGAGAGAAATAGTCCTATAAATACTATATTAACTACAACCTAAAACCTCTTACCTTGGAATATTGAAGTCTCATGTTAAAAGGAACCACCAACTTTCATATGTCCTCCAATAATCGGTATCGGTATTGAAAAATCATAATCTGTCGACCTCTACACTGTACACCTCCTCTTACTGTGCACGGAATGTCACAAACCTACTATTTACACTTACTTACAGATCAGATGAGCATTTCTATATTTCTCTAGCAATGTTTGTGGAATGTCATGCATTGTTATGATTGATTTAGTGATACATGCCTACAGTGTGTTGATGTTTAGAATGCTGACATTGTTTTATGTAAGGCAACTCGACCCTGTGAGTCCCATTAAGGCTTTTTCCAGTCTTTATTGTTGTTGTGATAAAACCATCTTGGTATTCATTGTACAGTGTGATGAAATGAGTTTTTTTGTAATGCAACACTGTCATTTACATAATGTACTCACTGATGGTTTTCCGTTCAGTCTTTTGTCCTTCTTTATGACTGTGTGGAGCAGAATCCCCATTGAGAACACAGAATAATGGCCATGAACCTGACATATTTGCATTTGAATGATCAAACATTTGCTGACATGAGGGTGGTGTTGCTTTATACATTTTTTCAATGTTTATCATTTATTTAATAAATAAAGTAAGAAAAGGATGTTACATTAAAAAACTTATGATTCTCTCTTGAGTCTACATACGGAGATGCTGTACACAGGAAGCCATATTTCTCTCAGAGCCACAAAAAAAATGAGCGCAGAAATCCTGGGTGGTCATGTTTCATATTTCATAACTCAATTTTTTTGCGTTCCCTGTATGCAGTGATTGATGAGGGAGAGAATGGGGAAAGAGAGAGGGAGAGAGAGTGAGTGAGGAAAGTGGAAGAGCAAGGAGGGGAGAGAGTAGAGGCTGGGTGGGTGACACTCCCATCTTTGGCCAGTTTGAGGTGGCGTGTCCCCGTCTGTCCCACCCCGTCTGTCTCAACCTGCCTGCCTGCCCTGCCTGCCTGCCTGCGTGCGTGCGTGCGTGTTTGCGTGCGTGTGTGTGTGTATCTGGGCCGTCCATCTATCAGTGTGTGTGTGCGTGTGTCTGGGCCTTCTATCAGTGTGTGTGTGAGCCGTCTATCAGCTTATCTAAGGTTCCCGCAGCCACGTGGCTCGACAGATAACCGCTCTAAAGGGGGATGAAGAGGGCTGGATCACAAAGGGAAATGTAGTTACCGTTGACAGAACCTTGACGTATCGTTGACAGGTGGATATGAGAGTGAGGAGGAGACCAGGGCTGAGAACCGTTACAGTCTGCTTGTTATGCTAATGGTTACTGGCTATTCATGTACACCTGTATGTAGCCCACTTCCGCCCATGCAGTTGATGGATTTGGCTGTTGGTGGTCAGCTGGGTCACTGCAGGTACAAGTTGCCCTCAGAAACAGTTTTATGCACCTGGGGAGAAGGGCACAAATTGGATCTTGGATATGTATCTGAGCCCAACTTCAGCCTATGGTACTACATTGGGGTGCTGTTCACTGGGGGTAGGGGTATAGTTGCAAAAATCCCAAAATGTTTCCAAAGTTCGCTGTTTTTTCCTCTTTGAAGGATTCCTGGAATCGGCAGGGAATTAACTCTTGATGGAATTCCCCAACCTGGAATTCTTTTGAACAAAAAAAAAAAACGAGACATTTTGGGGAATTTTCCAACCCAAGTCGGGACTGTAGCAGCAGGGGTGGTGAGGGAGGTTAGCGGTGGCCAGCAGGATTTGTGTGTCAGTGGGGATGATTGTAGGTCAGGACGCGGGGCCCAATGTTTAGAGTTCTGACCGTATGAGGAGGGCTGAACTCAGAGCCAGCAGATAGACCAGAATGAACCCAGCACGTCTGTCTCCCTCAGTTTCAGTCTCTCTGCATGCGTCTCTCTCTGTGTCTGTCTGTCTCGCTCAAATCAAATTGTATTAGTCACATGCGCCGAATACTACAGCTGTAGACTTTACAGTGAAATGCTTACTTTCAAGCCCCTAACCAACAATGCAGTTTAAAAAATATGAATAAGAATAAGAAATAAAAGGAACACCTAATTAAAGAGCAGCAATAAAATAACAATAGTGGGACTAAATACAGGGGGTACCGGTACAGAGTCAATGTGCATGGGCACCTGTTAGTCAAGGTAATTGAAGTAATATGTACATGCAGGTAGAGTTATTAATGTGACAATGCATAGATAATAACAGAGAGTAGCAGTGGCGTAAAAGAGGGGGTGGGGGGGTGGGCAATGAAAATAGTCTGGGTAGCCATTTGATTAGATGTTCAGGAGTTTTATGGCTTGGGGGTAGAAGCTGTTTAGAAGCCTCTTGGACCAAGATGCGGTAGCAGAGAGAACAGTCTATGATTAGGATGGCTGGAGTCTTTGACCATTTTTAGGGCCTTCCTCTGATACCACCTGGTATAGAGGTCCTGGATGGTAGGAAGCTTAGCCCCAGTGATGTACTGCCGTTCGCACTACCCTCTGTAGTGCCTTGTGGTTGGAGGCCGAGCAGTTGCCATACTAGGCAGTGATGCAACCAGTCAGGATGCTCTCGATGGTGCAGCTGTAGAACCTTTTGAGGATCAGAGGACCCATGCCAAATCTTTTCAGTCTTCTGAGGGGGAATAGGTTTTGTCGTACCCTCTTCATGACTGTCTTGGTGTGCTTAGTGTGTTGGTGATGTGGACACCAAGGAACTTGAAGCTATCAACCTGCTCCACTACAGCCCCGTCGATGAGAATGGCGGCGTGCTCGGTCCTCCTTTTCCTGCTTGATCAGGTCTCTGACCTCCTCCCTATATGCCGTCTCGTCGTTGTCGGTCATAAGGCCTCCCACTGTTGTGTCATCGGCTATCTTAATGGTGGTGTTGGAGTCGTGCTTGGCCGTGCAGTCTCTCCCTCTCTCTTTTGTTCTCTCTTTGTATCTTGGGCTTTTCTCTCTCTCTGTCTCCCTCTCCCTGTGTTTCTTTCTCTAGCTTTTTTCTCCCACTCCTTTTGACTCCCTTTCTCTCGTATTTTGGTATTTTCTTCTCTCACACACCCACTTCCTGTCACTCAATCCCCTTCACTTCCCTCCTCTCTTGCTCTATTTCACACTTTCAGTCACTTTCATTCCTTCTCTCAAAAGTACCCCTTTTACCACTCATTTCGCCATCCCTCGCTCATTTATTCCCTCTCCTTTCATCCTCGTTTGATGTCCTGTTTCGTCTCTCCTTCCTTCTCTCCTTCAGTCATTCTTTTATTACTAAAACGAGCGTGATAAACGCCTCTCTTTTCTTCTCCCGAAATGTCGGTCTTAGAGTTGTCTCTGGTCTCTGGCTGTATCCGACTGACATTTCCACAGGGAGTTTGGGGGGCCTCTGGTTGCTATAGTTGCCTGTGACCACAGGTGTGTCCATCATTGATGGATAGCCAGGCTAGGGTTACAGTTGGCTGATATAGCGGTAGGTTCAGCTCTGTATCCAGTCTGATGTACCCAGAAAAGAACCATAAATGTGTGTGTGTGTGAGAGAGAGAGAGAGAGAAGACGAAGAGACAGAGAAGGAGAGGGAGATGAGGATGAGTGGATTAGAGATTCCAAGCAGGACTGGAAGCCAGACTTGGCTGCACTTTAGCTACTCTGCGCACTTCAGCTCAAGTGTGCGTCCATTAGTGCACTCCCACTGCACTCAGAAACTCATACAGTCACACACACACACGCACACACACACACACACACACACACACACACACACACACACACACACAGTTTTGTATTGCTATCCTTGTGGGGACCAAAGAATTGCTTCCCATCCAAAATCCTATTTTCCCTAACCCTAAATCTAACCTTAAACCTTAACCTAACCCTAACCCTAACCTTAACCTAACCCTAACCCTAAATCTAACCTTAAACCTTAACCTAACCATAACCCTAACCTTAACCCTATGCCTAACCGTAACCCCTAACTCTAAACCTAACCGTAACCCCTAAACCTAACCTTAACCTCTAAACCTAACCGTAACCTCTAACCCTAATTGTAACCTTAACCCTAACCGTAACCCCTAAACCTAACCGTAACCCCTAACCCTAATTGTAACCCCTAACCCTAACCCTAAACCTAACCGTAACCCCTAACCCTAAACCTAACCGTAACCCCTAAACCTAACCGTAACCCCTAAACCTAACCCTAACCCTAATTGTAACCCTAACCCTAATTGTAACCCCTAAACCTAACCCTAACCCTAAACCTAACCGTAACCCCTAAACCTAACCCTAACCCTAACCGTAACCCCTAAACCTAACCGTAACCCCTAAACCTAACCCTAACCCTAATTGTAACCCTAACCCTAATTGTAACCCCTAAACCTAACCCTAACCCTAAACCTAACCGTAACCCCTAAACCTAACCCTAACCCTAAACCTAACCATAACCCCTAAACCTAACCGTAACCCCTAAACCTAACCGTAACCCCTAACCCTAATTGTAACCCCTAACCCTAACCCTAAACCTAACCGTAACCCCTAACCCTAACCCTAAACCTAACCGTAACCCCTAAACCTAACCGTAACCTCTAAACCTAACCCTAACCCTAATTGTAACCCTAACCCTAATTGTAACCCCTAAACCTAACCCTAAACCTAACCGTAACCCCTAAACCTAACCATAACCCTAAACCTAACCGTAACCCCTAAACCTAACCCTAACCGTAACCCCTAAACCTAACCGTAACCCCTAACCCTAACCGTAACCCCTAACCCTAACCCTAAACCTAACCGACACAATGTCCCCACTTGTCAGAATTTTCCTTGTTTTACTATCCTTATGAGGTCTTCTGGTACCCACCAGGCTATTTAAACTAACACACACACATGCATAGACACATACACCCGCAAAATCACATGTTCACTGTAAAATTCACACACAGTATATAGCCTACTTTCGTGCAAATAAACAAAACCACAGGCACACACAGACCCTCCTTCCCTTCACATATACCTCATTTCACTCAGGTTCTACTCTGGTCTAGACTCACTCACACACATACTGTATGTTACAGTTACTGTCAAACCACACCCACACACACAACGTATCTTATCCCACCAGATTGCTCAGTGCTTCCCGACAAAATAAATAATTAAATGAGAGCAATAACAGCTTCCGAAAAAAGATCCCTCAATTAGAACAGAATGGGTAAATGGGGTGAGGCGGGGGCTGTGTGTGTGTCGGGTGGGGGAGTGGTATTTCGGGAACTCAGACACACACTATTACATAAGGGAGAGCATGACCCAAGAAGGTTTTATGCAGTTGTGCAACGTTAATTTGTCCCCCCCCCCCCCTTTAGCAATCAGCTTAGCAAAATTATTTTCTCAAATACTTACAAGTGATCCATGCAGACGGACCAACAGGGGAGGCAAATAAATCAGTGGTGTAGAAGAGAGGGGGTTTGGTGTGTGTGTGTATGTGCGTGCGCGCAGGACCACATTGCTGAGGTTAAGGTGTGTGTGTGTAGCTGAAGTTGTGCGTGTGTGTCTGAATGTTATGAATGTATGTTTGTTATAAGGGAGAGATTGTTTGGTTGTTGCATTATGTACTGTATGTGTGTGTGATTATGGTATTTCTGTCATACGGGAGAGGTCGTTGGGTTGTGTTACTCGTGTGTGTGTGTGTGTGTGTGTGTGTGTGTGTGTGTGCGCGCGCTCACGCGTGTGTGTGTATGTTTGGACGTGAGTGTGTGCAATCTCAATGTGATTGCCTATCTTGTACATGAGACGTCTAGGCTGCTTCAGATTTTCATTGACCCACCTTTTCACACCCTGTCGCTTGCCACTCTATCATTCCATCTTTTCCTCAGTCATCCCTCAAATACACTGTTCCAACAGTCTTATAGCCTACTTGCCAAAACCCTCTGTCCTCTATCCACCCAGCCCCATTTGCATCTGTACGGTCACGTGGTCCCCGAGCAGTGAGTGGGCCGTACACGCGTCTCATTTCTGTCTGCATGTCATCTGAGGCTTCAGTCTGTTTCAGAGCACTGTTGGCATCGGGCCAGTTTGCATCGCTTAGTCTCGCTATCCTCCCGTGTTAGCGAGGCTAACGCTGAGCCACGCTAGGCAGCTCTGTGCTGGTCTCACACATTCTTTATAGGGACAAATGCAGCATCCCATCATCTGTTTGTGTGTTAAAATGCTAACGCTACGAGCAACAGATCTACGCAAAGAAGTTATTCAACCGCCTAACCCGCTAAGCACGCAAGCCACCATTGCATGAGGGACAAATGGTGCCGTGCTTGTATGGGTCCTGGGTAGTGTTCATTATGACACGCTGCAGAAAATGCATTTTGCAACAGAAAACCTAAATGAGTGTTTCTTGTTGGATAACTCCATGTAGTCCTTCCCTGTTTCAGTCTATTTTCTTCCATTTGGTACCTAATGAACACGACCCAGCTCTGTAGAAGGATACAGTCAAATGTTTACCATTATCCTAGTAAATGTCATCCATGTTGTTTTCAATATTTAGCATAGGGCATCTCTACACTGGGGCTATGCCCAGTGAAGGAGATCAGAGAAAGGTTGGGAAAACGGATGAGGAGTGAAAGTCGTGTGTGTCTTTGTGTCAGTCTGTGTCTACATCTGAAGACATAGGCCAGTAGCTACATAGCGCCATGGATGAAAGCGCAGGCAATTGACACTGATGGAGAGAGGGAAAGAGAAGAAATGAATGTGGAGGCTCCAGAGTTGGAGAACATGGAACAAGTGAAGAAGAAAATGACACGCCAGCAATCTAGAGAAGTGGGAGCAATAGATTTGGAGCAAGAGAGACAAAAAAGAGGTAATGAAGATAAGGTGAATGAACGGAGTGAATGATGTGGGAAGAGATTTGGAGAGAGTGAATAAGAGACAGGACGAGGGGGGGGGGGGCAGGTGGAGGGAGAGAGAGTGACAGAGGAGAAAAAGGGGGGCTGAGTCTGCTTTTACGGCGGGGTGATTGCGTGACTGAGAGGAGAGTGCAGTGCCGTGTATAATGCTCTCAAGACGGATATTAAGACGTGCTGCCCGACTCAGTCTCTCTCCCTTCATTCTCTCCTCCGTTCTGCTCCTTCTCTCTCTCTCTCCATCTCTGCTAATGATCCACGCGTCTTGCCACACAGCCGGGCTGAGTGATACCCACTGACAGTACCACTCAGGCGGAAACTCTGCAGCCCCCTTCTAGGAGAAGAGGCAACACACACACACACACACACACACACACACACACACACACACACACACACTAGATGGAAAGTACCATACATTCAATGTCACGCAAAGATGTTGATTAACACGTGAGAGCATATTTGAACCATCACACACACATGCACAACCACATACAGCTAACCCAAATATATAGAAGCACATTCAGCAGTACTGATAGACATATGAATGCTTTCATCCCTCTATAGAGGCAATACAATATACATACATATATATATGCAAGCTCAAATCCCCGAGCTGACAAGGTACAAAATCTGTCGTTCTTCCCCTGAACAGGCAGTTAACCCACTGTTCCTAGGCCGTCATTGAAAATAAGAATTTGTTCTTAACTGACTTGCCTAGTTAAATAAAGGTAAAATAAAAAAAATATAAAATATATATATATCCTATATGCTTTCCTTATACCCCCCCCCCCCCCATTGGGCCTATGCGGCCACCCCGCCACACTCCCCTACACAGCTCCATATGCCCCCGTGCAGTACGACCCCATACATCCTACTACATCCCCTTACAACCCTACACAGCTCCATACAGATGTTTCAGTGCAGCATGAGCCCATACAGCCCTGTGAGCCAGGTCTCGTTTTGCTGCCCTAATCCGGCCTGCCTCGTACAATCCCATACGTCCCTACCCAGACCCATAGATAGACCATACGTCCCTACCCAGATCCATTGATAGACCATACGTCCCCATGCAGCATGACCCCATTCATCAGTACAGTCTCATACAGCCCCATGCAATCTTACATGGACCTACACTATACGTCCCCTATGAACCAGGTCTCATTTCCCCACTCGAACTGTAATCCGGTGGCCCGCCCAGCCATGACTGCAGCTGAGAGGGAGAGGTTAGGTCAAGAATTAGGTCATAGGCCTAATAGGAGCCCACTCCTCCAATTAGCGAGTGGATTACGCTGAGGCGTGTGTGCATGTGCGTTAGCACGCTGGCCCACTCCAGCCGCTCCTAATCCGGCCACGGCCTCTATGGTAACATATGAGTAATCCTGGGTCCTGGGAAGACTTAGTAACCTACATTTCTCGTTCTTCTGCTCACTAATCCTCTCCTGACTTCACCAAAAAAAAAAACGGGATACCTTCAGGTGCTGCTGATTGTGTGTCGTACACTTTGAGTTGAGGAGAATGTTGAGGGGGAGTTAGGGTTTCATTAGTAGTTGAAGTGGTCTTACTTTCAAAACGTTACTGCACGGTTCACAGTCAATAAGTAGTCCCGAAAATAAACTGAATTTAAATGTTTTCCCTTTTGCTTTACTTTTCCCCTTTATTTTGTATCTTCAATGAATCGGGGATTGTGCATAAACTTCTCAGCATAAAGCTTTCTTCAGTGTGGGGGTTTATCCCAAATCTATTAGCCATTTTTGGTTTTACGCATCTAATCAACAAGGCCGGAAGAGTGCATTGGTTTTCTACTGAGAGATTATCTCTCTTGAAGTAAAACTGCATCACTGTCAGATACTCTCGGGCTAATACTGTCTGGCCTGTGTGGTTTTCTCTACAGCCCGACAGCTGACCACATCCTATATGAGACATTTCTATGTTTACATTCTATATGAGGCATTTCTATGTACGGGTTTTGGAGACAACGTTCAGACTATTGCAGTTTTAATGTTGGTAGGTTATTTATACGTTTGCCTGCTTGTACAGTATGCACATTTTGACATGAACGTCGTTAAAGCATAAGTGTGTCGTTTGGTGTAGTGCCCTTAAATAGCCCTAGAACAGAAACTTCAGTGTACAGTATAGCTCTGAGGGGTTGTGTGGGTGAGAAGGTAAGAGGGTTATCAGTCAGCACGCACCAACAGGGAGTGCAAGGGAGATGGAGAGACAGAGAGGAAGGAACGAGAGGTGAGTGAGAGATGAGACTGAGAGATGGAGAGGGAGGATGAAAAAGTGAACAAGAAGTGGAAAAGTGGGGATATCCTTAATGAAGTTTTCAGGAGCCTCTTAAAAGGTCACGGCATGTCCCTACATCCCCCTCCCCAATACCTCACTTACCCCCTCCCCCCATCGCTATCTATCCCGCCATCAGCCCCCCATCGGTGTCCATTAGCCATTCATGAACCCACTCGTAGCCACTCATTAGGGAGGGAAGGGGTTTGAAGCGATTGCATTCAGAGGAGAGGAGTCTGTGACCGGAGCATACTGATTAATATTTCAGCGTCTCCCGTCGAGCTGAGAGCAAGTTTTGCCCCGCTTAGGCTGTAGAGTTGTGTGTTTGTCTCTCTCGCTCTTTCTCTCTGTGGCCGGCTGCTCTCCCCTTCTCTCTCCCACACGAGTGAGCGATAGAGAGAACGACCCCCCCCCCCCCCCCCGACACTTTCTCTACCACATACCACACACTAACCACCCCCCCCCCTCCTTGTTTCCCACCCATACACGCACAGACAAATGTACAGACACACACCACCAGACTCAAACCAACTCAAACTGACCTAATTGGGCTCTTTTTGTTTCGGGAAATGGATGGAGAAGACAGAGGGGGAGGGTTGAAATCCCCCATTCCTCTCTTCCTCTTTACTCACAGCAGAGTGGTATCGCTCCTTCTCTCATTAATCTAGACAGTGAGACAAGTTACCCCAGCAGACAGGGTGTTCTGTGTCCTCCTGTTGAGAATCAAACTTGGCAATAAAGCCCCTCATTCATACAGTAGGTTGGCACTTCCAATCTTGAGGGTCAAGCGACCATAGAAATAGAATCCATTTCATTTCCATGGAAGCAACATGGTTCATACATTGTCCACTATATAAAGCGCTCTTACTGTATGTGAATGCACTTTAGTGTAAAAGGCAAGGTACCTATGAATTCAGCATTATCGCTTGGCCATATCGCTATCTTTACTCCCTTTCAGCAATCTCGGAGGCCCCTCTTGAGGAATGAGTAAGTCCTGAATGAGCACTCTCTTCCTCTCCAGTGTTTGGCTTTTGGTTTGTGCAGAAATGCTGCTACAGTATGTTTGCTTGAGTATGTTGTGTAGTAGGTTTCCATTGAGCCGTTGTACTGTACGGTTGGATATACAGCATTGCTGTACAGTATGTGAAGTTGAAATAATTTATTGTTTGTTCATTCTCTTAGACTGAATTTCCAGGAAGTGGATGGAATGGGCTCACTGGATGCGACATTTCCTTTCGTAGGATAGCCGGAGGCAAAGTCATTAATATTCATGTGTTACGTTGGGTGATTAGTTGAGCCTTCTTGCTGTCTGCTTAGCTTGCTCACCGGGATGAGCAGTAAGCCCCGAATGACTTGGGGAAACCAAGCTTCAGCTTAATTAATTGTGAAATAAATTGAAGTCTCACCAGCTAGCTGACATCTATTTTAGTTTCACTGTCCGGTCATTCATAAAACAAGTCCACTAAATGTTATTTTTACCTTTAAACAAACGGTCTGTTGCTTGATATGAGCAAGTTGACCCAAATCTATCAAAGAATAGGAAATTCGCGATTAGTTGGCTGAGCTAGCTAGCTACGTTTCAGTAATTTAGCTATCCTGCTGAATGCAGTGGTCAGTGGATAAACTAACTATTAATTGAACATATTTAGGTAAAAACTAACTAGTAGCCAGTTGTTGTTGCCCATGGTGGAATCATATCTATCCAGCTGTCTCCTGAAGCCTATGTGACCTGTCTATATGCCCTTGAACTCCCGAGTCTAGACGCAGTCTAGCTAATGTTAGCTAGTTAGCTAGCATTGATAGCTGAGCTGTTTTAGAAGAAAATGGCTGAGGTGACTAGCTAACAAGCCCTCCTCGGCGGCAATGTTATTGGGGTGTGGGAATATTAGATATAACGGTCAGTGAAGTTGGTGGTTACTACTGGTTTTAGATTTGAGGGGAGATAAATTGGCCGTCGTTGTTTTGTGTTTCGGTATGGGCTCGGAGTGATGTCACACAGAAGGCTCAACCAATCATCCGACGCCTATCTTACAAAAGGTCATCTAGAACACTGGACGGCCGTATAGGCTCAAAGAGACGGTCGTAACAATGCGTTTACATAAAGGAATGTCTCAAGATGGCTCCATGGCTAACAGACGCCTCCAAAATTAAGATCCCCAACGTTCTCCATTTACCAAAATGCAAGACCCTCTTTGATCCTCCTTTGTTCTCTTTCTCTATTTTCTTATTTTCCCTCCTTCCTTCTATAGCTGCCTTTTCTTGACCTATGATTCCGCATATACACTTACCCTTTTCAATGTCATATGTAGGCATACACCATAGGTGGGTGTAGCTCTCTGCATCTCTGAGTAAGTAGACTTGAGTGTAAGTGTATAGCATGCGGTGTATATTGTTGAGAAGCAGTGGTTGGTGTGGTACACAGGGCGTTTAATGAAGTTCCCCAACACCTCTCCCCTATTAGACGGGTGCCCTCTACCTCTCCCTACTTCACCCCCCCCACCCTCCCTCCTCTCTCCCTAGCTGCCTTTCCCTCGGGGGATAGTTGGCAGGGAGCAGGCTGGCTGCTATGGAAACAAGGAGCCTCCCTCTCCCACAGGTCTCCTTAGCAACTAGTAGCTTGGCATTGTGGTAATGAGCGTGCCCACTGTGCCAGGCTCTTTGTGTGTGTGTGTGTGTGTGTGTGTGTGTGAGAGAGAGTGTGTGAGGCATATGTGAATATTTTGTTTGCCAGTTTATGTGAGAAGATGAACGTGTGAGGGAGAAGCTGTGTTTTATTGCGTGACTGATACATGCGATATACGTATAGACATGGCTGAGTTTTGGTCTTCAGATCATCTGTACCTCACAAGTAATGATGGCTACCCTACTATGTGTGCCTGTGTGGGTGCCTGCCTGTGTGCCTGCCAGCGTGCCTGCCTGCTTAAGATGCATTCGTGCATGTACACGCGTGTGTCTTTCTGGATCTTTGGACGCTTCCATCTGATTGCGATGATATCATTAGTCTCTCCGCTATGAAATTGCAAGCAATTGAAGGGACTGTTCAATGAATTTTGCGTGCCATAAGGCAACCCGCTGCCGAATGAGTTTCCTGCTCTGCCGATATGAAACCCTGAGAATGCTGTTTATTAAAGTCTGATCAGAGGTGTGTACTGACCTTTAGAATGCGGGAAATGAGATTGTTGTTATTATGAAGGAGATTATGGTGGAGAGTGAGAGGCGGAGATAACCGCGTCGGCATTGAGTCCATTGTTGCATCGTCTGTTTCTTTGTATGTGGCAGAGGGTGGTTTCTATATAATCAAATCCACACTCCGCCCGCCTGTGGGCCGTTAAAAGACCTGACTCAAGCACACACATAAATAGACAAGCACACACACACACACACACACACACACACACACACACACACACACACACACACACACACACACACACACACACACACACACACACACACACACACACACACACACACCTACTCTTCCTTGCAAAAATAAATCAAATTAAAAAAGCTGTAAAAGCCTCTCTCCAGAAACGTGCATGACTTTATGATAGCATGATGGCAGGCCCAGTGGAAAATGTGAGTCTGATGGATCCCCAGACTTTGGTCGAAGTGTGAGCTGTGAGCAGGTGGCATGCCCCACAGGTGGCCCAACCCTGTACACCTGTTTTGTGAACCCTCACAGGGGAAAGCGAAGCCTACCTCCAATAGCCCCTGTGGAAAACCATGCCCTCTTGCACGTACCCGCCTTGTGCCCTCTCCGGCACAGGTCTTGCCCACGTTTGGCGTGATTACGAGCTCAGGCGGGGGCTTTCGTCTCGTGGGTGTCATAGATGTCGTGTCCCCCTCACGCCGGCCAACTGGAAAACCGCCAAGACCATCCTGGCATTCCTTGGTGGATTTTCCGATCCCCTATCCTGGTCTCAGATGGTCTGCTAATCTGTTTGCGGCTATTTTTAGCCGTCAAAGCTCGTGCAGCTCTTGATCAGCAGTTCCAAACCGCTAACCATCCCCCTTGGTGCTTGTAGAAGTATACAGGCAGTGATTTGCCAGGGACTGGCTGCCATTAGAACACAGCCAAGCAGGAATCCCTTACACCCTCTCCCCACAGACTTCCTGACTGTGGGCACCATGGCACATGGCAGCTCAAACTCTCAGTTGACTTTCCCTCTTTTCCCTTTGGAATGGCACTGAGTGGTGTATGGGATGATATAGACATTTTGAAAGTGATTTGTATTGTCGTAAGAGGGGAAACTTGCCTTAGTCAGCCTCTAATGGCTAAGGTTCTACTGTATGTCTTAGGTACAGATAGTAGCCAATGGTCTGTACTGTAGCTCAGCCTGGTTCCTAGCCTAGGTTTCTGACAGGGCTTGCCGTGACTACACAACTAGACCTACTTGATAGTTCCGTGACTATGGACCATGGCGATGATGATGGCATTGCTTGATTACTTTTTTTTGTTGTCGTTCAGCAGAGGATCTTCTCCAGAGCGACTTACAGGAGGAGCAGTTAGGGTTAAGTGCCTTGCTCAAGGGCACACCACCAGAGGTTTCACCTAGTCTGCTCGGGGATTCGAACCAGCAGCCTTTCGGTTAATGGCCCAACGCTCTTAACCGTAAGGCTACCAGCCGCCCCTGTGGCGTGTGGCGGCTAAGTTAGTTTCTCACCTCCTAATAAGAGGTCTATTTTTTTGTTCATCTTTTCAATTTGATCGCAGTCCAGAAAACAGGCTCGTCCATCTGCCCATCTGTCTCTCCTTAAAGTAGGCTCTCCTCCTCTAAAGGGATTTTAATTATCGTCTGACTTTGGGCTTCCTTCGCAGGCAACAAGATCTGTGTTCCTGTCTGTACCGGTGCCACTTGGGATAGCGTGCCGTATCTGCTTTGTTACGTATAGAGCCATATTTTAGGTACCATTAGGCCCTTCAGTCCCCTTGAAGCCCTCCCATCCCTCCACTCCACCCCACCCCTGCAGACAGAGAATGCTGAATGCACCAACCCCCCTATTCCCATTAATCTATGCGCCTCTACATTCTTTATTTCCCTTCAAAGGGGGACAAGCCGAGCCGTGACATCAATCACTGGAAGCGAATATTTAGCCGGTGCTAATTTCCATCAATAGCCTGGAGACAGGCTTAGCTGACAAAACTCATTCCTTTGCCTGAACAAAACTGCTTGTGTTTGAGCCTCCACCTCCCCCTCCTCTGTAGATGCACAAACAGGCATCACAATAAACACAGCCAGAGCCTCTCCTGGTCCCCCTTGATTTGTGCTTATCTAATGAATGGCGTGCCATGAAGAGATACCCATAGACAGCAGAGGAGCATAATGGCTTCTTTCTGTATGAAATGGGATTGATAAACACCGAATGAGTACATGGCGAATGGCGGTAAATAGCTTCCAGACAGATTCTCGTCTTTGCAGAACGAACATGCCAGTCATCCAACCCTTTAAGTTATTTGAACCGGGTGAGTGGTTTCTTTTGGCGTTCCCACGTGAGCCCTCTTGTCTTTGGGCTCATCACTTGGTTTTGTTTGAATGAGCACACCCTCTCTCCACAAGATGGGCCCTAAACAGTTTGACCTGGTTCATCTATCCCCTCTTGTGAGTATGTGGGGGGTAGAGGGGCCCCATTTTGAGGGCAGCCCATTGTGTGGCTCGGAGGGTTCTCACACACTGGGCTCCACGCTATGCCTCCACACTCCCACCCCACTACCCCCCTTACACCCTCTATCCCAGCTGCCCGCCTTGCCAGCCAGCCAGTCAAGCCAACCCAGACGGTCTATTGCCCCCACCACCCCGCTCACCACAGTCTCAACGGCAGATTGCTACCCTGGGAGTGGCGGCAGAGGGGACACATTGGCATTGTGCCAGGCTGGGCAACTGGGCACTGTCACCCTACTCACGCAATGCCGGGGGTACCCTCGGGCAAGGACATTGGAAAGGGAGCCATATCGCCTTCACAAAGCTAGTCCAATATAATATTTTCCTACAAACAGTCAGACCTTGATGTGTCTAAAGCCAAACCTTACCATTGAAGGCTATTAAGTTGAATCGATTCTCCAAGTTTAACTGCCTACTCCAGATCCAAAATCAAACTCAGTGGGTGTGTGGAGGGAGGACTGAGCAGGAATCAATGTGAATGGCCAGAACGCTGAGGGGCAAATTAAAGGGTTTGAAAGAGAGGGGAATTATCGACAATGACCAGGGCCCGTTTTTGTTCATTCTCGGAACATGAACAGAGCTTGGTCGATCCAAAACAGGAAGTCTTGTAGTACCCGGTCTCGGGAAAAGGAAAAATCCCTTTCTGCTGCTCTGAGGCCACCTGTGTTGGAAAGAGTGTGAACGTGTCAGATTTGAGGGTGCTAATAGGTTTTAAGCTTAATCTGTAGGCAAAGAGTGCTGTGGTGGAGTGGCTTGGTGGGGAGCGAATAAAGAAGATGTACGTCAGGTATCAGGATCGTGGGCTCTAATGAGAGTTGAGCTCAAGCCGATTTGTCTCTCTGGGGCCACCGGGGTGCCACACCACAGAAATAGATTTACTAGAAAGGACATTCCCATTCAAGTCAATGTTACGTATGTGACGGGTGAACCGGCTGCCATATTGAATGTACCCATGAGTGTTCTGTGAACTTGATGTGGTCTGAGTGGCTTTGCCATTCTAGTAATCATATTTGCATGTGCTACGCAGTCTTCCACTGGCTACAATTGTTCTAGAATCGGACAGATGCCCTTTCCACAAATAACAGTGCAAGGCTACTGCACGCTGGTTGTTGTTGCTTAAATACCCACTCTGTGATAGTTACATATTCATAGAAGTTTGATTTGACAACCTTTGATATACCGCACAGTCTGTTCACTTAAGTCGGGTGGGATCAGGCAATACATTTGTGTGTTAGCTCTCTATCTCACGTCATTATTTCTGCCTTCCACCATTATGTATTGTATAAATTGGCCCGATTTCAATATGAGATAGCTGCCGGACCAAGGGGTTGGAGTGTGTGCTCCGTTCTCATTGTATGTTTTTGTGTGCTACCCTTCATTTGTCTATTCCTGAAAGCCAGAAACATTTTATGAATATTTAATAGACAATAACGTTTTTAACATTCTATTCTGCCGTAAACAAACTCAGAGTGAGGCATTCCACTTAGCTCTGTCAGATAGGAAATTGAAAGGGTGGTTGTACTACATGGCCTTGTAGATCATGGCCTTTCCTCTCCTTGTCTAACATGGACAGGTTGCTTAACAAAGGAATCTCCTTAGTCTGCCCCCTCATCTTCCTCCTTCCATTGATTCATACCGTATCCAGGCTGCTCGCGGTGCACACGATGACCTGGCAGTGGACTGTGTGAGATGCCCAGCTGGGAGTGCCCCTGAATCAACTCCAGGATTAGCCCGGAATTGTCTGGGATTACTCGGAATGAAGCGGGATTAGCACCGGCTGCCTGCGACTGCCTGTTTTGGGGGCGTGAGTGAGCGGGGCATGGGCCGGCCATATTTCCCCTGACTCAGTCCAAGATTGGGCGAGAAGCCAGGGCTAGGCTACTCCTACACAGGGAGGGACACCTGTAACCTGGCAGGGCTATTCTTAGTCCCTAAACCCACGCCCAAACAGGATGACTACTACTGAGAAACTCCGGGTTTGAAAACAAAACAGAAAGGCCAGCAAACAGGAAGCAAACAGCTAGCTGACTACGCCATCATGGTCGACTTACCCACGCAATGGCTGTGTCCCAAATGGTGCCATATTCCCTATATAGTGCTCCACTTTTGACCAGAGCCCTATGGCCCCTGGCCAAAAGTAGTGCATTATATAGAGCATAGGGAGCAATTTGGGACGAAGGCAATCTCTTAAATCTCTCTTAAGCAGGTGGATTCAGGATTCATCAGATAAAGAGGGCTTGGGGATGATGTTCAAATCCCTCTCCCAAGTCTATAGCGGGGGACTGTTTTTGATCATACATGCTACGTTTGGAACAGATCAGAGATCATACGCGGTAGCGGCTTCAACCGGGTCCGGTCCCATTGAAGGAGGTTCATTTTCATTCGGCCTTCAATCAATCTGTCATCTATAACTTGATGGACAGCATTTGTCATGAGCTGATAAGGAAATGTTCTGGTGTGGGAGAGACAGGTGTACCCGGACCAAACCTTGCTGAGCCAAGCTGTTTGAGCTGGCTGGGTATCCACCGTAGTTGCTTGAACTGTGCCGAAAAGATCAATGTGAAAAGAAAATATGTGAGAGAAACTTCTTCAGTTTCAGTTGGCACGATAGTGTGAAAAGGGTAGTAGTCGGCGCAGGCACGTAGTTGCCCGCCCCTAACCGCCGACCGGGCATCCCCGACGGACTGGCACGGCCCAGATGAAAGAAAGGCTGTTTAGAGTTAGAGAGAGAGCTGCAGCATCAAACAACCAACGTCTCTCCCCATCCCCCCGCTACCCTTACTCTGCCTCCCTGCTCTACCCACCACAATATCATATACTCCCTCTCCTGCACGTTTACCAACAGTTGCCATGGTTACCCAATGCTCGAGGTGTCACAGCGAGGCAACCGAAGGGAGGCATTCACAGATCACCTGGATTCAGTCAGTCGCCGCTTTTCAGTTGGTGCCCCACCATTTGATTTGTGTGTTCTCAGACTGTGCCGCTTCGCCGTGAATACAAATGATGTACGACACAACGGTGCCGTTGAAAGTATGAACGCTTAAAATTACACCACATGTACCTCAATCTGAAACAATGGAATATAGTACTATAGTACCAATGTAAGGCTTAGCCACACTAGGTGCTCTGGTTTCATTTTGCCGTTCAAGTTTCAGAATAACGCCTACAGCAAAAAGCAGAACAGAACAACTGTTGTCAATCAATCAATATTTCTTACTGTTCACTTGGCCTTCACTTGCCCTTGAAGAAAAAGTCTAATACACCTACAAATTGTTTTTGGAATTAGAAAGGGAATGAGTCACAGAGTCATCTATTGAGAGTTTATCATTGAATTTGAGTGTTCCCCCGCCCAAAACAAATGTGGGAAAGGCATTGACAAAAAAAATCTATTCTCTCAGCAGGTAAATAATGATTCCAGCATATTAACAAACACAAGAAACATGGAGAGAGGGAGGAAAGAGGATGAAAAGAAAGGAGAGAAGCAACAAGTTGCAGAAAGCTTAGAGTAGAGAAGGCTATAAAGAGAGAAAATGGTGATAAAAGAGAGACAGAGATAAAAGGAGAGAGAGGGCGAGGGAGGGGAGAAGGTGATGGAGCGAAAGAGCGAGGGTTATAGAGAGACAGAAAGAGAATTCGGTGATAGAGATCTGTGTGGGTAGGAGGTGGTTGGTGGGCTCCATCCATTATTCCTGGTAGCTCCTAGCTCAATCTATCCGATCCATCTCCACACTCAGGCCATGGGAGAGGGGGCTGGTGCGCGGGCCAGACTGGCAGCCACTTCAAACACCAGCCCCAGCCAGACACATTGAACCAGGGATTAGCGTACATCTACCAGGCGGAGGAGAAGAAGTGGAGAGGAAAGAGACAGAGGGAAGGAGAAAAAGGGAGGGATACCCTCCACTTCACAGAGATAAAGTGGACGTAGTGTCTTCAGTTCAGACAATCATTGGCACTCTCACCTGATAGATTGTACAAAGACACCCATTCTATTAATTCTGTTTCTACGCATTCAATCACATCCGATAGTTGGAATTCGGATCGATAACTTCAGAAAAACTGGGCCCTGGTGTCTACAGTTTAGTAGGCAGACAAGGCACCAGTAAGTATTTTGTAGACCCACGATGGTGAGTTGATAGCAGCTCTATAAGCATGAACACAAACTGTCTGGTACGTATTGATCAGCGACGCTCTTCTTGGAAGGGGAATCCACACACTCCCCAGTGGCATCAATGTGTGTGAGATAAACCTTTAAACAGCCATCAATACGGAGCAGCAGGCTTGGGATCAGATTGGCAGGTTGCACGTCGTCAAAGTCGCTGAAACTCTAGTTTCCTCTCCAGTAGACAGTTGTTTCATATGAAAATGGGTCATATGCGTACTTGATTCAGCTGATGTCTACAGATGAGGAGTTCTGGGAAACGCACAAAGGCGACCCGTACTCATTGTCTGAAAGTCACACGCTGTCCTCACCCAGAGCTAAAGTGTGACGTTTGGTGGCAGTGGTGGGATTCAGTGTGTTAAACAGTGAAAATGCTAATAGACATACTATGATGAACAATGTAATGTGCACTCTAAATGAATCAATCTCTTTCTCTCTCTCTCGCCCCCCTCTATCTATCTATCTATCTATCTATCTATCTATCTATCTATCTATCTATGTCTGCAGAACTCCATTCGACACAACCTGTCCCTCCACACGCGCTTCATCCGGGTGCAGAACGAAGGCACGGGCAAGTCCTCCTGGTGGATGCTCAACCCTGAGGGGGGCAAGATGGGAAAGGCCCCTCGTCGGCGAACCGTCTCCATGGACAACAGCACCAAGTACCTGAAGAGCAAGGGCCGGGTCAGCCGCAAGAGGGTGGGCAGGCCAGGGATTGGTTCTGGAGCTCAAGTGGGGCTCCAGGCTTCCCCTGAGCAGGGTAGCCCACCGGGGAAGGTTCTCCCAGGCAACATAGGGGGAGCTGGGGGTGTGGAAGGAGAGTTTGACGCCTGGACGGAGCTCCACTCCCGGGCTAGTTCGTCTACGTCGACCCTGAGCGGGCGTGTGTCGCCTATCCTGGCCGAGGGCGAGCTGGAGGAGTCAGAGGAAAGCGGGCTGTCCTGCTCGGCCTCGCCACACCTCTACCCCTCCCCCTCCTCCAGTGCCCGCTCCCCTGCCATGGGGGCCGTGGGAGGCCACTGTCCACCCGTGGAGCAGCTTCCCCAGCTGGCTAATCTCACCGGGGCGATCAGCCTGGAGGAGAGGCTCTTGGAGGAAGGCTACCACCATCATCATCCTCACCTGGCAGCGGGCCACAAACTCTCCCCGGTCTATCATTACAACCCTGGGGTTAAAGGTCAGGGGTCATACTGTGGCGCGGTCTACAGCCAGGCTGGGATGGGCATGCTGCGCCACCACTCGCCCATGCAGACCATCCAGGAGAATAAGCCGGCTAGCTTCTGCGGAACCTTGCCGGCCTACTCAGGGACCAACGCCCTGCAGAGCCTGCTGACAGGGGGCCCTGGAGGGCCACAGCAGTACTGTGCCAAGGACATAATACTGGGCCAGGAGAGAGATGCCCAACCAATGATGGGGCCCTCCACGAACGGAGTGAGCTCCACCCGTCACAGCCACCACCCCGGACACAACGGACATGCAGTTCACAGCCACAACGGAACTCAGAGTCATAACCTCAACCCTGTGACCAACCACAATAACCACAACCACAGCTCTCCTCATCTTGGCCACAACCTCAGTCAGAACCACAGCAACCACACAACGCACACACCGACTCGAGCCCCAGCCCTGGCCCCACGCATCAGCAGTGGCCACCTCCAGCCCTACAGCCACAAAGCCCCCTATCTTTACAGCCCCCCATCCCACGCCCACCTCCCCGCTTCCACCACCCTGCCACCCAACCCGGCCGGCATGCTGGGGATGCCCCAGGACTCCTGCCACCTGGCCACCGCCCCCCACCCCTCGCACCCTTGCCACAACACTTACCCCAGCCCCCAACACCAGGGAATGGGCAGTGGACTGTACCACCACCAACTGGGCATGGTGGGAGGCTGCACAGGAGGCAGCTACCATGGTAGCTCGTACCACCAGCCTCACCCCCACGAGAGACTACCAGCCGATCTGGACCTGGATATCTTCCACGGGAGCTTGGACTGTGACGTGGAGTCCATCCTCCTCCACGATATCATGGACTCCGGAGAAGAAATGGACTTTAACTTTGACAGCTCCCTGGCGCAGGGGTTGGGCATCGGGATGGGCATGGGGGTGGGCCTTGGGATGGGCATGAGTGGACTGGCAGGCCCTCAGCAAGCCCACAACAACCAGAGCTGGGTGCCCGGCTGAGACATTTCCCAGAGTGCTTCAGGGCAGGCCTCAGAAAAGACTCCACTACAGAGAGTGCTGCAGGCCAGCCCTCACTGCCCCTCAGATAGACAGACTCCACCCCTCCTCACTAACATGTTGGGGAGCACTGTGCATAACTGTGTCATTCCTGGACTGAAAACAGAGGAGATGGGACAAACACTCAGTCGCTCACTCCCCCATACCTTTCTGTGTTGTGCTATAAAATGCCCCGGTCCTATCTCTCCCTACCCGGACTCTCTCTGGAGACTGTAGCTCATGTCACATTGGTTTTTCTCACATCAGCTGTATACTGTGATGACAATCTCAACTGTGTTGTTGCCCAACCTTGTCCCTTTCTCATCTACTATCATGAGACCTGAACTCACCAAGCACTTTAAAAGAAGTGGGTCAGACTCCACAGCTCACTCACATACAGACCTGGGTTCAAATACTATTCAAAATCCTTTCAGACACTTTATCTGGGCTTGATTGAGTTTGCCTGGCGCAATGGAGCCAATAGAATTGTCGCAAACGTGCAAACCCCGCCTATCTTGCACTCCATGGCAGACTGCAGCAAACGCTAAACGTATTTGAAATATCTCAAATGGTATTTGGACCCAGGTCTTGTCATGTACTGTAGCAGACAAACTCATGCAGAGTTTGGCTGTTTGCGATGTGGGTACGGTATTTGACATATAATTTTGCTGAACAAACCAAGAAAGCGCAAGAATCCGGATCTATAGATACATTTGTGGAATAGATTTATAATGGGGGTTGCTGTGCTGCAATGTTTATAATGGGGGTTGCTATGCTGATATGTTTACTGCCAGTGGGAAGTAGGGAAAATGTCATCAAAAATGTCTGATTGATTGGCTATTTGGGCTCTTTGTTGTTGGCTCGTATTCGGTCAAATCAAATGATACATTTTGGGACAGACTTACAATGATCTGTGCCTCTTCACTGACCTAATTGAAAACTATAATCTGGTGCTTTACTTTACTGTGCAAGTGAAAGTGTATGTTATATTAGTTGGTCGCATTATGTTCATTGAATTCATCTTTGGAATATTCAGAAGACAAAATGGAAAATGGCGTATCACCTTGCCTCAACCAGGGTTTATTTTGTCCTTTGTGGCGCCAGCTTTTCTCTTTAACTTTGCTTTCTCTGTCTCTGCCCCCCCCCCCCCCCCCCCCAACAGAGACAAAGTGATCATCCCTCAGACCGACCCATTAAACTGTGCTTGATTGAAATTCAGCGCCTTGCTTTTAATCTCCAAAGTGATGCTGCAGCCATGCATCACTATCGGGGATCTAAACGCAACAGCCTCCCCTCCCATCCCTCCCTCTTTCTCTCTCTCTCTCTCACCCCTGCAGTTGTCGCTAACGTAAATGTGCTGTTCTGATCGCCGTGATTAACACCTAGTCATCCTGGCCCGGGAGGGAGACAACACTGTCCGCGTTTGTCTGTTCGGAAAGGACACCGATGGGGGGGAGGGGGTAGGGGGGAGGGACATAAAACCCACAAAAAATAAGTAAACGCAGGTTGATAGTAGGTCGACAGCAATATAATCACATGATCATGTCCCTTTCCCCGTCCCTTCTGGGCGCGTGTGTCTTAAACGGGTAGTGTGTTTGTGTTGTAAGTCATCAGCATCGTTGTCATCATCTGTATCTTGTGTTCCCTATCACATGTTATGAGGTCGTCTTGGCTGTGTTTTGGGCCTTTGGGAGTTTGAGTTGAGACTGGTTCTCTGATATAAGGTACTGTACATATAGGCGGAGAGGGGTAGAAAAGACAGATGGAAACAATCAGCCAATCAGATTGGCATTAATCTCTGTCAAACAGGGTTGTTGTTCCTTCTTTACCTTCCTTCCACACATGTCCACGTTCAGCGCGTTTCCTTTGTTCGTCGTTCTCTCTTGTTGTCGTTGTAATGTTGACGCTCTGAAGGGACATTCAGGGACAGGGTGTATATGGCATGGTGATTTGTGAAGGCGGACATCCGGATCCACGCCCTATACGCTAGGCTACACCAGCCCCCATGAATTGGACCACGGTCTCTTTACTGTAGCTCTAGCCACCATACAAAGCCTCGGGACAGGAGATAGCCATGGGTCATGTTCATTAGGCCACACGCCGCACGCCATTGCGAACCGCCTTAAAGCGCTTTGCAACGGAAACCAAAAATGTGTGTTTCTTATTGGACAAAGTCCAGGTTGTCCCACTCTGATTCAGTTAGTTTTTGTTCGTTTGATGCCTAAAGAACATGAACCAGCTCTCCTGTCTCCCTCAGTAGACACACTCTGCTGTGGACTGTACTGAATACTTCTAACAGGAATGTCCTAAAATGTACACCGTTCCGGGGATTTCCTAACATGGACACCGTACAAGGGGCATATCATTACAGCCAAAGGTCAAGTATGGCACAGACTAGCAGGCCCTATCCTTCGAGATCAACATCCTTATTCTAGGATGTCGACTCTTGTTCAATCTCAGTCTGTGAAGTATGTGTGGAAGGTCTTGGCGAAAGGACCCCTTGGTAGGGCTATGTTTTAGCCTGCGCTAAAAAGGTTTAGTGATGCCCCGATATTGGAAAATAGAGTTATATATAATGTCAAACGTTATCATACACATTTATTTATGAAAGAGGTGGGTCTTTGTCACCCCTGAGTGTGGTAGTTTGTGAGCCAACTCCAATTTCCTTTGCATTTTTTTTTGGTCTTTGTTTTTCCGCGTCACACTTCCTTTACAGTCGTAAGGATTTTATTTTGTACAAAAATCTATATATTGAGGATATTGTATAATAGTTTTTAAACTCAAAAAGAAAATATGAATTTTGTCGTCTATTTCTTTTTTTTAAAGCGAATGTATCTTATCTGGTGACTGTTAAATAAATGAAATGAAAAGAAAGTATCTGTTTCATGCTCTTTCTACGCTTGTGTGGTTCCGTGCGAGGATTTGTCACAATTGTGTGATGACATTTCCATTGTCTTGTGCTGGTGTGTCCTCGAGTCCTTGTTCTTTCGTATACCTGTGTGAGTGAATGCATGTGTTGTGTTGCATATGAATTTGGTCTTTCATTTGATATTATCCAAGGGTAATCTGTCCAACAAGGTTCTCTTTTTGTACATGCAGCACACACAGACGTTGCTTCCAAAGTGTGTGTTTGTGAACGACTAGGTTTTTTGTTTGTTTGAAAGAGTGTATGCATATGTTGATGGGTGTATGTGCATAAGGGAAATGTGTGTGTGTACTGTCTGTGTGTGTTTGTGCATGTGTGCCTTTCGGTGTGAAAGCGTGTACTTGTATGCTAGTGTGTCTCCTTCTGTATGTGCGAAAGCAAAAACGTGTTTGCCTGTGTGTGAGAGAGATATGGGGGCGGGGGGTGGGTGATGAGGGGGTGAGTGTCTAATAAGGCTTGTCATCCCCGCTGAAGCTGTAGGTTGGTCACAGCTGTCCCAGTCCCATCGGAGGCGTTGTCACAGGAGGAGAGTGCTGCGCTGCAGCGCAATACTGCCAGGCCCCATGGGAGCCTCCTCCACACACACACACACACACACACACACAGACACACACACACACACACACACACACACACACACACACACACACACACACACACACACACACACACACACACACACACACAGACACACACACACATTCTCCTCTCACTGAAATGTGCGCTTTTAATTGACTCCACTCGGCAGAGGCTCTCGGGAGGGAGGGAGGGAGAGCGAGAAAAAGAGGGAGGTGGTGGACCATACGGAGGGTAAAGCCAGAGAGGAGAGACCGAAAGAAAGACAGGAAAGAAGGAGGAGAGAAGAGAAAGCAGACGGCCCAGCCCAGGTGCTGTGCCTCAGGGATGGACCAGTCTTCTGTTGCCACACTATCGGAGAGAGAGAGGCTATACATTCCGGTGCCATTATTCTCCCACTCAAACAGCTCAACGCAGGTCTGCTTCACTGAGCCCGGTGATGGTATAGCATGGAAAAACATTCACAGGACGAAAGTCTGTCAGGGGAGGGCACTGCTTACCAGGACCTATAGGTTAATATAATACTAGAATATAATACAGAAGACAGATACATTTGATTTAATGCTGATCCCATGTGTTTCTACTTAGAATAGAGTAGAGCTTTATTTCACTCTCATTGTAGATGCTAATATAACTGTCATTGGGATACATTATGCAGCTGCTCAGATGGAATCACGGTCCTGGTCTGCCGTAAATTGCCCTATCGACTTAGGTCCATGCTGTCCTGCTGTTCTTAGTTCACCCGGTTTAAAGGGTTAATATAGATGAAGTCAGCTATTCCCTGTAGCCTACTAATACTACTGCAGATCCCAAGTCAGACATCCAGAGGAGGTGGGGGCTGGGGGAGCGAGGGAGGGGGGGCTACAGAGGTGATGACACAATTAATGTCAAGTGAATACCCCTGAGCCCCCTTCTCAAATCTGCATCCCCCCTCACCCACCCCCCTTCTCTATCACACATGGCCTAATCCCACATGGGGGCTAAGCGTTAAGCGCTGTAGCCTGAATCAGCTAGCGCAGCACTGGCGTAGCATTAGCTTCTGGGGAACAGGGCTGATTGGTGTCTAGAATTACGGGTTGACACTGAGACAGTAATTAGCGAGTGTTGCTTATGGCTGCGGCTTTGGAATGTTGGGGTTGATCGCTAGGAGATAGCGACGCTTCAACTAGCCTCCCGTGGGCAAGAGCAGGCACATGGGTTCTGGATCAGAGACGGTTCTGGTGCTTAAATACTGGGTCATGTGACGCTGTAGGGGAGGATTGGATTTGGGCTTGGGGACTGCGGAGCTCAGAGAGAGGGGTCAACTGCAGGCTGTGGCGATGGTTGGTAGTTCATGTATCATTGGTGTGAGTGTGTGTGTGAGAGAGAGAGAGAGACTAACAGAGAGATAATTGAATTGAATGAACTGAATTGAGGAAGTGAGAGGAATAGAGAGAGGCTGTGTGTGTTAGACAGAGAGGCTCTGAATCGAGGGCAGCAGTAGTGTAGTTAATAGGCCTGCAGTGGAGAGCCCTCTCTGTGTGTGTGTGTTGCGTTAGCCAGTGTTCAGTCCACCCTGACTCTCAGTAAGCATCACCTGGTACCAAAGGACCTCAGAGAGCTAGACACGAAAGAGTGAGAGACAGAGTGAAAGTGAAAAAAAAAAAAGCAGAGCCTCTCACTCCGAGTAACTGGAGCAGCACTTCAACCTGGCTGCTAACAAGCGTTCTCTCTCTCTCTCTCTCTCTCTCTCTCTCTCTCTCAGCATCTCTCTCTCTCTCAGCATCTCTCTCTCCCGCTACCTTAATCACCACAGAGTCTGTGTACACAGCAGCGTCCAGACTACCAGAGAAGTCGCTTTGCAAGAAAGTGACTGATTAAAACCCAGGAGAGAGGAAGAGAGAGAGAGAGAGAGAAGTCAACATCCCTCCCTCTGGAGAGAGAAGCTGCAGCTTATCAAGGACCAGCTGGGGACGAGCCGTCAACAACCAGTCGACAAACGATACCGAGTCTGCTTCCACAGACAATGTGGAGTCATGGACCACTGTAACAACATGCAACTGATTGTTAAAAATAACAAAATAGAAGTGTGCCATTGTTGAACTCAAATGAAAGATAGCAGTGCGTGTGGAAATATTCATGTTATGTGTCCCAAATGGTGTGCTACTTTTGACCAGGGCTTGGACGATAACTGCGGAAGACAACGGTGCTTCGTGTGGCCTTGGTTCTCTGTATGAGTGAGCGTTGACATGAAGCAGTGTTCATACGGAATCAGGTCAGAGCAGAGAGGGGTGAGCACGGGAACCGATGCAGCTATAGCTGTCGTCATGACTTTGCCACGGGTGAGGTTTCTTTGGTGGTAGTGCCCGACTGAGGGCCAGCCTGGCAGGGGCGGAGGGGAGGGTATAGGGTCTTGGGTGGAGGGAGAGGGAGAAAGGGTGGTGGAATTTGGAGGGCAGATTTTTATGTCAGCCTTTTAGGGATACCTTAACAGGCAGTTACAGTGATGTGTGTGCAGGGTGGGGAGCAGTGTGTGTGTGTGTGTGTGTGTGTGTGTGTGTGTGTGTGTGTGTGTGTGTGTGTGTGTGTGTGTGTGTGTGTGTGTGTGTGTGTGTGTGTGTGTATTGGTGGTGGGTAGAGGAGGGAGTTGTGTTGGTGAGGCCATCCATCACAATATTGAGAGGCAGTGAGGCCGCATCGGACACACTCAAACTCACCGACGCACGCACACACACACACACACTGCTATATCTCGTCTCACAATTCCCCCTCGCAGGCGGCTGTGGCGTCGGTTCTTCTTCGCTGAGAGGAGAGAGAGTCTGGACTGAGGCGATAGACATCTCATTAGAATCTCCTACAGCTCCACTGGGCTAGCGGCCTGTCTTCCGTCTTACTGCCAGGAGAGAGTGTGTGTGCATGCGTGTGTGCATACATGCAAGAAAGAGAGAGAGAGAAAATGAGACAATGATAATGGCAATAATAGTTTTGATCCTTCAGGAGGCTCTCTCCCACAGTCTCTCTCTCTCTCTCTCTCTCTCTCTCTCTCTCTCTCTCTCTCTCTCTCTCTCTCTCTCTCTCTCTCTCTCTCTCTCTCTCTCTCTCTCTCTCTCTCTCTCTCTCTCTCTCTCTCTCTCTCTCTCTCTCTCTCGCTCTCTCTCTCGCTCTCCCTCTCTCTCGCTCTCCCTCTCTCTCACACACACCACTGTTTCACTCTTAATGAATTTCAAACTCGTTAGTGCTGCAGCCCACAGCCCGTCTCTTCTTCTCTCCACCTCCTTCTGACACTGGCTTCAGATCTGTTCATCGTGTCTCTCACTGCCAGGGTATTTAATACGTGCCTGTATCAACTGTTCTTAGATCTTTTGCTATATAACTTTTAATCTGTTCCTGTATCAGACTGTACTCAGATCTGGTTTTTTTTTCATAGCCAGGTCATTTAATCTTGGTCAATTATCAGACCGTTCTTGGATCTGTTCGTATACCTCTCACAGCCAGGCTTTTAGGCGTTCAATCTCTGCACTCTTAGGGCTCTAATTTCAACTGGCTCTAAGGAGTCAAACGCATGTTAGTTTGCAATTTTGTCATGTGAAAACTGGCGCATGGGCATTTTCCATATTAAAGCAACGCAATTAGAACGATGTAGACTGCAAACATGTTCAACATATTTGGCAAATATTGGGCGGGCTATTTAAGGGACTAGGCTATAACGGGCCAACATTCAAATTGGAGTTGATGACAATGCAATACATAAAAGACCATAAATACACAACTTGAAGAAACAACATATTTAGTCATGGAGCACATTCTGATTGGCCAGTGATGGGCCAAGCCTCGACACCCACAACTTATTTCATCAAGTAAATGTGAAAACAGCACAAATATTTCTGACACACACCTGAACCTATAATGGTACCACTAGCGCTAAGAAGGACCATTGCGTTAGTTTTGTTAAAATAGAGCCCTTATAAAAAAAAAGGTGCGACTTAGAACCAGAAAGGGCTCATCAGATGAAAAAGGTCCCATGTAGAACCCTAAATCTCCACCAAGTACCATTTCAGAACCCTTTTTCTAAATGTGTGAATGTATCACCCCTGTCCTCAGATCAGATTCCCTTCTCCCTCTCCTTTCCCAGCCAACGCCATTTACACTTTGCTTATATCAGCACCTGCGCACACACAGTCCCTCCCTCGCACTTACCCCTCTGACCCCTCTCTCTCTCCCCAAGCCCCAGCCGTGAGTTAGTAATCCTAGCCCCAGGCCAGCTCCCGAGCGCTCTGCTAAAGCTATTCCAGTGCGTAAGGAGTACTGCTGTCTGTGTGAGGCCTTGACCCCGTAGGTTTAGAGCCAACCACCCTGCCCACGCTATCTCTCTCTCTGACTTAGGACTCTCACTCTCTCTACCTCTCTCTCCCTCGCCAAGAACCTCCCCAGAGCACTCTCGCTCTCTCCCTTTAGTGATAATTGCTCAGTGAGAGAAAAGAGAAAATCCGGCAGCCACTCTCAAGGTCGTCTCGCCGTGTGTGTGTGTGTGTGCGTGTGTGCATGTGCGTGTGTGTGAGTGCGTGCGTGCGTGAGTGCGTGGGTGCGTGCGTAGAGGAGATGAGTGTCTGAGGGTAGACGAGATGAGTGTCTGAGGGGAGGGGAGATGGACTCACTGCCAGATGTTGTAGCGTGACCCGCTCTCTGGAGAACCAATCATGGGATCCCTCTAGGCCTGACCTCTAACGCCACATACTGTACTGAATGGTTATTGGTTAGCCTGTCACAGCTCTCCCTATCCCATCCATTCTCAGTGACAAGTAATCATACACCTTGACTTATTCAACATTTTGTTGTGTTACAGCCTGAATTCAACATGGATTAAATACAAATAAATTCTCACCCATCTACATACAATACCCTATAATGAAAAAGTGAAAATATGTTTTTAAGACGTTTTGCAAATGTATTGAAAATGTAATAATTTACATAAGTTAACATTTACATAACTATTCACACTCCTGAGTTAATACTTTGTAGAAGCACCTCAAGTGGTTGGAGCATTGGGCCAGTAACTGAAAGGTTGCTGGATCGACTCCCCGAGCTGACAAGCTAAAAATCTGTCGTTCTGCCCCTGAGTAAGGCAGTTAACCGACTGTTCCCCAGGCACCGAAGACTTGGATGTCGATTATGGCAGCCCCCCCGCACCTCTAAGATTCAGAGGGGTTGGGTTAAATGTGGAAGACACATTTCAGTTGAATGGGTTCAGATCTACAACTGACTAGGTATCGCCCTTTCCCTTTGGTCTCTAAAACCTTTCCACACCTGGATTGTGCAACATTTGCCCATTATTATTTTAAAAATTCTTCAAGCTCTGTCAAATTGGTTGTTGATCATTGTACCCCTTTAGGTATCCCCAAAATCATTTAAAAAATGTATAATAATAGTGAAGGCTTTAAAACTATGAATTAACAGATTTGGAATCATGTAGTAACCAAAAAAGTGTTAAACAAATCAAAATATATTTTATGACCCAACACACCTCCAGGCTGTGTAAGGGCTATTTTACCAAGATGGAGAGTGATGGAGTGCTGCATCAGATGACCAGGTCTCCACAATCCCCCCGACCTCAACCAAATTGAGATGGTTTGGGATGAGTCGGACCGCAGAGTGAAGGAAAAGCAGCCAACAAGTGCTCAGCATGTGGGAACTCCTTCAATACTTTTGGAAAAGTATTCCAGGTGAAGCTGGTTGAGAAAATGCCAAGAGTGTGCAAAGCTGTCACAAAGGCAAAGGGTGGCTATTTGAAGAATCTCAAATATAAAATGTATTTTGATTTGTTTAACACTTGTTTGGTTACTACATGATCCCATATGTGTTATTTCATAGTTTTGATGTCTTCACTATTATTCTACAATGTAGAAAATAGTAAAATAAAGAAAAACCTTTGAATGGGTAGGTGTGTCCAAACTTTTGATCGGTTGTGTATATAAATTCAGGTTGGAACACAACAAAATGTGGAAAAAGTCAATGGGTGTGAATACAATGTATCTCCTTGTTGGGACTACCGGTAATGATTGAGTGACTGTCTCTCTCACCACTGTTCCACTCTTAATCAATTTCTCACTCATTAGTGCTGTAGCCCACAGCTCATCTCATCTCCATTCTCTCTCTCACACACACACACACACACACACACACACACACACACACACACACACACACACACACACACACACACACACACACACACACACACACACACACACACACACACACACAGAGTACAGAGGACTCTCTCTTCTCCTTCCCAAACGAGCCTCCAGGGAGAGGCAGGCCCATACCTGAGTAGCTGTGTTTCCCAGCTGGGAGGCTCTCTCCTTAGGTGCCTAACCACCATCTGTCCAGCTGGGACTGGAGACAGCGCATCTCCTGGAGATGTACAGTAGTGTACCAGCACCATAACTACTGATACAGGGTCAGTTATGTCTACATCCACAGACCACCTAATGGTTAAGATGAGAGGAAATCTGATTCCTAGATCTGTAGTCAAGGCAGGGGTGGAAAGTATGGAGTAAGTAGACGGCCCCTAACAATGGTCCCTAACCACTGACTGATACAGGGTAAGATATTTGTTCATTCACCGACCACATACAGTATTGGTTAAGGCTAGAGGTAATATTACCCTAGATACGTGGTTAATGATAACATCTACCACGAGGAAGCCTGATCCCAGATATGTTTATGCTGTCTCACCATCTCCTGGTTCCTCCTGGTTCATTGTCATGCCAAGCATGACAACTACCATTGGAGTCGGCTACACAGCACAAACTGATCTGGTAACAGGGTTAAGGTTGTGGGTGGCTTTTGGAGGCAGGGCCCAGGGTGGTCCATCCATCCAGGCTGGTGTCCGTGGTTCTTGTGTTGTGGGACCAGGGGGGAACCAGTGTGAGCCTGTGAGGACCAAGTGGGGTTGTGTGGGGAGAGCCCAGCCCAGGAGGAGACAGCCAGTCCAAGCCAGCCAGCCTTCCCCTCAGCCCCTTGCGAACACTGACACTAATTGAGGTGCCATGAATTATAGATGAATTCTGTGGTGGCCCATGCAGCGCTCCCTCTTCTCTCCATCTCTCGCTCTCCTTCTTACACTATTACATCCCTCTCTTGCTCCCTCCCTTACTCTGCCTGCTTCATTGACTCGATCAGATGGCAGACACAGCGTTGGCATACACATGTATCCTCCAGTGCACTATGGACCTCCAGTTGGGGGTTATGGGTATCAGGGGGGGCGGGGGGGTAGAGAGAGAGAGCAAAGTAAGGGTTTCAAGTTGCTTGCTCTTTCCCAACAATGCAGTAGTACTATGAAACATTATTTAAAATGTCAAGAAAACAAAAACACAGCCGAAATAGAAATAAGAAGAACCAGAGAAGGTAAGTAAGCTATATACAGGATCAGTTTCAGGGACAGTGCCAATACCATCTTTACAATGTGCAGGGATACTGGAGTGGTAGGATTAGATATGTATAGGGATAAGGAGACCAGGCACACGATAAACAGAGTAGCAGTAGCGTGTCTGATGATTGCATGTGTGTGAGTGAGTGAGTTTGTAGAATGTGCATGGAGTGAGTGTGTAGAATGTGCATGGAGTGAGTGTGTAGAATGTGCATGGAGTGAGTGTGTAGAATGTGCATGGAGTGAGTGTGTAGAATGTGCATGGAGTGAGTGTGTAGAATGTGCATGGAGTGAGTGTGTAGAATGTGCATGGAGTGAGTGTGTAGAATGTGCATGGAGTGAGTGTGTAGAATGTGCATGGAGTGAGTGTGTAGAATGTGCATGGAGTGAGTGTGTAGAATGTGCATGGAGTGAGTGTGTAGAATGTGCATGGAGTGAGTGTGTAGAATGTGCATGGAGTGAGTGTGTAGAATGTGCATGGAGTGAGTGTGTAGAATGTGCATGGAGTGAGTGTGTAGAATGTGCATGGAGTGAGTGTGTAGAATGTGCATGGAGTCAGTGTGCATAGAGACGGTGCAAAAATACAAATAAAATTGAAGGGTCAATGCTGATAGTCCGTGTGGCCATTTTGTCAGTCTTATGGCTTGAGGATGGAAGCTGTTCATGAGTCTGTTGGTGTCAGACTTGATGCCACAGTACCACTTGCCGTGCGGAAGCAGAGAGAACAGTCTATGGCTTGGGTGGTGGTTCCTTTCACACCACCTGATATAGAGGTACTGGGTGTCAGGGAGCTCGGCCCCAGTGACACAGCACCCTCTGTAGCGTCATGTGATCAGGGGTGGTGCAGTTGCCATACCAAGCAGTGATGCAGCAAGTCAAAATGCTCTCAATGGTTCTGTCGCGCCGCCTTCACAACTGTTTGCGTATGTGTGGACCGTTTTAAGTCTTTAGTGATTTGGACACGAGGAACATGAAGCTCTCAACCCGCTTCACTGCAGCCCCGTTGATGTGGATGGGGGCTCGTTCACCCCCCCCCCCCCCCCCATTTCCTGTAGTCCACAATCAGCTCATTGGTCTTACTGATGTTGAGGGAGAGGTTGTTGTCCAACTGCCAGGTCACTGACTTCCTCCCTGTAGGCTGTCTCATCATTGCTGGTGATTAGGCCTACTACCGTCATGTCATCAGAAAACATGATGAAGGTGTTGGAGTCATGCCTGGCCATGCAGTCGTTGGTGAACAGGGAGTACGGGAGGGGACCACGCACAATCCCCTGTGGGGACCCAGTGTTGAGGGTCAGCGTGGAGGAGGTCATGTTGCCTACCCTCACCACCTGGGGTCAGCTGTCAGGAAGTCCAGTTGTAGAGGGAGGTGTTCAGTCCTAGGGTACCAAGCTTGGTGACGAGCTTGGGGGGGGTTCAATGAACAGCATTCTCGCATAGCTATTCCTCTTAGGTGGTTGAGGGCAGTTTGGAGTGGATTTGAGATTGCGTCATCTATGGATCTGTTGGGGTGGTATGCAAATTGGAGTGGGTCTAGGGTGTCTGGGATGATGGAGTTGATGTGTTCCATAAGCAGACTTCATGGTTAGAGATGTGAGTGCTACAAGGCGGTAGTCATTGTGGCAGGTAGCCTTGGAGTTCTTGGGAACAGGAATGATGGTGGTCAGCTTGAGAAATGTGGGGATTACATACTGAAAGGTTGAAAATGACTGTGAATATGCCAGCCAGCTATTCTGTGCATGCTCTGAGAATGTGCCCTGGAATACTGCCAGGCTCCGCGGCCTTACGAGTGTTGACCTGATCATAAACCTTCCTCGCGTGGGCCTCGGAGAGCGAGATCCCCCCAGTCCCCTGGGTCAACGAGGGTCCTCGTGCACGGCTCGGTGATGTTTTTGTCGAAGCGTGCATAAAAGGTGGTTAGCTTGTCGATGCTATCGGCGGTGTCCCAGAACCTAATCCAGTCAGCGCTAGCAAAGCAGCCTCGTGGCATAGCTAGGGGCATGTGTCTTCAGAGGCATATTACCATCACTATGTCTCTGGGGAATATTTCTCTCTCTCTCTCTCTGTCTCCGTCACCCTTCACCCTCTCTCACCCCCCTCTATCTCTCTCCCTCCCCCTCTCCTTCATGTCTTTCTAGACGTCTTTACCATCAGCAATTTGGCTTGGCTGTCACTTGTTTCCTTGTTTTCTCCATTGGCTCGCACTCAAGTGGGAAATCACAAGTGTGTGTGAGGGTGTACTTGTGTGTGTACAGTAGAATTGAGAGTTTTGCACGGCTCAAATTGAGGCCCCATACTGTGTTGGTGTTTTCATTTCCTGTACTTTGAAAGGTCGTCGACTGATTCTTCGTCCTTTTCAAGAGGATAAATGAATAGTTTATAAAAGAGTGACCAAAAAAAAGCTAGAGCCTATTACTGTTAGCCCATTGTATCTTTCTATAGAGACTTTTGAATCGTAGTATCTGTATCATCTGTCTCCGCAATACACTGTCTCGCAAATTTCACATGGACAAAATCCAGGAGTGTACTTCTCCACTCAACTCTTTCTTACTTTTCTTGAGATGACTAGTGAGGCTATACAGAGAAAGCGAGAAAGATAAGAGAGTCAGAGGAGAAAGGGAGTTATTTGTGCGCCCATGCATTTGTGTATATGTGCATGTAGTGTGAATCTACAAGTCTAAGTGGCTGGTGTTACACTCTATGTCCTTATCTATCTTGCACTCTCTCTGCCTCTCCCCCTTACTAGTCATAGAAAATACTATTTTTGTATTCCTGTGTAAAGCTACATCAGTGGAAGTTCCTCCTCCGAGGAAGGGGAGGACCATCCTACTCAGTGAATTTCATAAAAATAACAATTGTGGGCCTCCCGGGTGTACTGCAGCGCCAGTGTTGCTACCAGAGACTCTGGGTTCGCGCCCAGGCTCTGTCCGGGTTAGGGAGAGTTTGGCCGGTAGGGAAATCATCGCACACCAGCGACTCCTGTGTCAGGTCGGGCGCAGTGCGCGCTAACCAAGGTTGCCAGGTGCACAGTGTTTCCTCCGACACATTGGTGCGGCTGGCTTCCGGGTTGGATGGCGCTGTGTTAAGAAGCAGTGCGGCTTGGTTGGGTTGTGTATCGGAGGACGCATGACTTTCAACCTTCGTCTCTCCCGAGCCCGTACGGGAGTTGTAGCGATGAGACAAGATAGTAGCTACTACAACAATTGGATACCACAAAATTGGGGAGAAAAAGGGGTAAAATTACAAATATATATATTTTTTAAATACAAAAAAGAAAAAATAACAATTGTGATTTTTTTTGTTATTCGTCCTTTTTGTTTGTTTACCTTTCACTTACTTAGTTAATGCAGCTAGTATATTGATTGTACACATACATTTTAATAAAAGAGATCTAAGTTCATTAAAGTTGCTTTTTTGTTAATTCTCCTGACGTAGAATTACATGAAATGCGTTTATAAAAGGCCACATTTTTCCCAGACACTAGGCTACTAAAAATGTTCTCCATGTGTGCAACTTCTGTAAGTGCCTCTACTCAAATCAAAATCAAATTTATTTATATAGCCCTTCGTACATCAGCTGATATCTCGAAGTGCTGTACAGAAACCCAGCGTAAAACACCAAACAGCAAGCAATGCAGGTGTAGAAGCACGGTTTCTAGGAAAAACTCCCTAGAAAGGCCAAAACCTAGGAAGAAACCTAGAGAGGAACCAGGCTATGTGGGGTGGCCAGTCCTCTTCTGGTTGTGCCGGGTGGAGATTATAACAGAACATGGCCAAGATGTTCAAATGTTCATAAATGACCAGCATGGTCCAATAGTAATAAGGCAGAACAGTTGAAACTGGAGCAGCAGCACGGCCTGGTGGACTGGGGACAGCAAGGATTCATCATGTCAGGTAGTCCTGAGGCATGGCCTAGAGCTCAGGTCCTCCGAGAGAGAGAAAGAAAGAGAGAAAGAGAGAATTAGGACAGGAGAAGTACTCCAGATATAACAAACTGACCCTAGCCCCCCGACACATAAACTATTGCAGCATAAATACTGGAGGCTGAGACAGGAGGGGTCAGGAGACACTGTGGCCCCATCCGAGGACACCCCCGGACAGGGCCAAACAGGAAGGATATAACCCCACCCACTTTGCCAAAGCACAGCCCTCACACCACTAGAGGGATATCTTCAACCACCAACTTACCATCCTGAGACAAGGCTGAGTATAGCCCACAAAGATCTCCGCCATGGCACAACCCAAGGGGGGGGCGCCAACCCAGACAGGAAGATCACATCAGTGACTCAACCCACTCAAGTAACGCACCCCTCCCAGGGACGGTATGAAAGAGCCCCAGTAAGCCAGTGACTCAGCCCCTGTAATAGGGTTAGAGGCAGAGAATCCCAGTGGAAAGAGGGGAACCGGCCAGGCAGAGACAGCAAGGGCGGTTCGTTGCTCCAGAGCCTTTCCGTTCACCTTCCCACTCCTGGGCCAGACTACACTCAATCATATGACCCACTGAAGAGATGAGTCTTCAGTAAAGGCTTAAAGGTTGAGACCGAGTTTGCGTCTCTTACATGGGTAGGCAGACCATTCCAGAAAAATGGAGCTCTATAGGAGAAAGCCCTGCCTCCAGCTGTTTGCTTAGAAATTCTAGGGACAATTAGGAGGCCTGCGTCTTGTGACCGTAGCGTACGTGTAGGTATGTACGGCAGGACCAAATCAGAGAGATAGGTAGGAGCAAGCCCATGTAATGCTTTGTAGGTTAGCAGTAAAACCTTGAAATCAGCCCTTGCCTTGACAGGAAGCCAGTGTAGAGAGGCTAGCACTGGAGTAATATGACCACAATTTTTGGTTCTAGTCAGGATTCTAGCAGCCTTATTTAGCACTAACTGAAGTTTATTTAGTGCTTTATCCGGGTAGCCGGAAAGTAGAGCATTGCAGTAGTCTAACCTAGAAGTGACAAAAGCATGGATAAATGTTTCTGCATCATTTTTGGACAGAAGGTTTCTGATGTTTGCAATGTTACCTAGATGGAAAAAAGCTGTCCTTGAAATGGTCTTGATATGTTCTTCAAAAGAGAGATCAGGGTCCAGAGTAACGCCGAGGTCCTTCACAGTTTTATTTGAGATGACTGTACAACCATTAAGATTCATTGTCAGATTCAACAGAAGATCTCTTTGTTTCTTGGGACCTAGAACAAGCATCTCTGTTTTGTCAGAGTTTAAAATTTCTGAAACACATGCTTCTAGCGAGGGCAATTTTGGGGCTTCACCTCTACTCTACTGCTCTATGCCACCAGGCAAATGCAGTGATATATAATGCTTTATTTTAACAGTGACATTTTTTCCTCATGCCTTCCGGTACCTCAGAGCTCCCCAGGTCACCCTCCTCTCGCACTCACTTTTTGTTCCGGCACCTCCCGATTTACAAATGATGTTACAGCTGAGCTGAGTGAATGGAAAATGAATGACAGTCATCCAATATGCTGTAATAGAAATAAGCCATGCCCATTAACGCCATGCTCATAAAAGAATATCGTCCTCCCTAATCTATAACGGCACCGACCGCCACTGACCTGATCATACTGTGAATGTACAGTCTGAATAGCCGTTATCTGTTATTGCTCCCCTACCCCCCCCCCCCCCCCCCCCCCTCCCTCACCCCCGTCTCTCTGTCTTTTTCTCTCCCTGTCGCACACACACTCCCCCCTCTCACCCTCCCTCCCTCCTGGTTGTCGTCTGCCACTGTGTGGTGCTAACTCCTGACAGCATAGCCCAGTGAATAAGTGAAGGCAGGGATGTGAAAGTTTGATGCCTGGCTCGCGGGCAGTTTTAACCTGCAGGCTGAGCATGCCTTTGCCCATCAGCCAGCTCTCTCTCTCTCACACACGCACGAGCAGGCACACACACACACACACACACACAGAAACACACACAGTCTCTCCCTATATCTTTCTTTCTCTCTTTCTCTCTCTCTATTTTGCCAAACAGCCCTCTGTCTGTCCAATGGAAAACTCTCTATACAGTCACCGAGATACTGCAACAACTTACAGTAACACACATGCAAGAGACAACCAGAATTACCTTGATGACCGTCAATTGGCCATAGCTCTTAAGCTCAATAGGAACAGTAGTGCAATACTCAAGGAATGCAACAGACCATGAACAAGGAATGCGATTACCATAATACACAAGGATTGCTTTGGGTCGTTCCACCAATTCCGTGCCTTTTGAGAAGTCTAACTTGGTAAAAAAAAACTTCAGATTTCACCTAATTGTAACATTGTCATAAAGTGCACATGTTCAACTTCCCATCTCAAGAGAAAAAATAAATAAAAAGAAAAGACTATAGTGCCTATTAACTGCCAAATAAAGTAACAGGGTTGACGGTAACAGTGTTGACAATTTCATCTTAAATCAGACATCAATCCCTTTGTGACAGGGGGAATGGAATCTTGTGTGCAACAGGGAGTGGCAATTAAATGCAAGCAAAATAATGATAATTGCTAAAACATTTCTAGCCTGTCTATCTATGGGTAACAGGGTTGTATATCTATGGGTAACAGGGTTGACATGTCATGCTCAACCTTCTTAGTTTTCCACCACAAAACACCAGAAAAGGGCCCAGAAGAGTAGAACCAGCTCACCTGGTTTAACTCTATGAATTGACTATTAGATGTTTAATGTTTCTTTTGAAAAATATATTAAAAAAAGAGCAGTTTCACCATTTTAAAACTAGAGTTCAGTTCATATAACAGGGTTGACCTTAAAATGAGGGACAGACATAAATGAATCACTTATCACATGAAAAAAAAAAAATCCTCAGAAATAACTGAGGATTATTACACAACAATGCAACAAAATAACTAGGGCCTTACAATTATGGTGGAACTTGGAGAAAGTTTGAATTAAGTGGGTTAAAATCTTCCTAGAAGTGGAGGGTCTATATTAAAAGGATACTTCTAGATTTTGGCAATGAAGCCCTTTATAAAATAATCGAGGCGAGGTGCATTGTAGCCTGTTTGTGTGTGTGTTTGTGTGTGTGTGTGTGCACATGCAGGAGTGGACTGGCGATCTGGTAATTTGGGCAAATGCCACAATCCACCAGTTCTCGATTTAGGCAATGAGGTGATTTATGAAGGACACAGAGACATAAAATGGTATCCACAAATTCATCTGACTCTGGGGAAGAAAATTAAGGGCCTCATTGCCAAACTCCATAAGTATCTCAAGTATCTCTTTAATATAGACCTTCCACTTCTAGGTAGATTTTAATTAACTGGCTAATAATGTGGGCCTATTTTTATTTTTTTTATGGGCCTGTGTGGTGGCCTCTAGGGAAAAAACGGGCCTGTGTGGTGGCCTCTAGGGGAAAAATGGGCCTGTGTGGTGGCCTGAAGGAAAAAAATGGGCCTGTGTGTTAGAAATGCCAGGGCCGATTTTTGGTCTCAGTCCGCGCATGTCCACATGTGTGCAACAAACATCCATGCTGAAGGTCTAAAGCTCTCTCCTCTCTCCCATCTCACCTCTCTCTCTCTCTCGCTCTCTCTCTCTCTGTCTCTCTCAACTCTCTCTCTCACCTCTCTCTCTCTCTCTCTCTCTCTCTCTCTGTCTCTCTCTGTCTCTCTCTGTCTCTCTCTGTCTTTCTCCTCTCTCCCATCTCCCCTCTCTCTCACCTCTCTCTCTCTTTCTCTCTCACCTCTCTCCCCTCTCCCCCATCTCTCTCTCTCTCTCTCTGTCTCTCTCTGTCTTTCTCTGTCTTTCTCCTCTCTCCCATCTCCCCTCTCTCTCTCTGTATCTCTCTGTCTTTCTCTGTCTTTCTCTGTCTTTCTCCTCTCTCTCAGCACCCCTCTCTCTCTCTCTCTCTCTCTCTCTCTCTCTCTCTCTCTCTCTCTCTCTCTCTCTCTCTCTCTCTCTCTCTCTCTCTCTCAAAATTCAAATTCAAGCTGCTTTATTGGCATGAAAAACATTGTGTCAATATTGCCAAAGCAACAATGTATACAATATACATTGTAACAAAATTATAAATGATAGCAAATAATAATATAAAATGGTAGTAAATAATAATACAAAATTAAATACAAAAATAAATACAATAAAATGGTAACAGTCACAGTAAACATTAATAATTATAGTAATAACAATAATAGTAATAATAAGTAAGTTACTGTTTACTATGCAGATGTTATTATTCAGTGTCCCTCAGGCTATGGCAGGAAAATACATATTTGGCTGCAAGAGGAGCCATTGCTCCTTCGCCCATGAGTATTCTTAGTTTTTCCTCTGGGTTCAATTTGTAAAAATGTGGAATATATGTAGTCATTTCTGTGAATAATGAATCTCTTTGTGAGGAATATTTATCACAGTAAAGGAGAAAGTGCATCTCTGTCTCTACCTCCCCTGTCATGCAGTGACCACATACACGCTCTTCTTTGGGTAGCCATGTCTTTTTATGTCTGCCGGTTTCTATTGCCAATCGGTGGTCACTCAGCCTGTACTTGGTAAGGATCTGTCTCTGCTTCGTATCTCTGACAGAGTAGAGATAATCAGCCAATTCATATTCTCTGTTTAGGGTCAGATAGCAATTTAGTCGGCTTTGGGATTTTGTTTCGTTTTTCCAGTATTGTAAGTATGATTCCTTTGATTGGTTCATGATTTTGTTTATTGGAATTCTTTCTTTTGAAGCAGTGCTGGTGTCAGCTTGATTGGTGAGGTCCAACACCAGCTGACTGAGAGGGCTCGTTTCTGGGCTCAGCTCTTGGGCTTGAAGTGCTTTAAATTGCAGACTCGAATTTGGACTTGAATTTAGATGTAGCCAAAATTTTAATGATCTTTTCTGTATTTTCATTATTACTGGAAAACGGCCCAATTCTGCCCTACATGCATTAGTTGGTGTATTTCTCTGGACTTGTAGAATTTTCCGACAGAATTCTGCATGTAGGGTTTCAATTGGATGTTTGTCCCACATTTTAAAATCCAGTTTATTGAGTGGCCCCCAAACCTCACTTCCATAAAGTGCTATTGGTAGGATTACACTGTCAAATATTTTAGTCCAAATTCTAATTGGGATGTTGATTTTGAATAATTTCATTTTTATTGCATACATTGCTCTGCGGGCTTTTTCTTTGAGTGCCTTCACTGCCATATTAAAGTTTCCCGATGCAGATATGGTCAGACCAAGGTAGGTGTAATTTTTTGTGTGTTCAATTAAGGTGTTGTTCAGGGTGAATTTACATTTTTGTTTCTGACATCTGGGTTTTTTTTGGAAAATCATGATTTTAGTTTTTTGGAAATTTACTGCCAGGGCCCAATTATGGCAATATTGCTCCAGAATATTAATGTTTTGTTGAAGACCTTCTTTGGTTGGTGATAGAAGTACCAAGTCATCAGCATATAGCAGGTATTTCACCTCTGTGTCAAATAGTGTGAGTCCTGGGGCTGGAGATTGGTCCAACATGTCTGCTAATTCATTGATATAAATGTTGAAAAGATTTGGACTCAAATTGCAGCCTTGTCTCACACCTCGACATTGTGAAAAAAATTCTGTTCTTTGGTTTTTGATTTTTATTGCACACTTATTTTCTGTGTACATACATTTTATTAAGTCATACACCTTACCACCAAGCCCACTTTGTAGAATTTTGTAGAATAGCCCTTCGTGCCAAATCGAATCAAATGCTTTTTTAAAGTCAATAAAGCAAGCAAAGATTTTGCCCTCTTTTTTTTGGTGGACGTGTTTATTAATTAGTGTGTGTAAGGTGTATATATGGTCAGTAGTGCGATGGTTAGGGAGAAAGCCAATTTGACATTTACTTATTACATTTTTTTCTTGAAGAAAGGTTTGAATTCTTGAATTCAAAATGCTACAGAAAATCTTTCCCAAGTTACTGTTGACGCAAATTCCCCTGTAATTATTGGGGTCTGATTTGTCTCCACTTTTGTGGATAGGGGAGATGAGCCCCTGGTTCCAGACATCAGGGAAGCAGCCAGAAGTTAAAACCATGTTGAACAATTTAAGCACAGCATTTTGCAACTCAGGTGTGCTGTTTTTCAGCATTTCATTTCTGATGTTGTCTACACCACAAGCCTTTTTTGATTTAATAGATTTTAGCTTTTCATTTAGTTCTTGTTGGGTTATTGGGTAATCTAATGGATTTTGGTTGTTTTTAATGACTGATTCCAGGATGTTCAATTTTTCTTTAATTTCTAATTGGTTCTGGTTTAAGTCTTTTTGTGGGATGTTTTTGTATAGATTATCAAAGTAAGTTTTCCAAATTCCTACATCTTGTATGGCTAATTCTTGTGGCTTTGTTGTGCTTAAATTGTTCCACATGTCCCAGAACTGATTTTGGTCAATTGCGTTTTCAATTTCATCAAGTGTCTTGTTGGTATAATTCAATTTCTTGCATTTCAGTGTTTGTTTATACTGTTTCAGAGTTTCAAAGTATTCATATCGTAGCTCTGGGTTGTTTTGCTGCTTATGTTTTTTGTTTGACATTTGTCTTAGGTGTTTTCTAATTGTTTTACATTCATTATCAAACCATTTGTCAGAAACATTTAGATTTTTGCTTCTGATGTTGCATTGCTTTGGTTTTCTCAAATTTGCTTTCGATGCTGCTTTTTGGAATATGCAGTTGATGTTTTGGGTAGCTGAATTGACACCATCTTTATTGTTTTGGTACTGTGAGTTATTGAAAAACTGTATAGAGTTCATCATTTCATTTGAGTTCAATGTTTCAATGAATGCCTCTGCACTGTTTGGAGCCCATCTGAACGATTGGTTTATGTTGTAAAGTTTATTGGGCTGTTTTTTTGAATGAATATTGCCGGTTAATTTCTTCAGAAACACGTTGATCTGACTGTGATCTGACAATGGTGTCTGTGGTCTGACAGTGAATGCACTAATGGAGGAGGGGTCAATGTCAGTGATGGCATAATCGACTACACTTGTCCCAAGAGCTGAGCAGTAAGTAAACTGACCTAAAGAGTCCCCTCTGATTCTACCATTAAGCATGTACAGGCCTAAGGCTCGACAGAGATGTACTAACTCTTTTCCATTTTTGTTCAGTATTTGGTCAGGACTGTTTCTATTATTTATAATAGGGCTACTGTACAAGGAGGGGTGTCCAAATATGTGGTGGTTACCTCCCGCATCAGTGTAGTCAGGCTCAGAACCTGTTCTTGCATTGAAATCTCCACAAAGAAGCACTTTACCCTGCGCCTGAAATGTAATGATTTCTGTCTGGAGATTGTCAAAAAACTGATCATCATAATATGATGAATCTGAAGGAGGAGCATAAGCTGCACATATGTATACATCATTGTCACAATAGATTGTACCTTTGTTAAGTTTTAGCCAAATGTGAGTGGTACCTTTTTTCATTTCATTCAGTGCTAAGTCCTGCTTATGCCAAATGATGATTCCACCTGAGTCTCGGCCTCGTTTAACATTTTTATGTTTGATTGATGGTAGTAAACTTTCTCTATAGCCTGAGGGACACTGAGTATCTATGTCTCCACGACACCATGTTTCCAGTAGGATTATGATGTCCTGTCCCTTGATGTTTTTAATCAATTCTGGATTAGTTGTTTTATAACCAAAATGTGAAGAGTATAGGCCCTGGATATTCCAAGAGCTGATAGTTAATGATCTCATTTATAATAAGTGATATTCACTGGTTTGAGTAAAGTACATCGAAAAAAACAAAAAAAATAAAATATGTATATATACATATATATACATACACATATACACACATACATATATATACATACATATATACACATATACATACATATATACATACACATACATATATATATACATATATATATACATACACATACATATATACATACACATACATATACACACATACATACATACATACACACACACACACACACATACATACACACACACACACATACATACATACATATATATATATACATATATATATACACATACACATACATATATATATATATATATATATATATACACACATACATGCACATACACATATACACACATACATACATACATACACACACACGCGCACACACACACACACACACACACACACCATTACATATAATAATTATTATAATACCGGTGTCAATACATTTAGGAATATTTGTAAACAAATGAATAAGAATGGAATAAGATTGCATTGTACTTATGTTATGTGCAATCTGCAACCCTGTGTGTTTGTGTGTGTGTGTGTGCGCGTGCGTGCCCGTGTGTGAATTAAAGGGACTGTCTAGCTCAGTAGTCTGCATATTAGTTGCAATAGTTGGCGCACCTCTCCTATCTCTGATTGTTCTAGGGGTCTTCTGCCAGAGGTTACCTCAGCATATGTAGGCTGACGATCTAATTGATACATGGTGTGGACTGCATCATGTGGTCTACTTCCCTGAAGGGCAGTGTTCTGACCGACCCTGGAGTAGTGGTCAGAGCTGTGTTGTGATGGGCTGGGTCTAGTAGAGCTGTGTTGTGATGGGACAGGTCTAGTAGAGCTGTGTTGTGATGGGCCGGGTCTAGTAGAGCTGCGTTGTGATGGGCCGGGTCTAGTAGAGCTGTGTTGTGATGGGCCGGGTCTAGTAGAGCTGTGTTGTGATGGGCCGGGTCTAGTAGAGCTTTGTTGTGATGGGCCAGGTCTAGTAGAGCTGTGTTGTGATGGGCCAGGTCTAGTAGAGCTGTGTTGTGATGGGCCAGGTCTAGTAGAGCTTTGTTGTGATGGGCCAGGTCTAGTAGAGCTGTGTTGTGATGGGCCGGGTCTAGTAGAGCTGTGCTGTGTTGGGCCTGGTCTAGTAGAGCTGTGCTGTGTTGGGCCTGGTCTAGTAGAGCTGTGCTGTAATAAGCCATGTCTGGCTCTTTTCTCCTCGGGATGGTGGAGGTACTGTTGTTTCAGAAGGTGGGGCGTGGGACCTTTGTTGCTGGGGTGATGGGTGTGTGGGTCCCTGCCAAGTGTTGCATCTTTTAGGTCCTTGGCAAAGGTTCTGATACTGTCCTGATCAAGATGTATATTATCATATAAGTGTTGACATGTCAGAGTGGGGTGGTGAGCCGTTCTGACGTTGAGCAGTGAGGCACAGTCCACAGTGATCTGTTGATTTATTTTGTCGATCAACTTTTCTGGGAAGTCTTTTCTTGGTAGGAGGGTGGACACAACTATATTGGTTGTTGGGAACATAGCCTGTGCCCGTTCTGCCACTCTTCTCACTGCCCCAGATACATTTTCACCTTTGGCATGAAGGTCGTTTGTGCCAGTGTGGATGATGATGTTGTCAGGGGTGTCAATCCTGGTCTGACTGAGTAGCTGCATTGCACTCTCAGTTGTAGGACACCAGAACTTATACACCTGGTGTCTAGGGAATAATCTTTCCTGGACTAAGAACTTCCCATTTGAATCAATTAGAATTGCAGTTGTGGGTGATTGTCTGGGTGGAGCAGACTGGGAGGCTGGTATTCTGACCTGGGCTGGAGCAGACTGGGAGGCTGGTAGGTTAACCTGGGCTGGAGCAGACTGGGAGGCTGGTATTCTGACCTGGGCTGGAGCAGACTGGGAGGCTGGTAGGTTGACCTGGGCTGGAGCAGACTGGGAGGCTGGTAGGTTAACCTGGGCTGGAGCAGACTGGGAGGCTGGTATTCTGACCTGGGCTGGAGCAGACTGGGAGGCTGGTAGGTTGACCTGGGCTGGAGCAGACTGAGAGGCTGGTAGGTTGACCTGGGCTGGAGCAGACTGGTAGGCTGGTGCAGTGTCATCCGGCTGTGTAGTGGAGGCCATGCTGGTCTCAGGTTCTGCTTGTGTTGTACCAAGCTGGTGGACATGTTTTCTAGATGCAGAGGACACAATGACTCTCTGCCGGTTGAGGGTGTCAATGTACCTCTCTTTTTGTTCGAGCTCCTTTCTAGTTGTGCTCAGATGGTCTCTGAGGTCATCATTTGTCTGACTCAGCTTGTCCATTCTGCTTTCTAATTTAGCTATGGATGCTCTGCTCTCCTCCCTGAACTGTTTCATCTCTTCTTTGAGTTTCTGGACAGTGTCCTCCTCTTGAAGCTTCTTCTCTCTGAGTTCTATGACCTCTGCTTCGACTAGAGAGAGGGTGTTGTGGAAACGTTGCATAGCAGGTGTTCTTATTGAAATTGTCATGTCCTTGACTCTGTCTGCTGCAGGTGAGGTAGGTAAAGGGACGTTGAGGGCTTCCTGCTGGGTCACAGAGACCATTGGGGTCTGCTTTTCTCCATCTCCCTCCTTGACTTTTTCCTCATTTTCTGAGATGATGTCAGCGTCTTCTTTTAGGGTAGCTCTCTCTCTCTCTCTCTCTCTCTCTCTCTCTCTCTCTCTCTCTCTCTCTCTCTCTCTCTCTCTCTCTGTCTTTCTCCTCTCTCCCATCTCCCCTCTCTCTCTCTCTCTCTGTCTCTCTCTGTCTTTCTCTCTGTCTTTCTCTGTCTTTCTCCTCTCTCCCAGCACCCCTCTTTCTCTCTCTCTCTCTCTCTCTCTCTCTCTCTCTCTCTCTCTCTCTCTCTCACCTCTCTCCCATCTCCCCCTCTCTCTGTCTCTCTTTGTCTTTCTCTGTCTTTCTCCTCTCTCCCATCTCCCCTCTCTCTCTCTCACCTCTCTCTCTCTCTCTCTCTCTCTTTCTCTCTCTGTCTCTCTCTCTCTTTCTCCTCGCTCCCATCTCCTCTCTCTATCTCCTCTCTCACATCTCCCCCCTCTCTCTCTCTCTCTGTCTTTCTCTCTCTCCTCCCCCCTTTCTGTCTTCCCCCCCCCCCCTGTCTCTTTTTCTCTCTTTCTGTGTCCCTGTCTCTCTGTTGATTCCCTTGCTGCTATGTGTGGATGTGTCATGAAGGAGACATCAGTGTGTTGATTTATTCATGAGATGACTTTTAATATCATTTACTGTGACACAGGAGTCTGCATCTCAAATAAGCCTACAGGCGACTTTGTGTCTCTCTGTGTGGGTGTGTGTGTGTGTGTGTGTGTGTGTGTGTGTGTGTGTGTGTGTGTGTGTGTGTGTGTGTGTGGTATGGGGATGTCATGGTGTGTATTTGTTGGAGGATGTGGGGTTGTGCATGTGTGGGGGTGTAAAGGGTTGGGAATATACAGGTGAGGAGGGGACTGTGTGTGGGACTGGTATGATATGCCTGTAGGCCTAAGAGTGAGTAGTCATGGGGAGCGCAAGCTATAAGGGGTTGATATCAATATGTAAAGCTATATAAGGTGTGCAGTGGAGTCTGTCCGTCCGTCCGTCTGTCTGTCTATGAATAATGGCGCATCCCCATATTTGTACATGTTTGCAATATATGTCAAGTTGGCTGTCAATCTAAAGTAAATGCCTTTACACTTTTCAATTTGTCTCAAACCTCAAACCCATTCAGCTCTTCCTTGAGATGTTACAACGACATTGTTCTCACTTAGACTATAAAAACATCATTTGACACACACCTCAATGTCATCTTTTTCTGCATGCTTATTATCTATTAGAGTCTTTCATTTAACGGCGAGGAATAGGTGGGTGGGTGGAGCAGGAAGGGAGTGCAAGAAGTGTGATTTCATTTGGCTATAATCTAATTTGCTTTGATTAAACACGTATGCAAATCCCGCTTAGCATGGGGATCAGCAAGACGAAGAGGCACATTTCTCTCTCGCCTTCTCCTCTCCTCTTCACACTCCTCCATTAAAGCCCTCCTCCCCCCTCGTTGCCCTAACCACTAAATTAAGAGTTGTGTGAATTGTAGCTGAGACCCTATCTTGCTGATACTGTAGCTGCTGTATAGATACAGTAGATATATGGAGGTGACATTTGACCTTAGACACATCACACAGGGTGTGATGTCACTCCTGCTGGCCACGTACTGTACAACCCTCAGTTCTGATGTGGTTTGATTTGAAATGTGTAGTGTAGAGGGCATGTGTGTGTGTGTGCGCGCGAGTGTCCACAACAGAGTGTCAGTGTGTGTGCTCATGCTGTCTGAGAGTGACTTTGCCAAGACTTACATGTCTCCTCGAGGTTGATACTCCCTTCAGCTGCCCACTGCTGAAGGTCACCCTGCCATCTTCCTGGTCTCTCTCTCTCTCTCTCTCTCTCTCTCTCTCTCTCTCTCTCTCTCTCTCTCTCTCTCTCTCTCTCTCTCTCTCTCTCTCTCTCTCTCTCTCTCTCTCTCTCTCTCTCTCTCTCTCTCTCTCTCTCTCTCTCTCTCTCTCTCTCTCTCTCTCTCTCTCAGGGCCATGACTAGACCTTTCAGGGGGCATGTGCTCAAAGTGAAAAAAAGAGCAAACTTTCATTATTCATATCTCGAAATTCATAAAATTAATCTGTGGCGAGCAGAGCATAAGCCTATTCATTTCTGCAAAGACACACTCACTTATCATCACAAATTGTAAGCAAACTAGTTACAGCGCCTCCTAAAGACATGATTGACATTGGGAAAAGAGGGTGGGTTATCAGGTGATCGTGATGGTTGATTTAAATCTGCTAGTTAGCTAGCTCAATTTTGTTTACTATCTGCTGCGCATATCAGCCAACCAGACCGAATATTAATGATGATATAGGCTAAATCAAGTGTTTATCAAATATTATGCTGCTGTGGCAGTACTGCTGGTATTTCAACTAGGTAGCTACACACACTCGGCCGGTGACCCCATCTCTCAAGTCATGCATGTTTGAATACCGGTGAGCGCACACTCGGTACAGGGAAGATCAACAGGCGTAACCAACAGATGGCAATGACTTGCAGTGGGTTCCGAGCAACAATGACAAAAAATGTATCCAAAAATATATTTTGGGGGAAATTAAACCACAACAACAAATAGGGCACTTTGGAGACTTAAAGGGCAAAGGGGCTTTTGCTCTGCACAGATAGTACCCTATCTGTACATGTGCCTTCAATTCAATTCAATTCAAGGGCTTTATTGGCATGGGAAACATGTGTTAACCTTTCTGATCTCCCCATCCCGGATCCGGGATCGTGAATACAGACTCAAGCTCATTACCATAACGCAACGTTAACTATTCATGAAAATCGCAAATGAAATGAAATAAACATGCTAGCTCTCAAGCTTAGCCTTTTGTTAACAACACTGTCATCTCAGATTTTCAAAATATGCTTCTCAACCATTGCAAAACAAGCATTTGTGTAACAGTACTGATGGCTAACGTAGCATTTAGCATTAGCATTCAGCTGGCAACATTTACACAAAAAAACAGAAAAGCATTCAAATAAAATCATTTACCTTTGAAGAACTTCAGATGTTTTCAATGAGGAGACTCTCAGATAGCAAATGTTCAGTTTTTCCTGAAAGATTATTTGTTTAGGACAAATCGCTCCGTTTTCTGCGTCACGTTTAGCTATGAAAAAACCCCTGTATCCAGGATTGTGTAAATCTATCAGCAAGCTCATTAGCATAACACAACGTTAACTATTCATGAAAATCGCAAATGAAATTAAATAAATATGCCATCTCTCAAGCTTAGCCTTTTGTAAACAACACTGTCATCTCAGATTTTCAAAATATGCTTCTCAACCATAGGAAAACAATCATTTGTGTAAAAGTAGCTAGCTAGCGTTAGCATTTAGCGTTAGCATTTAGCGTTAGCATTAGCGTTAGCATCCAGCACGCAACATTTCAACAAAAACATAAAAGCCTTCAAATAAAATAATTTACCTTTGAAGAACTTCTGATGTTTTCAATGAGGATACTCTCAGTTAGATAGCAGATGCTCAGTTTTTCCAAAAAGATTCTTTGTGTATTAGAAATAGCTCCGTTTTATACATCACATTTGGCTACCAAAAAAAAACTGAAAATTCAGTCCTCAAAACGCAAACTTTTTTCCAAATTAACTCCATAATATCGACTGAAAACATGGCAAACGTTGTTTAGAATCAATCATCAAGGTGTTTTTCACATATCTCTTCATTGATACATCGTTCTTGGACACATGGTTTCTCCCCTGAATCAAATGGTAAAGTAAAAGCAGCTGGCAATTGCGCACCGAATTCCACGCAGGACACCAGGCGGACACTTGGAAAATGTAGTCTCTTATGGTCAATCTTCCAATGACATGCCTACAAATACGTCACAATGCTGCTAAGACCTTGGGCGAACGACAGAAAGTGTAGGCTCATTCCTTGCGCAATCACAGCCATATAAGGAGACAATGGAAAACAGAGCTTCAGAAATTCTGCTAATTCCTGGTTGATGCATCATCTTGGTTTCGCCTGTAGAATGAGTTCTGGGGCACTTACAGACAAAATCTTTGCAGATTCTGAAACTTCAGAGTGTTTTCTTTCCAAAGTCGAGCATCTTTTCGTGACAAAATATCGCGCTTAAAACGGGAACGTTTTTTATCCAAAAATGAAATAGCGCCCCTAGAGATCTAACAGGTTAACATTGCCAAAGCAAGTGAGGTAGATAATATATGAAGTGAAATAAACAATAAAAGTTAACAGTAAACATTACACATAGAGAAGTTTCAAAACAATAAAGACATTACAAATGTCATATTATACAGTGTTTTAACAATGTACAAATGGTTAAAGGACACAAGATAAATAAGCATAAATATGGGTTGTATTTACAATGGTGTTTGTTCTTCACTGGTTGCCCTTTTCTCGTGGCAACAGGTCACAAATCTTGCTGCTGTGATGGCACACTGTGGAATTTCACCCAGTAGATATGGGAGTTTATCAAAATTGGATTTGTTTTCGAATTCTTTGTGGATCTGTGTAATCTGAGGGAAACATGTCTCTCTAATATGGTCATACATTGGGCAGGAGGTTAGGAAGTGCAACTCAGTTTCCACCTAATTTTGTGGGCAGTGAGCACATAGCCTGTCTTCTCTTGAGAGCCATGTCTGCCTACGGCGGCCTTTCTCAATAGCAAGGCTATGCTCACTGAGTCTGTACATAGTCAAAGCTTTCCTTAATTTTGGGTCAGTCACAGTGGTCAGGTATTCTGCCGCTGTGTACTCTCTGTGTAGGGCCAAATAGCATTCTAGTTTGCTCTGTTTTTTTGCTAATTCTTTCCAATGTGTTAAGTAATTATCTTTTTGTTTTCTCATGATTTGGTTGGGTCTAATTGTGCTGTTGTCCTGGGGCTCTGTAGGGTGTGTTTGTGTTTGTGAACAGAGCCCCAGGACCAGCTTGCTTAGGGGACTCTTCTCCAGGTTCATCTCTCTGTAGGTGATGGCTTTGTTATGGAAGGTTTGGGAATCGCTTCCTTTTAGGTGGTAATAGAATTTAACGGCTCTTTTCTGGATTTTGATAATTAGTGGGTATCGGCCTAATTCTGCTCTGCATGCATTATTTGGTGTTCTACGTTGTACACGGAGGATATTTTTGCAGAATTCTGCGTGCAGAGTCTCAATTTGGTGTTTGTCCCATTTTGTGAAGTCTTGGTTGGTGAGCGGACCCCAGACCTCACAACCATAAAGGGCAATGGGCTCTATGACTGATTCAAGTATTTTTAGCCAAATCCTAATTGGTATGTTGAAATTTATGTTCCTTTTGATGGCATAGAATGCCCTTCTTGCCTTGTCTCTCAGATCGTTCACAGCTTTGTGGAAGTTACCTGTGGCGCTGATGTTTAGGCCAAGGTATGTATAGTTCTTTGTGTGCTCTAGGGCAACAGTGTCTAGATGGAATTTGTATTTGTGGTCCTGGTGACTGGACCTTTTTTGGAACACCATTATTTTGGTCTTACTGAGATTTACTGCCCAGGTCTGACAGAATATTCTCTCTCTCTACCTCTCTCTCTCTCTCTCTCTCTCTCTACCCCTCTCTCTATCTCTCTCTCTCTCCCCCTCTCTCTATCTCTCTCTCTCTACCTCTCTCTCTCTCTCTCTCTCTCTCTCTCTCTCTCTCTCTCTCTCTCTCTCTCTCTCTCTCTCTCTCTCTCTCTACCTCTCTCTCTACCTCTCTCTCTACCTCTCTCTCTCTCTCTACCTCTCTCTCTCTATCTCTCTCTCTCTCATTGTGCCTGAGTGTCTCAGTGACCACTGCCTCAGGCCACTGACAACCTTCGTCTGGAGAAACAATAGTGGACAAGCTCCCTGTGCTATAGCACAGGCTGTGTGGAGGAGGCCAGCAGGGGCACAGTATGTGTGTGTGCGTCTGTCTGTCTGGCTGTCTGTGTCAATCTGTACAGATTTCTTCATGTCTGCGTGCCTCTATTGATCTGTCTCTCTTCTCTCCCTCGGTGAGTATGCAGTAATGAACTATGCCCAGCTCCTCTCTCTCTTCCTCTCTCTCCTCTCCTCCCTCTTTCGCTCTCTCCTCCCTTTATCCCAGCCCCAGCCAGCCTGTTCTTCAGTGTTACATAACCACAGAGACAGATGCTGAATCATCAGCTGCCCCTTGGCAGTCTCTGTGCCCAGAGGGTGCCAGGAGGAGACTGCCTGCCTCTACCCCTCTACACAAACACACACGCATGCATGCATGCACGCCCACACACACACACACTAACACACAAACACAAACCATGAACTAATTCACGTTAGTCCAGACACACACACGCATGCTCCACGATGGAACTGTAGTGAGAAGGGAGATGGATGAAGCCCATTTAATGTGTTTCCATGAAAAGAGAGAGAAAGGGAGGGAGAGGGGGAGAGACAGATCCCTCAGCTGTCTGGTGGGTTTTGATGTGGTGAAAAAATGGGTTTTCATGTTCCTCAACTCTGAAGATGAATTGCTTTTGAAGTGCTTTAGCTAGTTCGTTAGCGTCAGTTGGATTAATTTGCTCTCGCCTTTTCCCCTCCCGTTTGATCTACTTGGAGGTTTGTGTTTGAATCATGCTGCTCATACTTTTGTCTAAAATGACATTCAAAAGGTTTTATGGTCAACTTGAAGGCCTGGCACCTATCATCTCTTAGAGGAGTAACAACTCATTCTGAAGTAATGGTAACAAGACCAAAATAATGGTGACAACTAATACTAAAATAATGGTAACCCCTAATACTGAAATAATGTTAACAACTGTTACGGGAAATAATTATAATAACTAACAGAGGTGTCATGCCCATAGCGTGCACAAGGGTTTGATTTGATTTTAGCTGCCGGTGACAGGCAGGACTTGCAGGAGGTATGTTTGTAAATAAATGTTTTCATGCTATGTAGCCTATTGATTCCTTCTTGATGAATAAATAAAATAATAATGTTTGTTGTTTATCTGTAATACAAGCCACCAAGCAATGATATGAAGTTAGCTTTAGCTAGCCACCTCCTGTAGATAGCTAGCCACCTACCCCCAATCTGATCACGACTCCATTTTGCTCCTCCCTCTCCTATAGGCAGAAACTCAAACAGGAAGTACCCGTGCTAAGGTCTATTCAACGCTGGTCTGACCAATCGTAATCCATGCTTCAAGATTGTTTTGATCACGCGGACTGGGATATGTTCCGGGTAGCCTCTGACAATAACATTGATGAATACATGGATATGGTGACTGAGTTCAACAAGAAGTGTATAGGAGATGTTGTACCTACAGTGACTATTAAAACCTACCCAAACCAGAAACCGTGGATAGATGGCAGCATTCGCGCAAAACTGAAAGCGCGAACCACCGCATTTAACCATGACAAGGTGACTGGGAATATGGTCGAATACAAACAGTGTAGTTATTCCCTCTGTAAGGCAATCAAACCGGCAAAACGTCAGTATAGAAACAAAGTAGAGTCACAATTCAACGGCTCAGACACGAGACATATGTGGCAGGGTTTACAGACAATCATGGACTACAAAGGAAAAACCATCCACGTCGCGGACACCGACGTCTTGCTTCCGGACAAGCTAAACACTTTCTTCGCCCACTTTGATGATAACACAGTGCCACTGATGTGGCCCGCTATCAATGACTGTGGGTTCTCCTTCTCCGTGGCCGACGTGAGTAAGACATTTAAGCGTGTTAACACTTGCAAGGCTGCAGACCCAAAACGGCCTAGGCGCATCCTCAGAGCATGCGCAAACCAGCTGGCTGGAGTGTTTACGGACATATTCAGTGTCTCTCTATCACAGTCTGCTATCCCCTCTTGCTTCAAGATGTCCACCATTGTTACAGTTCCCAAGAAAGCAAAAGTAACTGAACTAAATATCGCCCCGTGGCACTCACTTCTGTCATCATGAAGTGCTTTGAGAGGCTAGTTATGGATATTATCACCTCTACCTTACCTGACACCCTAGACCCACTTCCATTTGCTTACCGCCCCAATAGATCCACAGACGATGCAATCGCCATCGCACTGCAAACTGCCCTATCCCATCTGGGGATCCAACTCTATCACGACTCCAACTCAAGTTTGCAGACGACTGATTACTAACAATGAAGAGACAGCCTACAGGGAGGAGATGAGGGCCTGGGAGAGTGATACCAGGAAAATAACCTCGCATTCAATGTCACCAAAACAAAGGAGCTGACTTCAGGAAAGAGCAGAGGGAGCATGCCCCTATCCACATCGACGGGACCGCAGTGGAGAAGATGGAAAGCTTCAAGTTCCTCAGCGTACACATCACTGACGATCTTAAATGGTCCACCCACACAGACAGAGTGTTGAAGAAGGCACAACTGTGCCTCTTCAACCTCAGGAGGCTGAAGAAATTTGTCTTGGCCCCTAAAACCCTCACAAGCTTTTACAGGTGCGCAATTAAGAGCATCTTGTCGGGCTGTATCACCGCCTGGTACAGCAACTGCACCGCCAGCAACTGCAGGGCTCTCCAGAGGATTGTACAGTCTTCCCAACGCATCCCTGGGGCCAAACTACCTGCTCTCCAGGACACCTAGAGCACCCGATGTCACAGGAAGGCCAAAAAGATAATCAAGGTCATCAACCACCCGAGCCACGACCTGTTCACGCCGTTATCATCCAGAAGGCAAGGTCTGTACAGGTGCATCAAAGCTGGGACTGAGAGACCGAAAAACAGCTTCCATCTCAAGGCCATCAGACTGTTAAATACCCATCACTAGCCGGCTTCCACCCGGTTACGTAACCCTGCACCTTAGAGGCTGCTGCCCTATATTCATAGACTTGGAATCACTGGCCACTTTAAAAATGGAACACTAGTCACTTCAATAATGTTTACATACTGCTTTTACTCATCTCATATGTATATACTGTATTCTATTCTGCTGTATTTTAGACCCTGAAGGAAAGTGATGCCGAAACGTTGGTGGCTTTTTACCCAATAAATTCAGGAAGGTTATGCATATGGATTGGTGGTATTTTACCCAATAAATGACTGGGAGGTTATACATGTGGAGTGTGCGACTCTTTGTTTTTATAGCTTTCAGTGTATTATCCGTTAGTCAGCACCTCTACACTAAATACATTTCTCTGGGGGTGCGCCAGCTCATGCTTTTTATTAGTCAATGTCACTCCAACATTGTGCTATCTAATGTTAATATATTTCTTAATTCCATTATTTTACTTTTAGATTTGTGTGTGATGTTGTGAATACTACTGCACTGTTGGAGATAGGAACACAAGCATTTCGCTACACCCGCAATAACATCTGCTAAATATGTGTATGTGACCAATATAATTTGATTTGCCAAAGAAAACAAAAGGAAGGCAGACATTTACCAGTAGAAATACTTTACATTTTTATCAGCAAATTCATACTTTCTCATCTTTTGGTTGCTAGAGGCACGGCCCAGTCATTTGTTCAATTAGTTTGATATTTATGGAAGCGACTCAGTCGTTCTTTATGTTCCTTTACCATGCTCAGTGGCAACGTTATTATCCCTTGCTTGTTGCTAGCTAGCCAACTAGCTACAGCTACACAGTCACGAACTCTGCAGCCAGAATAACAGCAAAGTTTATTCTGATCACATTGCATATCAAACACTATTCTAAAAGCTAGATAAATAGCTTGTAGCTAGCAAACGTGCCAATATCACAATTGAACTCAAAAACATCAGTTGCGGGAAAACAACTGGTCAAACTAGAAACGTGGGAGGATTTGACAGCATAGCGCCACTAAACTAGAAACGTGGGAGGATTTGACAGCATAGCGCCACTAAACTAGAAACGTGGAAGGATTTGACAGCATAGCGCCACTAAACTAGAAACGTGGGAGGATTTGACAGCATAGCGCCACTAAACTAGAAACGTGGGAGGATTTGACAGCATAGCGCCACTAAACTAGAAACGTGGGAGGATTTGACAGCATAGCGCCACTAAACTAGAAACGTGGGAGGATTTGACAGCATAGCGCCACTAAACTAGAAACGTGGGAGGATTTGACAGCATAGCGCCACTAAACTAGAAACGTGGGAGGATTTGACAGCATAGCGCCACTAAACTTGAAACGTGGGAGGATTTGACAGCATAGCGCCACTAAACTAGAAACGTGGTAGATTTGACAGCATAGCGCCACTAAACTAGAAATGTGGGAGGATTTGACAGCATAGCGCCACTAAACTAGAAACGTGGAAGGATTTGACAGCATAGCGCCACTAAACTAGAAACGTGGGAGGATTTGACAGCATAGCGCCACTAAACTAGAAACGTGGGAGGATTTGACAGCATAGCGCAACTAAACTTGAAACGTGGGAGGATTTGACAGCATAGCGCCACTTGAGTCACGACTGCACTGCAACAGTAGGGACCAGAGAGAATCATGTTCATCACTCACCACGTGAGGTCATCAGCTGCTCCAACAAAAGATGTCTCTGCAAAAACAAATCAATGCTGGCTAGCTACGTTTTTCTTCATTGGGCCTGTGTTTACGATGCATCCAATTTAGGTTTGTGTGGTTGTTGGTTTAGCTTTCAGTAACTATGTGTCAAATTGTATTTGTCACCTGCGCCCAATGCAACAGGCGCAGTAGACCTTACAGTGAAATGCTTACTTACAAGTCCTTAACCAACAATGCAGTTTTAATAAAAAAAAGTGTTAAAGTATTTACTAAAATAAACTGCATTAAAAAATATAAATCAAAATAATTAAGGAGCAACAATAAAATAACAGTAGCGAGGCTATATACAGGGGGTACCGGTACAGAGTCAATGTGCGGGGGCACTGGTTAGTCGAGGTAATTGAGGTAATATGTACAATATGTACATAGGTAGAGGTAAAGTGACTAATTGCAAGGTGTCCTGATATCTTTTCCAACTGTCCCGTTGTCTGGTTTTAATGTCCATTCTAGCATGCCCTTCTAGCCAATCAGAAACGAGTATTCAACAATGAATATGCCTGCCTATTCTTGAATCTTGTGTGAAAGTGCAGAACAATAATTATCCTCCTCCTTCTCTCTGTCTTTCTCACTCACCTGTTTCAATCTCACCTCTCGCTGTCCCACAGCATGGGTGACTCAATTAGTCTCTAGATTCTATAACAATGGCAACCATGTTCTCCACCTCCATCTCATCTCCACCTCATCTGTTCTGTGTCTGTGTCACACTTACACAATGCCCATTTGTTGAATGCTAGGGAATTTCACAAACACATCTCCACACTCCATCCACCATTTCCCTCTCTGCCTTCTCTTCTTTCTCTCACTCTCTAGTTCCCTCCATCTCTTTTCCTCCCTCTCATTCTCTCTCATCAGACAGAGGTAAGAATAGAACAGGGGAAGCCCTCTCACCTCTCCCTGCACATTGCCAAATTAGCATATTCATGAGAGACAACATTAATTATACATGAGATCCGGAGGGGAAACAGAGAGGCAGAAAATAAGGCATATACAACACACACACACACGCACACACACACACACACACACACACACACACACACACACACACACACACACACACACACACACACACACACACACACACACACACACACACACACACACACACACACACACACACACACACGGGAGAGTACAGACGGAACCAATGTGACACACACACATGCATATAATTGGTATGAGAGAATGAAAGATATTGACAGAACGCAGGATAGGTACAGTACTGGCATACACAAAATGAAGGAGAGAGAAAACACTCATATAAAGAATGGGAAATAGTAAAAGGCATTGCTTTTACATTAAATTCTTCAACTTGCATCATTTTATAGTAGTGTCTTTAGTCAAAGCATGGGGAGTCGACCAAATTATTGTAAAAGGCAATACAATTATCACCATAAAGCAAGGATATTCAAATCGTTATGACATACAACGTGACGTCTGATCTGACAGAGCAGAGTGACTCATGGGATGGGCATGGCTCTAAATTAACAGTTTTCATTGGTAATTGTGATTTTCAAACAAATATTGGGATTTTACTTATAGATATAGATCAAAACACTTGGGTGAACCGTTGTAGTCATATAAATATAATAATTACTCTCATTTTATGGTTAGTGTTTGGTATGACAACAAATAGAAAAGCCCGGTAGGAGGGCTGGAAACAAAGTTTTGGAGTAGGCTATCTGATTCAGAACATGCAGTTGCACAAGCAACATGCTCATATATACCACCACTGGTAGCATACATGTATACAGTTGAAGTCGGAAGTTTCATAGACCTTAGCCAAATACATTTAAACTCAGTTTTCACAATTCCTGACATTTAATCCTAGTAAAAACAATCCCTGTCTTAGGTCAGTTAGGATCACCACTTTATTTTAAGAATGTTAAATGTCAGAATAATAGGAGTAGAGTTATTGATTTCAGCTTTTATTTCTTTCATCACATTCCCAGTAGGTCAGAAGTTTACATACACTCAATTAGTATTTGGTAGCATTGCCTTTAAATTGTTTAACTCGGGTCAAACGTTTCGGGTAGCCTTCCACAAGCTTCCCACAATAAGTTGGGTGAATTTTGTCCCATTCCTCCTGACAGAGCTGGTGTAACTGAGTCAGGTTTGTAGGCCTCCTTGCTCGCACACGCTATTTCAGTTCTGCCCACAAATGTTCTATAGGATTGAGGTCAGGGCTTTGTGATGGCCACTCCAATAGCTTGACTTTGTTGTCCTTAAGCCATTTGATATTTTTCTGGAATTTTCCAAACTGTTTAAAGGCACAGTCAACTTCTGACCCACTGGAATTTTAATACTGTGAATTATAAGGGAAATAATCTGTCTGTAAACAATTGTTGGAAAAATGACTTGTGTCAATTACAAAGTAGATGTCCTAACCGAATTGCCAAAACTATAGTTTGTTAACAAGAAATTTGTGGAGTAGTTGAAAAACAAGTTTTAATGACTCCAACCTAAGTGTATGTAAACTTTCCTCCTGGCTACCACAACCCCGGCCAACAGCTACGCCCCCCCCCCCTCCCGCAGCTACTTGCCCGAGCCTCCCCAGCTTCTCCTTCACCCAAATCCAGATAGCAGATGTTCTGAAAGAGCTGCAAAACCTGGACCCATACAAATCAGCTGGGCTAGACAATCTGGACCCTCTCTTTCTAAAACTTTCTGCCGCCATTGTTGCAACCCCTATTACCAGCCTGTTCAACCTCTTTCGTATCGTCCGAGATCCCTAAAGATTGAAAAGCTGCCGCGGTCATCCCCCTCTTCAAAGGGTGTGACACTCTAGACTCAAATTGTTATAGACCTACATCTAAGTTAATAGATGACCGACCATTTCGAATCCCACTGTACCTTCTCCGCTGTGCAATCCGGTTTCCGAGCTCGTCACGGGTGCACCTCAGCCACGCTCAAGGTACTAAACGATATCATAACCGCCATCAATAAAAGACAGTACTGTGCAGCAGATTTCATCGACCTGGCCAAGGCTTTCGACTCTGTCAATCACCGTATTCTTATCGGCAGACTCAATAGCCTTGGTTTCTCAAATGACTGCCTCACCTGGTTCACCAACTACTTCACAGACAGAGTTCAGTGTGTCAAATCGGAGGGCCTGTTGTCCGGACCTCAGGCAGTCTCTATGGGGGTACCACAGGGTTCAATTCTCGGGCTGACTTTTTTCTCTGTATATATCAATGATGTCGCTCTTTCTGCGGGTGATTCTCAGATCCACCTCTACGCAGACAACACCATTCTGTATACATCTGGCCCTTCTTTGGACACTGTTAACTAACCTCCAGACGAGCTTCAATGTCATACAACACTCCTTCCGTGGCCTCCCAACTGCTCTTAAACGCTAGTAAAACCAAATGCAGGCTTTTCAACCGTTCGCTGCCCGCACCCGCCTGCCCGACTATCATCACTACCCTGGACGGTTCTGACCTAGAATATGTGGACAACTACAAATACCTAGATGTCTGGCTAGACTGTAAACTCTCCTTCCAGACTCATAATTAACATCTCCAATCCAAAATTAAATCTAGAATCGGCTTTCTATTTCGCAACAAAGCCTCCTTCACTCACGCCGCCAAACTTACCCTCGCAGAACTGACTATCCTACCGATCCTCGACTTCGGCGACGTCATCTACAAAATAGCTTCCAATAGTCTACTCAGCAAACTGGATACAATCTATCACAGTGCCATCTGTTTTGTTACCAAAGCCCCTTACAGCACCCACCACTGCGACCTGTATGCTCTAGTTGGCTGGCCCTCGCTACATATTTGTTGCCAGACCCACTGGCTCCAGGTAATCTATAAGTCTATGCTAGGTAAAGCTCTGCCTTATCTCAGCTCACTGGTCACGATAACAACACCCACCTGTAGCACGCGCTCCAGCAGGTATATCTCACTGGTCATCCCCAAAGCCAACACCTCCTTTGGCCGCCTTTCCCTTTCCTTTTCTCTGCTGCCAGTGACTGGAACGAATTGCAAAAATTGTTGAAGCTGGAGACTTGAATTTCCCTCACTAACTTTAAACACCAGCTATCTGAGCAGCTAACCGATCGCTGCAGCTGTACATAATCCATCTGTAAATAGCCCACCCAATCTACCATCCTCATCTCCATATAGTTATTTATTTACTTTTCTGCTCTTTTGCACACCAGTATCTCTACTTGCACATCATCATCTGCTCATTTATCACTCCAGTGTTAATCTGCTAAATTGTAATTACTTTGCTAATATGGACTATTTATTGCCTACCTCCTCACGCCATTTGCACACACTGTATATAGACTTTCTTTTTTTCTATTGTGTTATTCACTGTACGCTTGTTTATTCCATGTGTAACTCTGTGTTGTTTGTGTCGCACTGCTTTGCTTTACTTTGGCCAGGTTGCAGTTGTAAATGAGAACTTGTTCTCAACTGTCTTACCTGGTTAAATAAAGGTGAAATAAAATAACATTTAAAAAAAACTTCTGACTTCAACTGTATATATTAGAGCTAACGTTTGCTTTTGTCATAGCTAGTGCATTAAGCTTCCTAACTAACTTGGGTTTTGCAGAGAGAGCGAGATACAGAAACTGATAGTATAGTAGAGAGAACCTCTGGATTCATATTTAGAAGCGACTTGGAAAGCAGAATTGTTCTTGTTTTGTAAGAATCTGTGTTGAGTGCATGAATTGGCAGCATGCTGAGAGAATAAACAGCATGGAGGAACTGTGTGCTGCCTGCTTGAGTGACAGAGGGGCAGGTCCTGGTGTGTGTGGCACGGGAACTGTAAGCAAGCAGCCGCAGATGGAGAAAGAGGACTCTATGGTACTTGGAGGCTGAGGCAAAGCGAAGCCTTATCATTACAGAAATGATTATCTGGGTGTTCCCAAAATCTAGTTCGCACAGCAAAATATTAGGGAGCCAAAATGGTCAACAACTTTAGAACCCTGGGAGAGGGACATGCTGGGTAATGTGTGATGGCGGTGGCGGGTGGCTGAGTATGTCGTCCAGTGTAGGCTGGTGTCACTTGAAATCAGAGGACAGGCTCATTGTAAGGCCTGGAATGGAATTAATGGTGGGTACCTTTCCATTTATTCCCATTGAGCTCATCTTCTGATTTCTCCCTCCACCAGCCTCCACTGGAAACATCAGTATTATCCAATCAAAGACAACAGAAGCTACCTATCGGACTATCAGAGAGCTTCCGGTAAACCCCCTTAGCCAGCCCGGTAAACCCCTTAGGACTACTGAAGACCTCATCCACCTCTCTACTTCATTTCCCTCCTCATCCCCCTCTACTTCATCGCTCTCTCCATCCACCATTCAATCCACCTCCTCAGTGGTTACAGTGTAAACATTCATATATGGTGCTGTACACTTTTTTTTCTTGACTAGTATTGCTGTAAATGGCTGGTTAGCTAAGAATGTAATTACTTAATTTTGGATTAGACTCCTCTGCTTGAGCCATTAATGCCACAATGAGACATAAACTGGACATACTATACAGTAGGCTAAGCATGGACGGACATTTTCAGACTGAGCTTTAGCACAGTGACAGTAATAACATAATGGACATTATTCAGAGTTGAAATAAACACAACTCAGACTTTCATGTAAATCATTAATTGACATCAATGCGAGACTTAACAAGCTGATGTCAAGTGAGAGTATCACCCACATTGTCTGCTGTGTGATATGTCATTTGAATGGGATATAGGCTGCATAACAGAGACTTACTAAGTGTGTGTGGTGTTATAGTAAATAGGGTCCCCCCCATGCTGATCAAGATACTTTTGTATATATAGTGTATGTGGACACCCCTTCAAATTAGGGGATTTGGCTATTCCAGCCACACCCATTGCTGACAGGTGTAAAAGAAATCGAGCACACAGCCATGCAATCTCCATAGATAAACATTTCCAGTAGAATGGCATTACTGAAGAGCTCAGTGACTTTCAACGTGGCACCATCATAGGATGTCACCTTTCCAACAAGTCTGCTCGTCAAATTTCTGCCATCTGCAGAGTAGCGCTACTGCAATTAACTGAGTACATTTAATTAGGAAACACAAAGGGATAGGAGGGAGAAAAAGGGACATAGAGAGAGAGAAGTATAGGATGGGAGGGAGTGTGATGGGAGAGAACCCTAGGCAGAAACAGAAACAAATCACTGAAATATATAGGATGCATGAGTAGCATCTCTATCTATACATTTATTTTACATAAAAAAAAAAAAATGTTATTAGGATCCCCATTAGCCAATTGCGACAGCTAGTCTTACTGGGGTCCAACAGATAATGAAAAATACATTACAGACAAAAGACAATGTACAATTTACATACATTTAAAAACATGAACAGGTAGTGTGCGTGCGTGCGCGTCTATCAGTTACACATACATGTCAGTACATACACACAACAAGTAGGTCACATGGGGGAGAGGCGTTGTGCCGTGAGGTGTTGCTTTATTTGTTTTTTTAAACCAGGTTTTCTGTTCACCTGAACTATATGAGATGGAAGGGAGTTCCATGCAATCATGGCTCTGTATACTGTACGTTTCTTGAATTTGTTCTGGACCTAGGGACTGTGAAAAGACCCCTGGTGGCATGTCTGGTGGGGTTAGTGTATGTGTGTCAGAGCTGTGTGTCAGTTGACTATGCAAACAATTTGGCATTTCTAACACAATAATGTTTCTTATAAAAACAAGAAGGGTGCAGTCAGTCTCTCCTCAACTCTTAGCCAAGAGAGACTGACATGCATAGTAGCGATATTAGCCCTCTGATTACAATGAAGAGCAAGACGTGCCACAATCTTCTGGGCCATCTGCAGCTTAACTAGGTCTTTCTTTGCAACACTTGACCACATAACTGGACAATAATTGAGATAAGATAAAACTACAGACTGCAGGACTTGCTTTGTGGAGTGTGGTGTCAAAAAAGCAGAGCATCTCTTTATCACAGACAGACCTCTCCCCATCTTTACAACCATTGAACCTATATGTTTTGACCATGACAGTTTGCAATTCATCTCCCAGTGTCTGGTGGAAATTGGACTGAACAAGGTTTTCCTCTGGCATTTTAGAATTCTGTTCATTTTTTATCCTGAAAAACTCCCCAGTCTTTAACGATTACAAGCATACCCATAACATGGTGCAGCCACCACTAGGCTTGCAAATATGGATATTGGTACTCAATAATACGTTGTATTGGATTTTCCCAAAACATAACACTTTGTATTCAGGACAAAAAGTGAAATGCTTTGCCACATTTTTTGCACTATTACTTTATTGCCTTGTTGCAAACAAGATGCATGTTTTGGATTATTTATTATTCTGCACAGGCTTCCTGCTTTCCACTCTGTCAATTAGGTTAGTACTGTGGCTTTACTACAATGTTGTTGATCCATCTTCAGTTTTCTACTATCACAGCCATTAAACTCTGTAACTGTTTTACTGTCATCATTGGCCTCATGGTAAAATCCCTAAGCGGTTTCCTTCCTCTCTGGCAACTGAGACAGTAAGGACACCTGTATCTTTGTAGTGACTGGGTGTATTGATATACCATTTAAAGTGTAATTAATAACTTCACCATGCTCAAGGGAATATTCAGTGTCTGCTTTTTTATATTTTTTTACCCATCTGCCAATAGATGCCCTTCTTTGTGAGGCATTGGAAAACCCCCCTGGTATTTGTGGTTGAATCTGTGTTTGAAATTCACTTCTCGACTGAGGGATATTATGTGTGGTGTACAGAGATGAGGTAGTTATTAAATCATGTTAAACACTATTACTGCGCAGAAACTGAGTAAATTTCAAATTATTACTTAAATTATTAAGCGCATTTTTACTCCTGAACTTAGTTAGGCTTGCCATAATAACTGTGTTCAATACTTATTGACCCAAGACATTTCAGCTTTTCATTTTGAACCAATTTGTAAACATTTCGAAAAACATAATTCCACTTTCATTTATTTCATTTATTTTCACATCCGATACAGTGGTGGTTAGTGCCGTTTAAGATGGAGGACGATTTTCTTTTCATGTGCATGGCCTTATTTCTATTACAGCATATTGGATGACAGTCATTCATATTCCATTCATCCAGTTCAATGTAACAGCGATAGGTTTAGGCTACTACATGACACAAAAATGTTCCCTATACCCATCATGACGAACTGAATGCATTCAACTGAAATTAATCTTCTGCATTTAACCCAACCCCTCTGAATCAGAGAGGAGCGGAGAGCTGCCTTAATCGACATCCACGTCTTCAGTGCCTGGGTAACAGTGGGTTAACTGCCTTGCTCAGGGGCAGAATGACAGATTTTTACCTTGTCAGCTCTGGGATTTGAGCCAGCAACCTTTCGGTTACTGGCTCAACGCTATAAGGCTCTAATCACTAGGCTACAGGTGCTCTGTAAATGTTTTCTGAAAATGTTGTGGATACAGTCACTGAAGTGGTAAACTTCATAAGAGCAACATCTTTATACCACAGGTAGTTTGTCTCACTGTTGGAAGAGACCGAGTCGGGTCATGCAGATCTCCCCAACCACACAAACGTGAGATGGCTGAGTTTAGGAAAGTGCTTAAAAGGGTGTGGGACCTGAAGTCAGAGATTGCTGAGTTTTTGCAAATGAAAGTAAAATATGTGGATTTCCCTCAACTGCAAGATAAAGAATGTTTGGCTGATTTTGCCTTCACCGTGGATATCATGGCCCTCACAAATGAACTGAGTTCCAAACTAGAAGGGAAGGACCTTTTTGCACATCAGATGTACAGCCTTGTCAAAGTCTTCAAGGGAAAATGACTTCTCCTGACCCGCCAAGTAGAAGCCAACCTTCCGACACTACTAGTCTGTTCCCTATCAGATGACCAGCGGGAAAAGTACACATCACTGCCTTGTGCTTTGAACGGTGAGTTTTCTCATCATTTTGAGGATTTCAAGGTTTTGGAAAATGACATGCTGTTGGTTTCCTCTCCTTTCACCTTCAATGTGGATAACGCTTCCACTGACCTGCAACTTGAGCTTATCGATCTTCAGTCTGATGCAGTGATTGGAGAACTATTCAAAACAATGCCACTGACGAGGTTCTATGTGTCTCTCGATGAACAAAACTTTTCAAAGATTAGGAGTCATGCTCAGAAGATGTTTGTACTGTTTGGGTTGAACTATGTACATTTTCTGTGATGAAACATAACAAGTCAAGGCACAGATCATCTCTTACTGACTCTCACCTCTCAGCAATCCTTCGCATAGCAATGTCAAAAACTATACCTGACTTCACTGCTCTAGTCAATGCCCATCAGAGACTTCACTCCTCACACCGATTGAGCAGTTTAAATGTAATGTTGAGCTCTCTCTCTTTCTTGTTTTTTTGTGCATGGTCGTTAACAATAGCTCTGTCCGTGGTGCTGCACGTTTAATAATGAGAATACCTACCAAAAGGAGAACATGGATGTGGTTTATTTCTGTGCATGTTAAAAAGTTAAATAAGTAGCATATCTGGATGTGATTTACAGTAGAAATATCTGTCAACACAGTCATACACATGATGTATAATCCTGTAATATGATTCTGGCTTGCGATGGCAAAAATATATTCTAATGTGGCCCTCCATGGAAAATAATTGCCCAGGTCTGACCTAGCCTATGAATGAAAGTTTACAAAGTAGGTCCACACAGGTCAAGACACACATTTAGATGACAGACAGTGACACGTGGACTGAGGGTGACATCCAATATCGCCTTGCACACTCTTGCCTGCATCTAGCTGAGATAGGGTGTGATCATTAGTCCAAGAGTTTCCAGTGGAAAAATTCAGGTATGTTTACCTATGCTTTATTCCGTTTGCTTCTGTTTAAGAATCATTTTTCAACAGAATCAGCGGAATGAATACACCCCTGATCACGCGTCAACACAGTTCACTTTCATAGCAGCCACGTTGTATTTCTTCTCGCATCTATGCTCTCTCCTCATTTCACCTCTTCCCTTCGTTTGTGGACTTCAATGCACAACACATCAGCTGTATGTGACCAGGCGTAAAAACCTTTCCAAGCCAAACTGCTACACAGCCTACTTTGTTGTCACCATATTTGCTATAGTAACGTCATAGTCAGCATAGCTAATAGAACTAACATGTAAGTAAACCCGCTACAATCATGCAGTAACGTTACAGTGTACAGTCGGTAGTTACACCGGTGGGCCCCGGTGGCAATAAATTAGTACAACCTAAAGCTTAACTTTAGTTAAGTTAAGTTAATAGTCATAGCCATCTAGCTAACATAGCATACCTCTGTTTGAGCAGGGTGTTTTAGTAGGCTGAACTAACTAGCTGCATTTGCTAGCTAAGTAATTGAAACTGAAAGTGGAAATATTTGATAATCTTTCTCTCTCTCTCTCTTACTTCTCCTTCATTTTGGAATAAATTAATTTGTTCAAAACTGTTCAAATATTGTCTTTCTTTCTCTTTGAGTCAACTATTCACCACATGTTATGCATTGCAGTGGTAGCTAGCTTTAGCTTATGCTTTCAGTAATAGATACATTCTGATCCTTTGATTGGGTGGACAACATGTCAGTTCATACTGCAAGAGCTCTGATAGGTTGGAGGACATCCTCCAGAAGTTGTCATAATTACTGTGCATGTCTACGGAAGGGGGTGTTGAACCATGAGCCTCCTAAGTTTTGTATTGAAGTCAATGTGCTCAGAGGAGGATGGAAGCTAGCTGTGCTCCAGCTACACCATGGTGCTACCCTACATAGGGCTGTTGAGGCTACTGTAGACCTTCTTTGCAAAATAGTGTTTTAATAAATTATTTGGTGACTATAGTGTAGTTTTATTTAAAAAGGATAACTTTTTGTTTAAAAATGTTTAAAAATATATATTTTTATGAAATTCATTGAGGATGGTCCTCCCTTTCCTCCTCTAAGGAGCCTCCACCAATGTGATAAGGCCATAGAGAAGGCCAGAAATAATTACAGACACGTGATAACCTGAAGTGCCAAAAAGGAGTACTAAATGTCTTGTGATATGTTACATAAAGTCCTTAAAAGATACCAACATTCTGGGGGTTTACTGGTAAACGTAGAACATTTCCAGTAATATTCCCTCCCTTTGCAAACAAACGCATGTCTGTATGTTAAAAAAAAAACTATGAATTTGTCAAATATACAGTTTGTAGTCAGAAGTTTACATACAGTGGGGCAAAAAAGTATTTAGTCAGCCACCAATTGTGCAAGTTCTTTCACTTAAAAATATGAGAGAGGCCTGTAATTTTCATCATAGGAACACTTCTACTATGACAGACAAAATGAGAAAAAAAATCCAGAAAATCACATTGTAGGATTTTTAATGAATTTATTTGCAAATTATGGTTGAGAATAAGTATTTGGTCAATAACAAAAGTTTATCTCAATACTTTGTTATATACCCTTTTTTGGCAATGACAGAAGTCAAACGTTTTCTGTAAGTCAAACACAAGGTTTTCACACACTGTTGCTGGTATTTTGGCCCATTCCGCCATGCAGATCTCCTCTAGAGCAGTGATGTTTTGGGGCTGTTGTTGGGCAACACGGACTTTCAACTCCATCCAAAGATTTTCTATGGGGTTGAGATCTGGAGACTGGCTAGGCCACTCCAGGACCTTGAAATGCTTCTTACGAAGCCCCTCCTTGGTTGCCTGGGCGGTGTGTTTGGGATCATTGTCATGCTGAAAGACCCAGCCACGTTTCATCTTCAATGCCCGATACATGGCCCCATTCATTCTTTCCTTTACACGGATCAGTCGTCCTGGTCCCTTTGCAGAAAAACAGCCCCAAAGCATGATGTTTCCACCCCCATGCTTCACAGTAGGTATGGTGTTCTTTTGATGCAACTCAGCATTCTTTGTCCTCCAAACACGACGAGTTGAGTTTCTACCAAAAAGTTATATTTTGGTTTTATCTGACCATATGACATTCTCCCAATCTTCTTCTGGATCATCCAAATACTCTCTAGCAAACTTCAGACGGGCCTGGACATGTACTGGCTTAAGCAGGGGGACACGTCTGGCACTGCAGGATTTGAGTCCCTGGCGGCGTAGTGTATTACTGATGGTAGGCTTTGTTACTTTGGTCCCAGCTCTCTGCAGGTCATTCACTAGGTCCCCCCGTGTGGTACTGGGATTTTTGCTCACCGTTCTTGTGATCATTTTGACCCCACGGGGTGAGATCTTGCGTGGAGCCCCAGATCGAGGGAGATTATCAGTGGTCTTGTATGTCTTCCATTTCCTAATAATTGCTCCCACAGTTGATTTCTTCAAACCAAGCTGCTTACCTATTGCAGATTCAGTCTTCCCAGCCTGGTGTAGGTCTACAATTGTGTTTCTGGTGTCCTTTGACAGCTCTTTGGTCTTGGCCATAGTGGAATTTGGTGTCTTTTATACTGATAACAAGTTCAAACAGGTGTCATTAATACAGGTAACGAGTGGAGGACAGAGGAACCTCTTAAAGAAGAAGTTACAGGTCTGTGAGAGCCAGAAATCTTGCTTGTTTGTAGGTGACCAAATACTTATTTTCCACCATAATTTGCAAATAAATTCATTAAAAATCCTACAATGTGATTTTCTGGATTTTTTTCCTCATTTTGTCTGTCACAGTTGAAGTGTACCTATGATGAAAATTACAGGCCTCTCTCATCTTTTTAAGTGGGATAACTTGCACAATTGGTGGCTGACTAAATACTTTTTTGCCCCACTGTACACCTTAGCAAATACATTTAAACTCAGTTTTCACAATTCCTGACATTTAATCCTAGTAAAAATTTAGGATCACCACTTTATTTTAAGAATGTGAAATGTCAGAATAATAGTAGAGAGAATGATACATTTCAGCTTTTATTTCTTTCATCACATTCCCAGTTGGTCAGACATTTACATACACTCAATTAGTATTTGGTAGCATTGCCTTTGAATTGTTTAACTTGGGTCAAATGTTTCGGATAGGTTTCCGCAAGCTTCCCACAATAAGTTGGGTGAATTTTGGCCCATTCCTCCAGACAGAGCTGGTGTAACGGAGTCAGGTTTGTAGGCCTCCACTATTTCAGTTCTGCCCACAAATGTTCTGAAGGATTGAGGTCAGGGCTTTGTGACGGCCACTCCAATACCTTAACTTTGATGTCCTTAAGCCATTTTGCCACAAATTTGGAAGTATTCTTGGGGTCATTGTCCATTTGGAAGACCCATTTGCAACCAAGCTTTAACTTCCTGACTGATATCTTGATGTTGCTTCAACATATCCACATAATTTTCCTTTCCTCATGATGCCATCTATTTTGTGAAGTGCACCAGTCCTTCCTGCAGCAAATCACCCCCACGATATGATGCTGCACCCCCGTGCTTCACGGTTGGGATGGTGTTCTTCGGCTTGCAAGCCACCCCCTTTTTCCCCCAAACATAACAATGAAATACAGCCGTGAAATACATCCACAGGTACACCTCCAATTGACTCAAATGATGTCAATTTGCCTATCAGAAGCTTCTAAAGCCATGACATCATTTTCTGGAATTTCCAAGCTGTTTAAAGACAGCTTGTTTAAAGACAGCTTCTGACAGCTTCTGACCCACTGGAATTGTAATACAGTGAATTATAAGTGAAATAATCTGTCTGTAAACAATTGTTGGAAAAATGACTTGTGTCATGCACAAAGTAGATGTCCTAACCGACTTGCTAAAACTATAGTTTGTGTTTGTTAACTATGTTTGTGGAGTGGTTGAAAAACGAGTTTTGATGACTCCAGCCTAAGTGTATGTAAACTTCCGACTTCAACTGTAAATATATATTAACATTTGAAAATTAACTAAACATTCAAAGTAATTAAAATGTGTTGATAAATAAAAAAGCAATACAAATTAAAATACATAAACGATAAAGTTGCCAGACTTTAACATAGTTCATACATTTATAATTCACCCCTCTGTTACTTGTACATTGGACCGGCTGACAAACACTCACTCACCCATTCACACTCTTTCCCTCCCTCTCTCACTCACTCCCACTTGCCCTCATTCACTCACTTATTCACTCACTCACAAACTCCCTCTTTCACTCACTCACCAGGGGTGGAAACAGTACTGAAATATCCTATTCAAGTAGAAGTACTGTTACTTTTTTATTACATTTTAGTTACGGACTTTTAAAATGCTAAACTAAAAGTACAAGTACATCGGAAAAGCTACTCAATTACAGTAACGAGAGTAGTTGTAATTAGTTACTTTACACCTCTGGTGTGGTGTGTGTGTTTGATGTGTATGTGTATGTACAGTATATATACGTGTTTGTGTGTGTGCGCGTGCATGACTGTATGTGTGTGTTTAGTCCCCTGGCCCCGGTGGCTGGCGCTAATATCAGATTACGGATGTAAATTGGCAGAGTGGCAGTCTCTCATTATCACTAATAAGACTGTAAAGGGCCGTGGCCCCTCTATCTGCACTCTACAGCCAGATGAGGGGAGGAGGGGGCAGAGAGGGAGGGAGGAGTGAGGATGGAAGGGAGGGAGGGAGGAGGGCACAGGAGGGGGCAGGGTATAGTATCCCCAGTCTCCAAACACACACACAGCAATGCACACACACACATACACAAACCTTAGTGACACAAAACGAAGAGCGTTAGAAACTGATAATATTTTCAGACTCCAATCTTTCAGGAGAGTTAACACATTACACATACACAATATGTGTTTCAATTTCACAAAAATACAATCACACATAATGGTACAGAAATCTATTCACCCATATGTGCTATGCAGTCGATTTCCGCATTCCAAATGGCAGACTGTTCCCTATTTAGTGCACTCCTTTAGACCAGGACCTATAGTGCACTACTTTTGACCAGAGATCTATGTGAGGAATAGGGTGCCATTTGGCAGCAGCCGATGTGTGAGATAACAACATAAGAATCTGGACACAGTATGTATTAACAGTCTAACATTAGTGTTTATTGTTGCACAAAACTATAATTTCATTGCACAGATTCGTTTCATTCATACAGTTGTAAGAGGATGTCAATTTGGTGCACAAAAACTTAGATATTACAATAGAACACAGTTTAGCACCCATGCAGGCAGACACACAAACACACTTACGCACACGCACATACACACACACACACACACTTCATACTCACATCAATTCACCACACCCCTGGCTCTCACCCACTCCCTCCCACACACAGACACGTACACACTAACACACACTGACCTGTGCCAGTTGACAGAATGGAAATGATTACTGTGGGGAAATGTCAGTTGAGAATAATGACGGTAATGTAATTACAGAACGTGACCCGTGTAGCAGAGAGGAGAGCAGCACCTACCACTCCTACAGACTATCTGCTGCTTATGATTATGTGCATGAAAAACTGTGGTGGAGAGTGTTAGTGTTGAGGATACTGTTTCTGTTATCTATATACTGTACTGTATGATTAGCCGCAGGAAGTAGAGATGCTAAATTACCCCATTGATAAATCAGAATAAAAAAATTATAATAAATAATTGTCATCAGCAGAGCGTCTGCCTGTCTGTCGTGAGCTTCACTGTGTTCGAGAGTGTGTGTTTGTGTGTACATGCTTAGCTGTGTTTGAGTGCATGCATACAGTGTATTCAGAACCCTTCACTTTTTCCACAGTTTGTTACGTTACAGCCTTATTCTAAAATTGATTTTTTTTATTTTTATCCTCATCAATCTACACTCAATACCCCATAATGACAAAAACAGATTTCTATAATTTTTTTCAAATGTATTAAAAATAAAAAACAGAACTATCTTATTTACATATTGTAATGATTCAGACCCTTTGCTATGGGGCTCTAAATTGAGCTGAGGGGCGTTTCCATTCGTCATCCTTGAGATATTTCTACAACTTGACTGGAGTCACCTGTTGTAACGGCTCTCGTCGAACGGAGTGGACCAAAGCGCAGCGTGGTAAGTGTTCATGATTCCTTTTATTCAAAAAACACAAACAAAATAACAAAAACAAAAATGAAAGCGAACAGTTCTGTCAAGCACAGACACTAAACAGAAAACACGATCCCACAAAACCCAAAAGGAAAATGACAACTTATACATGATCCCCAATCAGAGACAACAATAGACAGGTGCCTCTGATTGGGAACCACACTGGCCCAAAAACAAAGAAATTGAAAACATAGACTTTCCCACCCGAGTCACACCCTGACCTAACCAGACAAAGAGAATAATAAGGATCTCTAAGGTCAGGGCGTGACACCTGTGGTAAATTCAATTGATTGGACATGATTTGTTTATATAAGGTCCCATAGTTGACAGTGCATGTCAGAGCAAAAACCAAGCCATCCGAGGAACAGATCTGGGGAAGGGTACCCAAAATATCTGCAGCATTGAAGGTCCCCAAGAACACAGTGGCCTCCATCATTCTTAAATGGACGAAGTTTAGAACCACCAAGACTCTTCCTAGAAATGGCCACCCGGCCAAACTGAGCAATCAGGGGAGAAGGGCCTTAGTCAGGGAGGTGACCAAGAACACGATGGTCACTCTAACAGAGCTCCAAAGTTCCACTGTGGAGATGGGAGAAACTTCCAGAAGGACAGCCATCTTTGCAGCACTCCGCCAATCAGGCCTTTATAGTAGAGTGGCCAGACAGAAGCCACTCCTCAGTAAAAGGCACATGATAGCCTGCTTGGAGTTTGCCAAAAGGCACCTAAAGGACTCTCAGACCTTGAGAAACAAGATTCTCTTGTCTTATGAAACCAAGATTGAACTCTTTGGCCTGAATGTAAAGCGTCACATCTGGAGGAAACCAGGCATCTGGTCAATATCATACGGTGAAGCATGATGGAGGCAGCATCATGCTGTGGGGATGTTTTTCAGCGGCATGGACTGGGCGACCAGTCAGGATTGAGGTAAAGATGAACGGAGCAAAGAACAGAGAGTTCCTTGATGAAAACCAGATTCAGAGCGCTCAGGACCTCAGACTGGGTCGATGGTTTACTTTCCAACAGAACAACGACCCTAAGAACACAGCCAAGACAACGCAGGAGTGGTTTCGTGACAAGTCTCTGAATGTCCTTGAGTGGCCCAGCCAGAGCCCGGATTTGAACCCGGGCTCTGACAAAGCTTGAGAGGATCTGCAGAGAAGAATGGGAGAAACTCCCCAAATATAGGTGTGCCAAGATTGTAGCATCATACCCAAGAGGACTCCAGGCTGTAATCGCTGCCAAAGGTGCTTCAACAAAATACTGAGTAAATGGTCTGAATACTTATGTAAATGTGATATTTCAGTTGTATTTTTTTATACATTTTCAGAAATGACAACCTGTTTTTGCTTTGTCATTATGGGGTATTGTGTGTAGATTGATGAGGGGAAAACAATTGAATACATTTTAGAATAAGGCTGTAACGTAACAATGTGGAAAAAGTGAAGGGGTCTGAATACTTTCCGAATGCACCGTATGTGTGACTGTCTATCTTCCCCTGGCACTCTATCCCCAGTGTAGTGAAGTGAAGTGGGGTTTAAGTGTAGACAGTCTTTCATTGTCTGCAGCCACACGTAGTAACTAACCAGGAGGTCAAAACCCTTGGCCTGGAATGGCCTGCGTTTGCTGCCCATATCTGGCTGGCGTCTGCTCTCCTCGCTCCCTTCTTCAATCGACTGCAAGGCCGTCTGCTGCCTTTTTATTTCTCCTTTAATGATCTATAAAGGGACTGTTACTTTTTAAATAAACCATAAAGCAGGGGTCATAAAAATGAGTGCAATACTGGGCCCAGGCCAAGCACTCTGAGAAGCTGACAAGCTGAGAAGCATGTGGATGAGAGAGGGAGAGAGCATGGGAGAGAGAGTGTCTGGAGGGAGTGTGGAGGGAGGAAGAGCAAGAGAGAGAACGAGAGAGAGTGTAACTATGTGAATTTGTCTTTTGTGATATGTAGGTGTTTGGACACACCTACTCATTCCAGGGTTTTTCTGTATTTTTACTATTTATTACATTGTAGAATAATAGTGAAGACATCAAAACCACAAAATAACACATGGAATCATGTAGTAACCAAAAAAGTGTTCAACAAATCCAAATATATGTTATATTTGAGATTCTTCAAATTAGCCACCCTTTGCCCTGATGACCGCTTTACACACTCTTGGTATTCCCTCAACCAGCTTCATGAGGTAGTCACCTGGAATGCATTTCAATTAACTGGTGCACCTTGTTAAAAGTTATTTTGTGGAATTTCTTTCATTCTTATAGCATTTGAGCCAATCAGTTGTGTTGTGACAAGGTAGGAGAGGTATACAGAAGGTAGCCCTATTTGGTATAAGACCAAGTCTATATTATGGCAAGAACAGCTCAAATAACCACAGAGAAACGACATTCCATCATTACATTGACTGACCTTCATGTCTTAATCAGGAAAATGTCAAGAACATTGAAGGTTTCTTCAAGTGCAGTCGCAAAAACCATCAAGCGCTATGATGAAACTGGTTCTCTTGAGGACCGCCACAGGAAACTAAGAGCCAAAGTTACCTCTGCTGCAGAGGATAAGTTCATTAGAGTTACCAGCATCAGAAATTGCAGCCCAAAATAATGTTCACAAAAATAAAAAATAACAGACACATCTCAAAATCAACTGTTCTGACCTTCATGGTCGAATTGCTGCAAAGAAACCACTCCTAAAGGACACCAATAATAAGAAGAAACTTGCTTGGGCCAAGAAACATGAGCAATGGACATTAGACTGGTGGAAATCTGTCCTTTAGTCTGATGAGTTCAAATTTGAGATTTTTGGTTCCAACAGCCGTCTTTGTGAGATGCAGAGTAGGTGAACGGATGATCTCTGCATGTGTGGTTTCAACCGTGAAGCATGGAGGAGGAGGTGTGATGGTTTGGGGGTGCTTTGCTGGTGACACTGTTGGTGAATTATTTAGAATTCAAGGTACACTTAACCAGCATGGCTACCACAGCATTCTGCAGCAATACACTATCCCATCTGGTTTGCGCTTAGTGGGACTGTCATTTGTTTTCAACAGGACAATGACCCTACACACCTCCAGCCTGTGTAAGGGCTATTTGACCAATAAGGAGAGTGATGGAGTGCTGCATCAAATGGCCTGACCTCCACAATCACCCGACCTCAACCTAATTGAAATGGTTTGGGATGAGTTGGACCGCAGAGTGAAGGAAAAGCAGCAAACAAGTGCTCAGCATATGTGGGAACTCCTTCAAGACGGTTGGAAAAGCATTCCAGGTGAAGCTGGTTGAGATTGCCAAGAGTATGCAAAGTTTTCGTCAAGGCAATGGGTGGCTATTTGAAGAATCTCAAATATAAAATATATTACTACATTACTATATTACTCTATATGTGTTATTTCATAGTTTTGATGTCTTTACCGTCTACAATGTAGAAAATAGTAAAAATAAAGAAAAACCATGGAATGAGTAGGTGTGTCCAAACTTTTGGTCTGGTACTGTAGGTGTGATATTTGTGATATTGATGCAGTCTTGCAGTACCTTCTAGTACAGCAAGTATGATCCCTGCGGGAATTGAGCCCTCGACCTTGGCGTTTGTAGCACTGCACTCTTACCAACTGCCCAACACAGGTTATAGACAGTACAGAACCACATCATACCAGTACACAGTATTTACTTTCTCTATATGTGAATATTCAACTTTGAGCCATGTTTTTTTTCTCTAAGAAGAACAGAGTCCTTGGAGACATGCATATTTACGTCTTAGAGAAGTGTGTGGGTGCAAGGATCTCTCTTTCGTCTGTCTCACTTTCTCTCTCTGTCTCTTTCCCCCCATACCCAACTCAGCGAATCCAAAGCCGAACATATAAAAGGGGTGGAAAAATAATTGCCCGTTTTAGAGGAGTGTAACGTCTAAAATGTGTGTCGCTCATCTGCAAACTTCAAACAGGCCTCGGCAAGGAACAGAGAGCAAATCTTAGCGTGCCACGTTTAAGACATCAAACGGCCTGCAATCAACAGCCTCACAGAGAGAGAGAGAGAGAGAGAGGGAGAGAGCTCTTCTCTCTTCTCGTTTTGTCGTTCTCCACTCCTCCCTCGTTTCTTTCTCGTTCCTCCCGGAGAGAAGGAAGTTCCTTGGCACCTCTGCAACTTCAAACGACCGCCATGAGAGAGAAGAAGAGAGAGTGAGAGATCTTGAAAGAAAGAGAAGGGGGGGTGGAAACAGGCATAGCATGGGCCCCAAGTCATCCGAGTGGATGAAGAAAATAAATATATATATCATTTTTTTGTGAACTATACTTTTCTAACAACATGTATATCGAATTGCCTAGTCACTTTATGCCTAGTTATATGTACATATCTACCTCAATTGCCTCATACCTTTACACATCTGTATATTCCAAGATGGCGTAGCAGTCAGGCGTCTTTGTCTTCGTCTTGTCGTGTCCCGTGTATATATATTTTTTCTTCGCATATATTTTGTATATTTAAACCTCAACTCCAACATTATTTTTTTTATCCTGACCAACTGGCCGTCCAAATACACCTCCGCTGTCTTCAACCAGGATCTCAGCGATCACTGCCTCATTGCCTGTATCCGCTACGGATCCGCAGTCAAACGACCACCCCTCATCACTGTCAAACGCTCCCTAAAACACTTCTGCAAGCAGGCCTTTCTAATCGACCTGGCCGGGGTATCCTGGAAGGATACTGACCTCATTCCATCAGTAGAGGATGCCTGGTTATTATTTAAAAGTGCTTTCCTCACCATCTTAAATAAGCATGCCCCATTCAAAAAGATTGGAACCAGGAACAGATATAGCCCTTGGTTCACTCCAGACCTGACTGCCTTTGACCAGCACAAAAACATCTTGTGCCGTACTGCATTAGCATCGAATAGCACCCACGATATGCAACTTTTTAGGGAAGTAAGGAATACACTGTCAGTTAGGAAAGCAAAGGCTAGCTTTTTCAAACAGAAATTTGCATCCTGTAGCACAAACTCCAAAAAGTTCTGGGACACTGTAAAGTCCATGGAGAATAAGAGCACCTACTCCCAGCAGCCCACTGCACTGAGGCTAGGAAACACTGCCACCACCAATAAATCCACGATAATTGAGAATTTCAATAAGCATTTTTCTACGGCTGGCCATGCTTTCCACCTGGCTACCCCTACCCCGGTCAACAGCCCTGCACCCCCCTCAGCAATTTGCCCAAGCCTCCCCATTTCTCCTTCACCCAAATCCAGTTAGCCGACGTTCTGAAAGAGCTGCAAAATCTGGACCCCTACAAATCAGCCGGGCTATCTGGACACTCTCTTTCTAAAACTTTCCACCGCAATTATTGCAACCCCTACTCCTAGCCTGTTCAACCTCTCTTTCGTATCGTCTGAGATCCCCAAAGATTGGAAAGCTGCCGTGGTCATCCCCCTCTTCAAAGGGGGAGACACTCTAGACCCAAACTGTTACAGACCTATATCTATCCGACCCTGCCTTTCTAAGGTCTTTGAAAGCCAAGTTAACAAACAGATCACCGACCATTTTGAATCCCACCGTACCTTCTCCGCTATGCAATCTGGTTTCCGAGCTGGTCATAGGTGCACCTCAGCCACACTCAAGGTCCTAAACGATATCATAACCGCCATCGATAAGAGACAATACTGTGCAGCTGTATTCATCGACCTGGCCAAGGCTTTCGACTCTGTCAATCACCACATTCTTATCGGCAGACTCAACAGCCTTGGTTTCGCAAATGACTGCCTCGCCTGGTTCACCAACTACTTCGCAGACAGAGTTCAGTGTGTCATATCGGAGGGCCTGTTGTCTGGACCTCTAGCAGTCTCTATGGGGGTGCCATAGGGTTCAATTATCCGGCTGACTCTTTTCTCTGTATACATCAATGTTGTCGCTCTTGCTGCTAGGGATTCTCTGATCCACCTCTACGCATACAACATCATTCTGTATACTTCTGGCCATTCTTTGGACACTGTGTTAACTTACCTCCAGATGAGCCTCAATGCCATACAACTATCCTTCTGTGGCCTCCAACTGCTCTTAAATGCAAGTAAAGCTAAATGCATGCTCATTAACCGATCGCTGCCCGCACCCGCCCGCCCGACTACTTGATTGATTTGTTATGGTACGAAATGCATGAACTCCAAAGCACCAAAGCATCATTCTGAGTTGAAATGCCATTGGGAGCTACAGTAAACTTACAGTAACCTTGAGAGATAGCTTCCACTTGACCCATTTGGTTTCAAGGGAGTGGTTGTCTTTCTAAATCCATTTACTATATAGTCCTCTAACACTTCAACCTTGGTCGTGTTCATTAGGGTAAACAATGGGAAAGTGTTTTGCAATGAAAAAGTTACATGTGCATATTTTATTGCACATAAGTCCAGGTAGTTTCTACATGTTTCAATGTGTTTTCTTCCATTTGGTGCCTTATGAACACGACCCTGGGTGTGATGGACAGATTGACACAACTGCCACGGTCTATAACTTGATCTATACTGATCTTCTATAGCCCTTATACACCCTTCACACAGCTACACTTGCCAGTGCTACAATCTTACTGTGTAAGATAACAGAACTAGAAACACATTCCTAACCCCCGGACACTTCAACAGCTAACTATCCAGGAAAACAATGTTTTGTTCAAGCTGAGCTGAAGCACCTTTGTGTACGCTTTCTTTCCTATAATAGAGCTGTTATGGAGAACCCCTGCCTCAAATCACTTCTCGGTAAAAACGCTCCTTACTTCTCCTCCCATCTTCTCTCGCTCGTCTATTCTCCATATTCCTCTGCCATGTTGCTTTGTGTCTTTCCTCGCTTGATGTTGTGCTTCACCTGTGATCTCTCTCTCGCTCTCTCTCTTTACCTCACCCTTTTGCTCTCTGCCTCTCATGCTTCTTTTGTCCTTGATTACCTACTGGAGCTGCACCGTGTCTCCCCGCCACTCTGTAATGGACAATTTGCATGCAAATGGCAGCGCCCGCCAAGATTAGACAGGGCGGAGGGAGGGATGGAGGCAGGGAGGGATTGAAGGAGGAAGATGACAAGAAGGCAGCCAGTCATTATTAAAGAGGAGGTGAGACGGAAAAGCATCTCGACGTTGTAACCAAACCGGGACAGGCTTGGCTTTACATAGTCCTCAGTCCCCACTCTCTATCATCAAGTCATTTATTATCTTAGTCTCCTCACGAGAACAAGTTTTTCTCTTTGCAATATCATATAACTTCATGCTCGCTTTAAAACATAGACGGGTTGGTTGTTTCGCAACAAAACCGACACGTGCACATCGATGGAGCAAAACAGTTAGCTTAGATTGTTGATAACGTGTAAAGTATATTTAGTCTCCAATGTTTATTGCAAACATTAATAAAGTTGCACAATGAGCACTTCACACTGAGCACACATTGGTTGTCAACGTTGTTTCCACATAATTTTAATGAAATTACGTTGAAACAACATGCAATAGATGTTGAATTGAAGTCTGTGCCCAGTGGGTTGTCTCTCAAAAACATTGTTACAGTTACAGCAATTTTTTTGCATAGACGTGACATCAGTCTAATCGCCTCAAAACAAGACATGGTATCGAGATAAAGATCAAACGTGCCACTTAGGATTCACCACATGGCAGTTTCTTGTCATTGTTGCTAGCTATCAGGCCATCCAGAACCACAACAACACACAACCTTCTGCCCCTTTGATGTGCAAGCATAGTTTTTGTGACGTTGTAACCTAACCCGTGGTAATTTAACTTGTTTTAACTTGTTTCAACTCAGTGGCAGACTGAACCCAAGGAATCTCTGTGGTACGGCATCCATATTAGGACAGCCACAGTCTCAGCTGAGATTGGAACAAGTCCAGCTGATATTGAAATAAGTTGTGCTGAGACCGAGCTGACACCATACTATAGGAATCATTTGAGAAGTAGAGTGATGCTGCTGCTAATGCAGGGACACAATATACTGCTTTCTATGTGTGTGTGTGTGTGTGTGTGTGTGTGTGTGTGTGTGTGTGCCTGCTTGTGTATAAGAGTATGAAAGAGAAACAGTGAAATAGAAAAAGCGTCTGCATTTGTACACTTCAGTATGCGCATGTTTATGCACCTCTAACTAACTCCTAACTCGGGGAGGGCATTGCGGCATCTCTCCTCTGAAAAATTCAAGCAGTGGAGACCAAAGGTTCTGTGTCTGGAGAAAAAAAAAGCCCAAGCCTCGCCTCTCTTTCCTCTAATAAATAAGAATTTTTGATTACAGTAATCAAGCCATTAATAATGCAGATGGTGTGATGATGCAGTGCAGATGAAAGATGGTTTCTTTTCAACCATTCTCTGAAGAGAAAGGCAGATAGAGGAGATAGCTGCTAGCCAGACCCAATAGGCTAGTTTCCCTCTGTAGAGACAGTCAGGCCAAAACATAACATCTCCAACTAAAGACGAGAGAAAGTTTTCAGGACGGGAAGTTTGGGCGAGAGTGCTTGTTGTGTCTTTTTAAAGTAGAAAAAAACGCCACCCAACATTTAATTAGCTGCATTCAAAGCTTCAAACCAGTTTGCAATGGAAAACATGTTCAGATTTTGTGTGTTGGGTTTGCAGAGCCTGGTCTTGCTATTTGTGCAAAGCATGATTGTTCCCTTTCACAGGCTGGTCTCATAGACTAGACGTAACACAGTCAACAACAATCCGGGATGCTCAAATTAGTATATGTTATGTTTGGTTACATGAGACAGAATATTACTTAAGGTAAAAACTGAAGGAGGGTGAGTGAGTAGGTGTAAAACACGAACTTCTAGCAACCCAAAGGTTGCGTATTTGAATCCCATCACGGACAACATTTTAGCTAATTAGCAATTACTTACTACTTTTTAGCTACTTTGCAACTACTTAGCATGTTAGCTAACCCTTCCCCTAATCCTAACCTTAACCCTTTAACCTAACTCCTAACCTTAATCCTTACCTTAACCACTTGCCTAGCTAACATTAGCCACCTAGCTAACGTTAGCCACAAATACAAATTGGAATTAGTAACATATCATACGTATTGCAAATTCATAACATACTATACGAATTGCAATTCATAACATATCATACAAATTGTAATGTGTAACATATCATACGTAATGGATGCTGGATATCCACAAATGAATACATACCATACCAAATGTAAAATATCATACTTTGATGTCCCAGATTAAAGTCTACCCCTGAGTCCAGGTTGTCCCTGTAGAATCATTTTATTTTTCTAACACACAAAGACTCCCTCACAGGTGCACACACTCAGGTGTAGACACAGTAATACACAGAGACACCCACAGCTAGAGAACATTACATTTGCAAATGCACGAAGCACATGCCTGAAACACACACAACCCCCCCCGTCCCCCCCGTCCCAGTCCCCTCCCCACACACACACCTTTACTTCCACAAGGGCAACTTGGCAGCAGTCCAGCTCTTGGCGAACACATAAAGAGCTATTGTAGTTAGTCTCGTTAATCAGCTCAATAAGCTTTCTGACAGGAATGTGTGAAGAAGGTTGCCACTCTCTGTGCCTGTGTCCCAAATGGCACCCTATTCCCTACTTTAAGTAGTGCAAAAGTAGTGCACTATAAAGATGCCATTGGTACGCAACCTCTCTGTTTATCCCGATGTACTCTGTAACCCAGCCCTAGGATGACAAGTATGGTACAATTGTATAGTGAGAGAAAGGGGGAAGAGGTGGGAGGTGTGTAACATAAGAGTGGTACAGTATGTATGTAGGTGCTGGCCCAAAATGCATTTTCAGGCCAAAGCTGTGGGTGGAATGAACATTTGTGGCCACAAGCATGGAAGGATACTGTTGTGTGGTTGACAGTGGGCATGTGTGTGTGCGTGCGTGTGTTCTTGCATGTGTGTGTGTGTGTGTGTGTATGTGTTCATCAGAGGTCCTCGTAGACTACGTCAAAGCCAGCCAGCTTCGCTTACAGGTGGAATGGAACATCTGGATACCACATTGAGAAGGTAGGACACATGGAGAGAGGGGAGGGAGGGGGGGGCAAAGACTGGGTGTGGAGGGACTGAACCACAATCATTAAACAGCGGGGGGGGGGGGGGGGGGGGGGGACTGCACCTCCTCTTACACCTGTTCCTGACACAGCTGTTTCAACACCCAGTTACACCTTACTCTGAGCTCTGGAACCCTTTGTCTGTGTCCCAAATGGCACCCTATTCCCTATTTTGTGCACTACTTTTCAACAGAGCCCATGGCACACTTCTCCCTTTATTGTGCACTACACAAATAGTGCTCTATATAGGGAATAGGGTGCCATTTGGGATTAAGCCAGAGTGTTCCAGAGGACATGTGTACTGGCCACCCAGACTGTAGGCCGAATCAGTCATCTGGAGACATTTATCACCCAAGGCCCATATTCATAGTGTCAGAGTAGCAGGGCTGATCTAGATTCAGATCCTCCCTTTCTTATTCATTATGTTATTCTTATTCTTATTCATTATGATCTAAAATGCAAAACAGATCCTGGATCAGCACTTCTTTATGAATGTGGTGCCATATCTACTGAGACCTCTGTGGTCATTGGCTGATTGGCTCTAATGTGGCCAAAGTGCTGTATTGGAGTCTCACATACGATGTTACAGAGGTAAGGGAGTGCTTTCATGACATTGCTGTTGACTGAAGGAATTGATTGGACTTTATTCATGTGGTCATTTGGGTTGTTATTAGTGTCATTCTTGATATAATAATCAAATTCTATTTTCCATTTAGCAGACACTTTTTATGCAAAGCGACTTACAATAGTGCGTGCATACATTGTCAAATGGGTGGCCACAACGGGAGTGGTTATTGCGCTCATTAAAGCTGGAATCCATTTGCAATATCACCACAAAAAAATAAGTCACAGCAAACAGCATTTGTTTCCCCCTCTGACATCATTGAACGTGCAATAGAACAGCAGCATGTGTTATGCAATTTTTTTTACTATGATGCTCAACCCTCCCCAGCTCTGCTTCAACAACGAAACAAAACAAAAACAATAACAACGGCCGTTGGGAGGACAGTGGTGATGTTTCCCCACACTGTGGAACACTCAGTTTACTCTACAAGGGCCAGGAAAACATTCCCCCACACCATTACACCACTGTCACCAGCCTGTACCGTTGACAGCAGGCAGGATGGGCCCATGAATTCATGCTGCTTATGCCAAATCCTGACCCTGCCATCTGCATGACTCAACAGGAACCGGGATTTGTCAGACCAGGCATTGTTTTTCCACTCCCAAATTGGTGATGCTGGTGATCGAGTGCCTACTAGAGAAGCTTCTTTTTGTTTTTTAGCTGATCGGAGTGGAACCCGGGGTGGTCGTCTGCTGCAGTAGCCCATTCAACTGACATGGACTGATGAGTTATGTTTTCCAAGATGCCGTTCTGCATACAATTGTTGTACTATGCTGTTATTTTCCTGTTTGTGGCCCGCCTGTTAGCTTGCACGATTCTTGCCATTCTCCTTTGACCTCTCTCATCAATAAGCTTTTACTTACTTCACTATATTCCTAGAGAAAGTAATGTACTTTTTAATCCATGCATTTTCCCTGACACCCAAAAGTACTCGTTACATTTTGAATGCTTAGCAGTACAATTCACATACTTATGAAGAGAACAGTCCTGCGGGTCCATCGAAGAACAGGAAGTTACCAAACCACAGATGAAGATGAAAAGATGTTGTTTTCAGTGATGGCTTTATGGGATAGCTAGCAACACTTACCCATTCCTATAAGTTGAGTACTATTTTAATAGTAATGTTAATTAATACACATTGGCTGTTAAGCTAATTATATTATATGACTGGTGCCTCTCATTTAAATTTATTGTGATGGTAACGACGTTTGTTTTTTACAATAATTATTAGTGGTATCTTCCACCTTGCCTAGCTTTTAGCTAGCTAGCTGCTCGGCAATGCAAGCTAGCTTGACTTGCTATAAGGTTAGAGAAACAAGTTGAGGAAAAAGTATCTAAACAAAACATGTTTTATTATCACCTGAAACTATATATTTATCCTGCCTTGAATGAAAAGGTCATATTTTGCAATCTGCCAAAATAAATGGAATCTCTGACGAGAGATAGGTTCTCTTCCATCTTGCATTACAAACATTACACTTGTCCGTTCAGTAGCGGGGCAAGACTCCGTGAAGATGACGTACGGCATAATGAAATACATCATGATGTAAACCAGGCATAATGTTAGCTTGCTAACTAGCTAGCTAGCAAGCTAAATATCCAAAACAGTTTTTAGATGACCAGGTCGAAACTTTACACCAAGGCAAAAATATGACTTACTACAACAGCAAGGGTGAGCTAGCCAACCTTTCTTGTCCATCCTCAGCATCTGTGATAGTTTCATCCAGATGAAAAGTAGGTCTACTATCCAAAACTTCACTAACGTTAACCTCTACTGGATTGGTGTTCCTCCACTGGGATGGTTGAGCTAACGTGCATGACATTGTATGTAACAAGAACATTTCCCAGGACATAGACATGTCTTATATGGGCAGAAAGATTTAATTATTGTTAATCTAACTGCGCTGTCCAATTATGGTAGCTATTACAGGGAAAAATACCATGTTATTGTTTGAGGAGAATGCACAACAACAACAACAAAAAATTCACGGCAACCTCTGAAGGTAAATAATGTACTTACATTCAGTAATCTTGTTCTTATTTTTCATCCTGAGGGTCCCAGAGATAAAATGTGGCATAGTTTTGTTTGATAAAGACATTTTTATGTTCAAATGTATGAACTGGGTTCTACAGTTTGAACCCCTGCTGTGTCTGGCTCCACACCCAACCCGCCCAGGCATCTAGATATGAAACTTTTCTGGGAATGTGTAAACTTAAATGTTGTATTACCACATCATTTTTGTATGTTCTCTATAGTTATGTACTTGAAAATGTATCAATTTACCAATTCGGCACATTTGGGCAAACTTCATACAAAATAATTATCCAGTATTGAAATGCTTCACTGGATCAATCTGGAACTTTGCACATACACTGCAGCCATCTAGTGGCCAAAATCTAAATTGCGCCCAAACTGCAATAATACATGATGGCTTTTCTCTTGCATTTCAAAGATGATAGAACAAAACAAACTGATGCTATTATCTTTCTTTTATCAGATCTAATGTGTTGTATTCTCCGACATTCATTTAACATTTCCACAAACTTCAAAGTGTTTCCTTTTAAATGGTATCAAGAATATGCATATCCTTGGTTCAGGTCCTGCATTTTAGGTGAAAATTTAAAGAAATTGTCTGATCCTTTTTAAAGTAGCAGGATTTGTCTGCGGGTGCCCTTCTTAGTGCTGTTGATGCAGTTGTTGTTGTGAGGGAGGTGAACGCAGCATCAGTCTCACAGGAAACAGAGACAGTCTGTTGCACAGCTTGGCATTCTGTTAATTCAATACAGACATTATTAGTGGTAAATTACTAAGTATAGCACTCACATCTGTAGCCATGTAATGCTTTGAAAGGCAGGTCATGGCTCACATCAACACCACTATCCCAGAAACCCTAGACCCACTTCAATTTGCAAAGCAAACCAACAGATCCACAGATGATGCAATCTCTATTGCACTTCACACTGCACTTTCACACCTGGACAAAAGGAACACCTATGTGAGAATGCTGTTAATTGACTACAGCTCAGCGTTCAACACCATAGTGCCCTCAAAGCTCATCACTAAGCTAAGGACCCTGGTACTAAACACCTCCCTCTGCAACTGGATCCTGGACATACTGACGGGTGACCCCCCAGGTGGTAAGGGTAGGTAACAACACATCCGCCATGCTGATCAACAACACGGGGGCCCCTCAGGGGTGCGTGCTCAGTCCCCTCCTGTACGCTCTGTTCACTCACGACTGCACGGCCAGGCACGACTCCAACACTATCATTACGTTTTCTGATGAGACAACAGTGGTAGGCCTGAACACCGACAACGATGAGACAGCCTATAGGAGGAGGTCAGAGACCTGACCGTGTGGTGCCAGGACAACAATGTGACCAAGACAAAGGAGATGATTGTGGACTACAGGAAAAGGAGGACCGAGCACGCCCCCATTCTTATCGACGGGGCTGTAGTGGAGCAGGTTGAGAGTTTCAAGTTCCTTGGCGTCCACATCGCCAACAAACTAACGCCAACAAACTAACAAGCCAAGCCTCCAGTCTTCAAAGAAAACAACCCTTTCTAAGTGACCCAACTGGCTGGGTCAAAATAACAGTACAGCTTTTACGTTTGGCATCCACAATATGACTAATGTACAGTAGTGTACACATTCACACTGTTGACTTCACATGTATATGAGTGAATGAGAGTGTCATCATCCATATTACAGACATCAGAATTCATCTGATTAGTCAAGTCATTCACTGTATCTCTATGGGCAGGTGAGATAGATTCAATGTGATATTTGAATAAAGACATGATTCAATCTGAATCAGCATAGTCAGCAATGAACTGACTAACATTGTTAGTTCGCAGTCTGTTTAGATTAAGCTCAATTGGTTCAGATTCAGTTCAGATTCAGTTCCGATTCAGCTCAATAAATTCAGATTCAGTTCAGAGACAGGTCCTATTCAGCTCTTCACGTTCATAGACCTACAGCTCTGCCTAAATGTGACGGTTCAGTCATGCAGTCGTGCAAGCAGCCATGTTATCAGTCTGGGGCGGTCAGTCTGTGTCAGCTGCTGCTGAGGCAAAGGCCCATGCCTTTCCTTCTCCTTCCACTCCTCTGCACTCGCACGTTAGTCAAATCAGCCCATTACATGCTCCGTTGGGCATGTTTAGCTTTTTATATCCATCCCGGGCATCAAGGAGTCAATGACTTTGGAGAAAATAGGAGGGGAAGCGATGACACTCAGACTCCGAGCAGAGGGGTCCTTATTCAAAGTAGATGTGAGTGCAACAGTGATCGTTTGTTTATTCATGTTTCCCAACATTAGTGCTGCGCCTAAGACAGTTAGCACTGTTACTGTAATTACCCAGTTCACTGTAAAAGCCGTCACAAGACATTGAGAAAGAGGAAGTAAACGTGTAAACTAGAATAAGGCTAACGCTAATCTGCATGCAAATCTCCTAAAAATGGTTAGCATAATGATTTTGGCGTGAATCAGAATCACGTTGTCCGACAAGAGGAAAATATAGGCAAGCACATTGTATATACTGTACAACATGTTCTCTTAGCACTTTTTTTTTTATTATTAGCTAAAATATTATAGCCTGGCTGGGTGCGATTTTATGTATTTAGGATTTGTGTTCACATTATGGGGACATCCTGCATTACAGGGATTTACAGATGTAGGGTCTTAATTTGATGACCCTGTTGCATCAGAACTTAAAACTTGTAGTCTATTTGAGGTTTAAAAAGGCTTCTGAAGTTTGTCATTTCCAAATTTCACACTTGATTTCCCTTGACGATAGAGGTATCAACCCCTACAAAAATGTTCATTAATTATAATCCACATAACAATGATAATGTCCTGTTGCTGCAGGATTATTTTCCTAATGTAGCAAACTGTTTTAAATTAAGATCCTACAACTGTAGGTAAGCTTTCCTGCAGCAGCATTACAGCGACATACAAATAACGTTCCAAATGGCACCCTATTCCCTGGCCCTGATCAAAAGTAGTGGAATATATAAGGGTATATGGTGCCATTCGGGACACAACCTGAGTTGAGGAAGCAGGGCATGGCTGGTTGATTCAGATACAACACACACAGTCATGGATGGCCTGGCTAAGTGGTGCTACTGTGGAGCTGAAGGCTGGATCGCCATAGCCATTGCCAGCAGGCTGTGAGGGGAGTGAGTGGTTGAACACTGTAATCAGTGTGAGGCACTCACAGAGAGACGCAGCGAGACACACAGGGAGCCATATAACCAGACACATAGCGAGACAGTGAGTTAGTTCCAAATGGCGCCCTATTCCCTATATGGTACACTACTTTTTTTACCAGGGCCTGTAGGGCTTATAGACCCAAAGTAGTGCACTATATAGGCAATAGGGCACAATTTGAAACACAGCCACAGAGACATGAGGCGCCAAGATGCACATTAAAGCCAATGACCAGGCAGACAGGCCACAGGGACAGACAAAGAGAGTGTCACTCATGGATTGGAGCACTAAAATGAGAGGCGGATCTGACAAATGACTATGTGACAATACTGTAGATGTGTGACTGTGTGTAAGGCTGGGAGCAAGAGATGGAGAGTTTTTAGACGTGTTTGTATGTGTTGCAATTATGTAGGCTCTTGCGCCTTAGCTGTAGCATAACCCCAGAGCATTTCACATCCTGTCAATCACTCAGACTGGCGCAGAGAGAGAGAGAGAGCGAGAGAGAGAGAGAGGCTGCTCCCTTGAGTCTGTGGGCAGGGCAGCCCCTCGGGCAAAGTTGGCATGCAGCTGGGCACCCTCACTCACTCTCCAGGGCACCCTGTGTGCCAACGCTCTGCCATGCCTCAGAGAGAGGAGAGGTCGACTGGAGAAGGAGAAGTGTCTGCGTGTGTGTGTGTGTGTGTGTGTGTGTGTGTGTGTGTGTGTGTGTGTGTGTGTGTGTCTCTGTGTGTGTGTGTGTGTCTTTGTGTGTGTGTGTGTGTGTGTGTGTGTTTGCTTGCTTTGGTTTATTTTGGTTTATACGGATCCCCATTAGCTTTTGCCGAAGCAGCAGCTATTCTTCCTGGGGCTCACACAAAAACATAAAACATCACAGGCAACAAAATATTGATACTCTGATAAAGAACAGTCACACAAATTTAAACTACAACGATATGCAAACAATACAACTAAATAATAATGTGTGTGTAGATTGTGTTTTCTAGAGTGTGTGCATGTGTTTGTGTCATTTCACAGTCCCTATTGTGCCATGAGATGTTTAAACATTTTCTAAAGGTCATTTTGCTGTTTGCTTGAGTAATTGGAGATGTAAGAAAGTTCCATGCGATCATGGCTCTGTATAATACTGTGCGTTGCCGTCAATTTATTTTGGACGTGGGGACTGTGAAAAGACCCCAGGTGGCATGTCTTGTGGGGTATGTCTGAGCTGTGTGTTATTTGATGATGCAGACAATCTGGAATTTTCATCACAGAAGCAGTTAATCTCTCGTCAACCCTCAACCAGGAAAGACTGGTATGCTGCACTGTTTTGAGACAGCTTCAGCTTGGCTAGGTCTTTCTTTGCTGCACTTGAACATATTACCGGACAATAATCAAGATGTTACAAGACCAGAGCCTGAGCAACTAGTTCAGTAGATTTTTGTGTAAAAAACGCAGAACATATTTTTATAACAGACATACACCTCCCCCATATTCACAACAACGTTGTGACTTGTTTCAGGAAACTAGGTGTATGTTGCAAGTCACTACTTCACAGGAGAGACATTTGAACATGTGTTTGTGGCAGAAATGTCTTCTGGAACATGTGAACTTTCAGATGCCTTAATAACCAACTTGTATACAATCTTGAAATACAAAACAAATGTTAAATTACGAGCCTAGATGGTTTAGCCACAGAAATAGTCAGCAACCTTCCCGCTAGCCATAATTGGCTGAACATGCCGAGAGATGAGTTCAGATTGGTCTGCCATATAGCACGCTTATGTCTATTTAAACCGGTCCGTATGTGTATGTAATCCTGTCTGACCCAGCTTTAAAAAAAAAAATATATATATATATATATATATATATATATATATATATATATATATATATATATATATATATATATTTATATATATATAGCGTAGTAGAACTGCATAAGTGTTGCTCTCCACTTTCTGGAGGACCGATTTTTGAAATCAGTGGAATTAGACTCTGACAGCTAAGGAGATGGAGAAAACACCTGTCTCCAGATTACATCTTCAAGCTAAGGGCAACCATGGCATCCGTGACAGGGAGAAGCGTCCATCCATTATGTTTAAGGGTACATTTTCAGATATTACATGTTTCAAATTTTGACAAAGTAGTTTTCATTTCAAGTTAAAGTGTAGTGTTAGCTGGCTGGCTCACTAGCTAACGTTATGTGTATGATCTTATTATTGGTATCTCAGAACCATTTGCTTTGCTAGTTATAGCCTAATGTTATTTGGCTAACATTGAACCTGGTTGGTTAGCTACCTGCAGATTCATGCAGGGTAGTAAAGTCATGAGTTGGAAGTTATGGTTCATTGTTTACCTAGCTAGCTAGCTACATACATGTCTTAACAAAATACTCCACTATGCAAGAAACCATTTCAATAGAATGTCACTGTGACAACTGTTGATAGACATAGCCAAAGTGAATTTACCTGCTATCTACTCTGATTTCAGAGCACTCTCATCTGAGTGTGCCAGAGCGCAGAATAATTGACAAATTTACAAACGCTCAACACCTGTTGAATATGGCCAGTGTCAGTAAACGTTGGCAAAAAAAAGCGTACATTTTTGCGAGCAGCACAGTTGCAGTCGGAGCAACCCTTAAATAGATGGTTGGGGTTAAAGCAAGAGGGTGTGAATGATCCTGAATGGGTGTAGACAAACAAGACCTTTCCATTGTTCCTCAAATGCAGTGTATGTTATACAATTGTGTAGCTCTGTGTCTCTGCTTTTATCCAATGTAAAAAACACAATTTCAAATGTTTCTACATAAGACCGAATCAAGGTGGTTTCTCACCTTCCTTAATAGGACTTGACCATGATAATTGACCATCCATTGTTTTACCTAGGAGTTTAGCTTCCTCAACTTGCTCAATGGTCACACCCTGTATGCACAATTCCAGTTGAGGTTTAGGTCTTAGAGAATGTTTTGAAAGAAATACAATGCTTTTAGTTTTAGATGTATTTAAGACCAATTTATTATTAATCCCCCCATTCTGATATGGACTGTAACTCCATATTTAGAATTTCAGTGAGCTCACTGGCTTTAGGTGCTGACATGTAGAATGTGGAATCATCTGTATACATAGTCATTCTAGCTTCATGTAAGACCAGTGGCAAATCATTTGTAAAAATAGAGAAGAGTAACGGCCCAAGGGAACTGCCCTGAGGGACAACGCACTGCACATATCTGATGTTAGAGAAGCTTCCAATGAAGAACAATCTATGGGTTCTATTGGATAAACTCTCCAACCATGTGATGGTAGGTGGTGTAAAGCCATAGCAAGTGAGTTTAAAAAAATAACAATTTATGATAACATCAAAGGCTGCACTGAAATCTAACAATACAGCTCCAACTCATTTTATTAGATTTTTTTTTTTTAACCAAACAGTCATCTGAGTCGGTATAGAACACATTGCGTACCCTCCTCTATGCATGTTGAGAGTCAGTAGTTAACTCTGAAAAATAGCATTGTATTTCGTCAAATACAATTCTCTCCATCAGTTTACTCAGAACAGACAGCAAACTGATTGGGCAGCTGTTAGAGCCAGCAAAGGGTGCTTTACTATTTTTAGGCAGTGGAATTACTTTAGCTTCCTTCCACGCCTGTAGAGACACACACTCTTTTAGTCTTTAAAGAATAGCAAATAGGGGAGGTAATACAGTCTGCCACCATTCTCAAAAGTTTCACATCAAGGTTGTTTGTACCTGGTGGCAGACCACGCTAACTTGACAAAATTCAAATCAGCAATCCGTCTCTTTCATTGTTAGATTTTTTTTATACAAAAATAGTGGTTCGCTGTTTGATGTTCATTTAAGTTTTTTCCACTTTAAGAGTTTTTCCACTTTACTAGTGGAATAGTCATTGAAATGATTGGCAAATATCGAAAGGTTTTGTTATAAATGACCCATCAACTGCAATGAACAATGAAGATGAATTGGGTTTTCTGCCCATGATATCATCTAAGGTACTCCAACGTCTTTTTCCATTGTGTTTTATGTCATTTACAGTGGGGCAAAAAAAGTATTTAGTCAGCCACCAATTGTGCAAGTTCTCCCACTTAAAAAGATGAGAAGCCTGTAATTTTCATTATAGGTACACTTCAACTATGACAGACAAAGAAAAAAAGAGAAAAAAATTCCAGAAAATCACATTGTAGGATTTGTAATGTATTTATTTGCCAATTATGGTGGAAAATAAGTATTTGGTCACCTAAAAACAAGCAAGATTTATGGCTCTCACAGACCTGTAACTTCTTCTTTAAGAGGCTTCTCTGTCCTCCACTCGTTACCTGTATTAATGACACCTGTTTGAACTTGTTATCAGTTATAAAAGACACCTTTCCACAACCTCAAACAGTCACACTCCAAATTCCACTATGGCCTAGACCAAAGAGCTGTCAAAGGACACCAGAAACAAAATTGTAGACCTGCACCAAGCTGGGAAGACTGAATCTGCAATAGGTAAGCAGCTTGGTTTGAAGAAATCAACTGTGGGAGCCATTATTAGGAAATGGAAGACATACAAGACCACTGATAATCTCCCTCGATCTGGGGCTCCATGCAAGATCTCACCCTGTGGGGTCAAAATGATCACAAGAACGGTGAGCAAAAATCCAAGAACCACACGGGGGGACCTAGTGAATGACCTGCAGAGAGCTGGGACCAAAGTAACAAAGCCTACCATCAGTAATACACTACGCCGCCAGGGACTCAAATCCTGCAGTGCCAGACGTGTCCCCCTGCTTAAGCCAGTACATGTCCAGGCCCGTCTGAAGTTTGCTAGAGAGCATTTGGATGATCCAGAAGAAGATTGGGAGAATGTCATATGGTCAGATGAAACCAAAATATAACTTTTTGGTAAAAACTCAACTCGTCGTGTTTGGAGGACAAAGAATGCTGAGTTGCATCCAAAGAACACCATACCTACTGTGAAGCATGGGGGTGGAAACATCATGCTTTTGGGCTGTTTTTCTGCAAAGGGACCAGGACGACTGATCAGTGTAAAGGAAAGAATGAATGGGGCCATGTATCGTGAGATTTTGAGTGAAAACCTCCTTCCATCAGCAAGGGCATTGAAGATGAAACGTGGCTGGGTTTTTCAGCAAGACAATGATCCCAAACAAACTGCCCGGGCAACAAAGGAGTGGCTTCGTAAGAAGCATTTCAAGGTCCTGGAGTGGCCTAGCCAGACTCCAGATCTCAACCCCATAGAAAATCTTTGGAGGGAGTTGAAAGTCCGTGTTGCCCAGCAACAGCCCCAAAACATCACTGCTCTAGAGGAGATCTGCATGGAGGAATGGGCCAAAATACCAGCAACAGTGTGTGAAAACCTTGTGAAGACGTTTGACCTCTGTCATTGCCAACAAAGGGTATATAACAAAGTATTGAGAGAAACTTTTGTTATTGACCAAATACTTATTTTCCACCATAATTTGCAAATAAATTCATTAAAAATCCTACAATGTGATTTTCTGGATTTTTTTTCTCATTTTGTCTGTCATAGTTGAAGTGCACCTATGATGAAAATTACAGGCCTCTCTCATCTTTTTAAGTGGGAGAACATGCACAATTGGTGGCTGACTAAATACTTTTTTGCCCCACTGTATATTTTTTAACTTTCCCATTGAGCTACAGTAAATCCAAAGCCATCCCACCAAAGAAAGCATGGCTCTGGGCTTTTCCGAATTTCCCCCAGATCCAGGATCGGATCCATGGGCGAAACAAGGTTTAGCCCGCACTCGGCAGGCTGTATAGAAAACTCCCCCGGAGCCACAGAAATGCTGAATTAGTTACCGCAAATAGTTAGCAATTTGGGAATGTTTTCTTGGGGTGCTCTAAGTTGCTATTATATGCGTTTCTGGCATTGAGAAATAAGTGGAACACTCCCTTTTAAGTTTGTGTGTGTGCGTGCATATGTGTGTGTGTCTGTGTGTGTGCCATCATGCTTGTGTACGTGTGTGTATGCTTGCTTATGTACATCTTTGTGGATGTGTGTGTGTGTGTGTGTGTGTGTGTGTGTGTGTGTGTGTGTGTGTGTGTGTGTGTGTGTGTGTGTGTGTGTGTAGTGCCGCTTCATCAAAAACAACAACCTTGCTCCACATACAGTTGAAGTAGGAAGTTTACATACACCTTAGCCAAATACATTTAAACTCAGTTTTTCACAATTCCTGGCATTTAATCCTAGTAAAAATTCCCTGTTTTAGGTCAGTTAGGATCACCACTTTATTTTAAGAATGTGAAATGTCAGAATAACAGTAGAGAGAATGATTTATTTCAGCTTTTATTTATTTTATCACATTCCCAGTGGGTCAGAAGTTTACATACACTCAATTAGTATTTGGTAGCATTGCCTTTAAATTGTTTACCTTGGGTCAAACTTGTGTACCGGCTCCATTCTTCCCTTCACCCGTCTCTTCCTTCTTTCGGCATGTTCACTTTCTCTCTCAGTCCCACCCACACTCATGCTCTTAACCCACAACCGCCACCCTTACACCCCTCCATCCCTTCCTGTGGCCCTCAAGCCAGGCACACCCACATCTGCCCTGGCATGACTCTGCGGGCACACTGCAGAGCCTGGGCATCGCCCCGAGAGGAGCCCCCCGCTCCCTCCACGGCTGAGTTGTACTGATTACACCCCTACCTCCACCCTTACCCCATCCTCCCCCCAATCCCTCATTAGTTCAGCTCAACACATGGCACACACACACACGCATGGCGCAGGCCAGGCAGCAGTGGGCGCGCTCCTTTCTCCTTTTTACAGGCCTGGGTTAGTTTTACGCCTGGGCTTTTTTATTCAACCACAGGGTCATTTGTGTCTGCCATGCTGGCTTTTACAGGGGAGAGAGACACCCTGGTCCTAGCGGAGGACACTTGGACACTTGGACACTTGCCATACCCATAATGTGCATCCTAAATGACACCCTATTCCCTATTTACAGTAGTACACTACTTTTGACCAGGACAGATAGGGATCTGGTGAAAAGTAGTGCACTACATAATAACAATAGGGTGCTATTTGGGATGCAACCATACACACACATTGGTGGAGGACTGGCTAGCTTGTGAATAGGGAGGGTAATATTTGGGTACGACATGCACGCGATGCCTTCATTCAGTACATAGACACAGTACTAGACCTGGGTTCAAATACTATTTGAAATCTTTCTAATACTTTTAGAGCCGGTTTCCCAGACACAGATTAGGCTTAGTCCAGGCCTAACCTGAGATTCTCCATTGAGCATGCTTTTTAGTCAAACACTACATGTTTGTGTAAGTTGTGTGTTTGAAGCAGAGTGTGTGAGAATCCATGCTATGCAACATACCTACAGTCTCACGAAATACATTCTTGCCATACCCAGGCAATAAAAAACCCTTACCTCCAAATCCCCTCGGCAGAGAACAGAGCAACAACAAACTATGAGTAAAGCAACAGTATTAAAGGGGCAATTTGTGATTGGTACATCTATTTTTTTTATTAATGATATATATTCATTGATTCTTGAAGAATATCGTTTATAAATGCCTCATGAGCTTACCCCATCCGAATGCAAAATATACGCTTGTTTTACTCCATTGTTTGTAAAAAAATAAAAAATGGATGGTCTGTCTTTGCATCCATAGACAAGGTATGCCTATGAATTTGAGTGGTTACATTTCTTCAGCCCCATCCCTTAGCTGTTCAATCCCAGATTGCCGCATTAAAGACAATTGAACTGTGTTACTCAATCACAACCCAACATATAAAGAATGTTTTACTCCATCGTTTGTGAACAATGTAATTGTAAACAAACTTCATAGCTTTAAAACATTGTTAAAGCTATCATACTGGCCGGTCCTTGCAATCATTCCACCGTCTATAAATTTGAGAAGAATTCCATTTCTCCCGCCCCATTGCTCAGTTGTTTGCCCAAAAAAAGTGGTGGGGTGTTTTCTTAGTTTTTGTTTGAATCCTAGATTGCCCCTTTAACGGGGCTTGCTCGTGTGCCAGATTCTTAATCGGTACAACATGTAAGCCATTAAAACAACACTTTCAATTCTGCTTGATAAGCTGGAGACAGAGGGGGAGATGCAGCGAGACAGAGAAATACAGAGAGACAGACAGAAACTTGAATTGAATTGAGAGAGAGGGACAGAGAGAGGCAGGCCAAGTATTTCTCTTCTGTGAGTCTATATAAACCTCAAAGTGTCATCAGAGAGGCTGGGGTGTTGTCTGGGAAGATCAGCACTCTCACACAGTATTTGGAAGCATGCGTGCGTGCGTGTGTGCATGTGTTTGTGTGCACAGAGCCCTGTCCCAACAGTGACAGCCCCCCACCGTTGGCCGGCACTCATCTACTTCCTCATGCTGTTTTTACATGGCTAGAAGTGCCGACTGGGTACAACTCGCAAACTACAACAGTCCTGTATGAGCTTCTGTCTTCCTCCGCCTCTATATCAATGTTTCTCTATCTGTGTTCCTCTCTCACTCCCCTTATCTTTCTCTTTCTTTCTATCTCTCTCTGTCTGCATCTATGGGCCTCTAATTGATGTAGTTCTGTTCTGGAGCTGTTATTGTCCATTAATGTTCTGTATTATGTCATGCTCCATGTTTTGTGTGGACCCCAGGAAGAGTAGCTGCTGCTTTAGCTAATGGGGATCCTAATAAAATACTAAAAATACTCTCTCTCTTCATCTCTTTTCTTTCCCTCTGTGTCTCTCATCCCATCTCTCTTTTCATCTCTCCCTCTCTATTTATCTTTCTCTCCCCTTCGCTCGCTCGCTCTCTCCCTCTCTCTTTAGCTCTGTCCTCTTGAAGGGCCTGTGAACTTCTTACAGGCCTCATATCAGTGGGACGGGGGATTTGAAGTGGCAGCTTGAAGGGGCCGACACTGCTCAGGGGGGGAAGTGGAAAGTCAGTCAGACCCTCTCTGGACGCACGCCAAAATATTCACCCTCTCCTCTTCCTCTCTGCTGCTCCTCCGTTTGATGCTACTGATGATGGTTAAGATGTTGTATGCTTGTGTTTATTTCTCCCTTCGTCAATCACTTTATGGCACACACCGCGCATGCACACACACACACACACACACACACACAAACAGTAAATAATTTGAAAACCCTGTATTTTCTCTCTTTATATATTTTCTCTGTGTGTCTTTGTCTGTATGTCCATCTCTCCTGCTCTCTCTCTCACCCCTTCTCCGCCTTCTCTCTGTCCAGTGTTGGTCAGCGTCTCCCACACTCCCACTGTGCTAGTCAGTGTGGACCAGGCCAGTGTGCTGTGTGTGTGTGATGCTGGGGGCTAATAGAGCAGTGTCATCGGAGAGGCAGCAGGGTCCACTGAATAATACATGGACATGCCTCACAGATGTCCTTATTCACACTGACATTAAAGGGCTGACACTCTCTCCCCAGCCACACTTTGTGACCCTCTACAGCACAAAACCAAAGGGCCAGAGACAGTGAGGGCTGAATGCGGTACTGCAGGCATTGTTAGCAGAAAACAGGATCCCCCATTATAGTGAATGGGGGAAAAAAACGATCTTCATGGTCAATCTTTTGTGTAAACACATATATACATATCTTAAGACAATCATGGTACCAATAATTGCTTCTATTACACCAGATGTATGTCCTTGAATCCATTTTTTTTTTAATCGCACACCGAATTTGTAAGGATAATTTAGTTGCTGACAGAACCCTGCAGTACCCCGGTCGGCCTTCAACTTGAGTTACTCAATGAGAGAGGGCAGCACTGAGCTGGAGTGCAACGTCACTTCCTGGAGTAGCTCAAACTGCGCATGTTACATCTCCATGCGACGCCATCTTAACCAATTTAATTTGGCTTCAATGCGCTATTGCGTCTTCACATTGTAATGAATGGTGTCATGTGATCAATGGCTTTGTCCATCATATATAAAGTCATGGGCGTGCATACATGGGTGTGCATGTTCATGCCTGCAAAAGCGTGCCTGCGCATGTGTATGTGAATGTGTGTGTGTGTCAAAATCAGATAGCACCCACACACACATGTCCATATAACAGAAGAGACACTGCCTACGGCCTCCTATCACACACCCTGACACACTGACAGTCTGGCAGAGAGTGACAGACAGGCAGACAGGCAGGCAGGCAGACAGGAAAACAGATAAACAGACTGGCCGACCGACTGACAGACAGTAAGCTAAGCGGGAAACCGGGGCCTGTTTTCCAATGCCATGAGTGATGTAATTGCACAGCAGCAGCCCGGATTCCTGAGGATGGGGCGAGAGGAGGGACAGAGACTGGCCCCCAGGCAGACACATCGGAGCCTGACGAACCGCGTCGATTACAGAGGTGTGGACCACAGCGAGACCATAGTGAGCAACCCAGAAGCTCCACTCATAAATCCTGTCACTGCCTCCTCGCGACCCGCCATTCATCCCCTCCATTCTCTCTCCCTCTCTCTCTCTCTCTCTTAAACAAGGTCACAAGAGACTGAAGGTCAACACTGAGACATACAGAGAGAGAGAGGGAGAGAGACAGACAGAGAGAGAGAAGGAGAGAAACAGATGGAGAGAGAGGAAGAGGAAGTGAGAGAGTGATAGGGAGGACAGAGATGAGGGGTAGAGAGAGGTATGGGGAGGAGGAAGAGAGAGGGAGATAAGGGTGTAGAGACAGAAGACAGACAGAAATATGAAGGGGAGAAAGAGAGCGAGGGAGAGGAGCAGGGTTGGGGAGTAAAGGATTACATGTAATTAACTGTATTCCATTACGTTACACCAAAAATATTGTAATCAGATTACAGAGACTTTTGAAAAACTAGATTACTTCGAGGATTACTTTTAAATTCAGAAAGAATGTTTGCCGAAAAAAAAAAATCTTTCTCAATTACATTCAAATCAACATTGGAAATGGTGCAAGTTTAAGTTTGTTCCATCAGAGTCAGAGACCACTATGATGACACACCAAATGTGTTTGATGGATCGAGGGTAAAGAGCAGGAATAGGCTTTTGTAGGCTACAGTCCAAGCTGTCTTCCAGTGGTACGACTGCTGTCGGCATCCAAAGATTATCCAACTTGAATCAACACTTGGAGGTAAGGATGACAGTAGTGGTGTAGTCTACGGGGATACGGATATCACTTATTATTGATGTCTACATAACGTTGTGACTCACACTGCTGCTCTCTCATTTAGCTATTTGCGTCTTACGGATTGTGGTTGTTGTGGATGGCTGTTCACAAATCTACATGTGTATTTGAACTCAATAATGGTTGAATTAAATTAGTTTAAGCTGTCTATCAATCATTGTTTTTTAAACCAGTGGACAGCCAGTCAAAATGTGCTATTTCAACAGCTGCATAGTGCAGATCCAAGCCTCTCACACAAGAGACTGAAGGTCAACACTGAGACATACAGAAAGAGAGAGAGAGAGAGAGAGAGAGAGAGAGAGAGGGAAAGAGACAGACAGAGAGAGAGGAGGAGAGAAACAGATGGAGAGAGAGGAAAAGGAAGTGAGAGAGGGATAGGGAGGACAGAGATGAGGGGTAGAGAGAGAGGTATAGGGAGGAGGAAGAGAGAGGAAGATAAGGGTGTAGAGACAGAAGACAGACAGAAATATGAAGGGGAGAAAGAGAGTGAGGGAGAGGAGCAAGGTTGGGGAGTAAAGGATTACAAGCCTATGGAATAAAAGTGGGGCTTTTATTGCTCAATCTAACTCATGCTGATATTTTTTTGTTTAAATCCATAGGCCTAATGGACATATACTCAAACTCGCACACTTTTGATATCCATTGATTCTTGAAGAATATAACTTATAAATGCCTCACGAGCTTAGTTCAACTATCATACTCCATGAGAACCCAAAATATAAGCTTGTTTTTCTCCAATGTGTGTAAACATTGTAAATGTAAACAAACACTATAACCTCATAACATGGTTAAAACAATCATTTGGATTTCATGATTGGTCAGTCCTTGCATCCACAGCTCTGTCTATTAATCTGAGTGTGGTTACATTTCTCCAGGCCCATCCCTCAGCTTTTTACCAAAACAGAGGCGGGGTGACGTTTTGTTATTGTTTCATCTGTGGATTTGCCCTTTTTATTTACATGTTTTTATTTAACCTTTATTTAACTAGGCTAGTCAGTTAACAAATTCTTATATACAATGACGGCCAACCAAAAGTCAAAAGGCCTCCTGCTGGGACGGGGGACTGGGATTTAAAAAATGCAATAAAATAAAAATATAGGACAAAACACACATCACGACAAGACAGACAACACTACATAAAGAGAGACCTAAGAAAACAACATAGCATGGCAGCAACACATGACAGCATAGCATGGTAGTAACACAACATGACAACAACATGGTAGCAACAGCTGCATATTCTCAAGATATCAAAGTGTCACCAACAAAAAGGTAAACAATAGGCCTATAGCAAATGCAGCATATGGCATTCATTTTTCACATGTAAATAGCAATTTTCAGTAGTGCTCAAAGCATGTTATTCCATGAGCGTAGCATTTATTTTTCAACTCGAATCAATGAGCCCAATCAGTCCTCCATGACAACAAAATCATAAACAACAGAGTAGGGCTGGCTAATACATCCTTAGTTCTGGGGTTATTCTCAGGTAAAACAATTTTGCTAATCTATACTTCCATATTTCCAAGTCCTATTCTTGAAGATCAAGGGGTATAACATTTATTGGAATGACTGGAATTCTGATAGACTTCTGATAGTTTTTAATGTAAAGATGTAATTTAATTGTATTTGTATATGTAGTAGAAAGTGATGGGTTTAGAAGAAGCCCACATAACCAATCCATAAACTAAAATGTAACATCCATATATGGCCAGCTGTGTGAACTTTAACATTAATTTATTCTGCAGGAGATTTTGTTCAATTGGTCATAAACATTTTGTCTTCTTCTCATGCCTCTTAAGGGGAAAGTAATCTAAAAGTAATCAGATTGCATTAGATCAGATTGCATCAGATCAGATTGCATTACCGAGTTTGGGTAATCCAACAGTTACGTTACTGATTACAATTTTGGACAGGTAACTAGTAACTGTAATGGATTACATTTAGAAAGTAACCTACACAACTCTGGAGAGGAGGAGGTAGAGGAGAGGGGGTAAACATAGGTGACAGAGGGAAAAGAGGAAGAGAGAAAGATCGGAACATGGAGAAAGACAGACAGAAAGGGGAGAGAGAAAGAGGAAAATACATAGGAAAAATACAGAGATTTGAGAGACAGAGGAAAAAGGCTATATTAATATTCACAGACTCCCAGCGCATCCTAAATATTTTATTACTTCCAGCTGTTTGATGTTGAGGCTCACCAGAGACGCACCACACACACACAAACACACAAATAGACACACACGCACCAACATACACACCAATTGTATGAGTACTTTCAGGAGTAATGCCTTATTTATTTATTTATTTACTTATTTATCAATTTATTTATTTATTTGTTTATTTATTATTTGTTGGGTTGACTTCCTTTTATTCTTGAGCTCATTCCAAGGGGAGAGTGTGCGTACATTCATCTTCTGATGAGAACAGTGATTAATTTAGAACAGGCACATCCAACCCCTCCCTCCCTCTCTCTCTCTCTATCCATCGTCTTTCTCTCTCTGCCTGTCCCCTATTCTTCATCTCTCTCTCTCTCTGTCTCCCTCTCTATCCAATGTCTATCTCTCCCTCTCTCTCTCTGCTTTCCCCTATTCTTTTTTTTCTTTCCTTGTCTCTGCCCTGTGCACCTGGATTTTTGTTTTGGATTTTGGATTTTTTTGTTTTAGATTCTGTCTCTCACAGTTGAAGTGTACCTATGATAAAAAATTACAGACCTCTACATGCTTTGTAAGTAGAAAAACCTGCAAAATTGGCAGTGTATCAAATACTTGCTCTCCCCACTGTACATACACCCCTGTGTTCCCGGCCTGTTAATCAGCAGATTGTTAATGAGGCTCTAAAGATAGATCTTAAGTCCCAAATGGTACTATATTCCCTATGTAGTGCACTATTTTTGAATAGAGCCCTATAGGCCCTGGGCAAATGAGTAATGCACTACATAGGGAGCCATTTGGGATATAACTAGAGACACGGAGAGCGTTGCGTGGTGCGCTACGCTCTCAGGGCGGCAGAGAGAAGTGGAGGATGACTTTGGACCAAATGTCTGTTTTTCTAAACAGGCTTAGCTAGCCGTCTACTCCTCTGATGTGTGTGGTTGTGTGTGTGTCTCTGATGTAGAGTTCCCCCTCAGGACCATAGCTATGGTGTTCTCTCTTTGTGGCTCCTTTTTCATGTCTTATTAAATCTCACGGTGTCCTGTCACTGCTGGAGCTGTTCACAAAGACTGGCACCGATTCACAACATGCCTAAATAATGAACATTCATTGGTATTATTGAAATATTGAAAGCGTCAACTTATTTTTGGGATGCATTCACATTTTTTGGATGCATTCACAAGAGTTATCGGTTAATTTGAGCAACGTATCAAAATGATGAAATGCAAAATGATGCCTGGGTTTTTTAAACAGTAAGAGTAACACAGTCAAAGTTAATACCCTCTTCACACTACTGAGCTGACACAAACTGTACCATGCTGCTTCTGATATTTTCTTTTCACTGTCCTTTCCAGCCACTGAACCCAGAAACTATGGTGGGTGAATAACCAGGCCAGTCCAGCTAGGCTTGGCTCAGTATTGTTAAAATAGCAAATGTAGTACTTATCTCCTCCTATATAGGCTGTCATTAACTCTTTTGAGTCCTTCCAAGCAGTTTTTCTCATGCATCCCATTTTGATGATCTACTACCTGCATGATAAAGGGTGACTGCACTTCCTGATTTTTTTTAGATTTGGTTGTGTTTGCAGGTGGGAAGATTTGGCCTAATTATTTTGCTAATTAGCCTTAGCAGGCTGGTGTGCAACAAGTGACAATATTGGTTTGAATTTGAATAGCCTATCTCCCAGGTTAGTTAGGGGCTGTCAATAAATGACACAATGTAAATGATACAATATTTGTATGTTGCACACCTTGTAGTTCTCATTAAATGCTTTCTTTATTTGTATATGAATTCATAAAATGTGTAGTTGGTTTGGAGTTTTTAAGTCATTGAAATTCTGAGCTATTGTTGCACAATGTACTTTGTGTAATTTACCTATGGTCCCTAACAAGCCCCAAAGGGATATCCAAAGTTAACCCAAATTGACCATGGGTATTACAAATAGGTCGTGTGCAGCTGCACTCCAAATTGATGATTACTTGTATGCTGCCAACTGTGGGCATGTAGGCAGAATTTAAACAAACCCAACCTTCATTTACATTGTGATACAGTCACAACCACAAGTCTCGCAAAACTTAGTTTTAGACGAGACTGACTTTATGACCAAAATTATCCTATTTACACTTTGTAGTCAATTTTGACAGTAGAATACATGTTTCTGACTCATATCGATGCCACATAGGCTGTTTTCTAAATGAGAAGTTGGTCTTTAGGGGCAGTTGATCTTTAAGCCTGATAAAGCAATCAGCACTGTTGAAACAAATGCAATTATCAATCTCTTACATTAGCCTACTCCTTAGAACATATTGTGAGACAACACTACATACATGGTCAAACGTATGTGGAAATACTCATCGTCTAAAATCTCATTCCAAAATCATGGGCATTAATTTGGAGTTGGTCCCCCCTTTGCTGCTATAACAGCCTCCCCTCTTCTGGGAAGGCTTTCCACTAGATGTTGGAACATTGCTGCGGGGACTTTCTTCCATTCAGCCACAAGAGCATTAGTGCTCCAATTCATCCTACCGGTGTCCGATGGGGTTGCGATCAGGCCAGTCAAGTTCTTCCACACCGATCTCGACAAACCGTTTCTCTTTGGACCTCACTTTTTGCATGGGGGCATTGTAATGCTGAAACAGGAAAGGGCCTTCCCCAAACTGTTGCCACAAAGTTGGAAGCACAGAATCGTCTAGAATGCCATTGTATGCTGTAGCGTTAAGATTTCCCTTCACTGGAACTAAGGGTAGCGCAAACCATGAAAAATAGCCCCAGACCATTATTCCTCCACCAGACTTTACAGTTGGCACCATGCTTGGTGCAGGTAGCATCCTCCTGGCATCCGCCAAACCCAGATTAGTCCGTCAGACTGCCAGATGGTGAAGTGTGATTCATCACTCCAGAGAACGTTTTTCCACTGCTCCAGAGTCCAATGGCGGCGAGCTTTACACCACTCCAGCATTGCGCATGGTGATCTTAGGCTTGTGTGTGGCTGCTCGGCCATGGAAACCAGGCCGAGCAGCCGCACACAAATGGGTGTTGCAACCAAGGACAGACAATTTTTACGCGCTTCAGCACTTGGCGGTCTCGTTCTGTGAGCTTGTTTGGCCTACCACTTTGCGGCTGAGCCGTTGTTGCTCCTAGAAGTATCCACTTCACAATAACAGCACTTACAGTTGCTTGGGGCAGCTCTAGGGCAGGGCAGAAATTTGACGAACTGACTTGTTGGAAAGGTGGCATCCTATGACGGTGCATGTTGAAAGTCACTGAGCTCTTTAATAAGGCCATTCTACTGCCAATGTTTGTCTATGTCGATTGCGTCGGCTTTGTGCTCGATTTTATACACCTGTCAGCAACGGGTGTGGGTGAAATACCCAAATCCACTAATTTGAATGGGTGTCCACATACTTTTGTATATATAGTTGATGTTGTGAAAATGTCAACTTTGAAACATCGACAAGGCGGCACGCAAAATTTCTCCCTCCCTTCCCTTTCCGTTTTCTTTGGTCTGGCTGGTGACTTGACCACAAAAATTAAAATAAAGAAACAAAACGAGTCAAACAAAGTGGCCTTGGAGGAGCTGCCTCTCAAATGGAACACTATACCATATATAGTGCACTACTTTTGACCAGGACCCATCTATTCCTATATAGGGAATAGAGTGTCATTTGGGACGCACCCATGCTGCCCCCCCAGACACCCAACCCAGCCCCTCTCTGAGCACTTCATGGGGATCAAGCCAAACAAGAGCGTGAGCTCCCTATCCCCACCCGGAGACCAGCCGCACCGCAGACCAGCTTCACCCCTTTTAACAGCACCATATTTCCCAAAATGTATCAGCCAGAGATCCACACCCACTCCGAAGCTCCGCTAAAATCTCTGATAAATGGCCAGTTTTTCAAATATCTTCACATTTTCTCCTGAGGAATATTATATATATTGGGGAGTGTGGGCTGCTGTCTGTCCACTGAGATCATTTATTGGAGGGAGAGAGACAGGCGGATCTAGCAGGTTGTTAATAATTGTGATAGACTGGACAACACGCTCTCGCTCAATCACCCTGGCCAGCCTCACACTAGGGCTAGTGCATCACCCCGCTATTGACACGGAGAGAGGGAGAGGGAGAGAGAGTGGAGAGAGAGGGAAGCAGACGGGGAGAGAGAGAGATAGACATAGAGAGGGATAGAGAGAGAGAGAAAGGAGAGACGGAGAGAAAGAGAAAAAATAGAGATGAAGGAGAGAGAATCCAGACAGAGGTTGAGAAAGACCGTGGGAGTGATAGAAGTGTGGTAATAGGAGTAAAAAAAAAGAGGGACTGAGAGAGATGTGGAGGAGGAACTCTTAGGTAGAGAGTGTAAAGAAAGATTGATTTCAAATTAAGATTTGGTGATCAGAGAAGCTTACCATGCGTGACCTCTGTGAGCGACTCTGCTTTGAACATACAGGAATGACTAAGAACAGATGTAGAAGAGAGACACTGTGAGGTTCAGAGCCATTGGAAGGGATAGAGGGATGGCAGATAGAAGGAGAAGAGGTTTGCCATTGCTGGAAATATGACTGAACACTTACAAGAGAGAAAGTAGAGGAGAGAAAGTAGACAGTTGGCATCCATCTCACACTCTGCACTGAGGGGCATACTGGTGTGTGTGTGTGTGTGTGTGTGTGTGTGTGTGTGTGTGTGTGTGTGTGTGTGTGTGTGTGTGTGTGTGTGTGTGTGTGTGTGCATGTGTGTGTGTGTGTGTGTGTGTGTGTGTGTGTGTGTGTGTGTGTGTGTGTGTGTGTGTGTGTGTGTGTTTTTTGTCTGTGTGCACTAGCCTTCTCCAGCAGGACCTCAGATCAAAACCGCAACCCCCCCCGCCCCCCCTAACTCACTCTCCCTCTCTCTCCACCCCCTCTCTCATTAAAAACTGCAGGCTCTAGCTTCTAATTAAATCCCACTTGAAAAGTCTTAAAGTCAGACTCAGATTGATTCAATTTGCATTTCTGAACAGGGAACATTGCCTAAAAGGATTAATAAATTGAACGAAAAAATGCCTCTTTCTGCACCGCACAGTCCTGGCTTGTAAGACACAACATCCAAGAGAAATATCCCCCTCAACGAGACATAGTACGCCTTATCCAACATATGCTCCCACCCTCTGTCTCTCTCCCTGGAAGCAATGTTGGTACGTCTGTGTGGCTCCCAGTCTGTGGAGTAGCTTGGGGTCCTTTGAGGCACATTGGAGGGGGAACACACAGTTTTTGAAAATGTTTTGTGCATACGGAGAGAGTATCTGTGTGTGTGTGTGTGGCGTGTGTGTGTGTCTGCCAGTATGCTCAGAGTGACAGGAAGCCACAGTGCGATCCAAACAGAACCTTAGCTCACTTCTCTGCTCGAAGCCTGTGGATGTGAATGCGGCCTTTGGCAGGTGCAGACCTACACTGTAGAGACGTGTGTTTGGTGCAAAGAAAATCTTATTGGAGATGATTGAAATAGATGTTTTTAGACAATTTGAAATGGATTTAATGAAAAATGTGATACTACAATATTTCTTGCCTTCCAAAATAGAACACACACATGCCAACATACGGTACCTTGTATAAAGAAGTATAGGAAGTATGAAGGAGACATAAATCCATACTACACAGTGGCCTAGTGTCTGGCTTGGAGTGCTGATCTAACATCAGGTCCCCCTTTGTCCATGTCATTTTATTCATGATGATCTGAAAGACAAAACCGATCCTAGATCAGAACTCCTACACTCTGAGACTCTCTATGAGCACCATGTGTGGGCCATGAGAGGAGCTGTGGAGTAGTAGGAGAGCTCTACTACTGGCCACACACTGGTTGAATCAACATTGTTCCACGTCATTTCAACAACAACAAAATGCTAAGTTTTTCCGTCTGATGACATTGGAATCAACGTGCAAAACTGATTGGATATTCAAAAAGTCATCAACCTAAACAATTTTTTTTTTTTTTTATCAACTTTGAAACTTTTATTAATCCAATGACATGGTTAAGAATTTTGTTGATTTTACTTTGAATTAATGTTAGTTGACAACTCAAAGTTAAATCAAAACTAGACGTTGGATTGACGTTTGCGCCCAGCGAGCTGGAGAGGCCAAACCATCAGTGTTCTTTGGTAAGAAAATGGGCTTGCACAATGGCTGATGGATTTTCATCGACTATCAGTAGTAATTCAGTGGTTGTATTATTCAATAAGCTACAGAGGCAACTCAGACCACATGTGACATGTAGTGCCTAAGATTCCAAGTAACTGTATTTGAAGTATCTCTCTCACTCTCTCTGTGTTTGTGTGTGTGTGTGTGCGTGCGGAATGTAGACCCTAAAGCTACGAAGTCACACAATGGCAGTCTAATTCCCCCAGTGACATTGAACGCCACCCCGGGAGAGGATCTTCGCTCTCATATGATGAACATGTGAGCAGGGGAGGGACACATGGGACAGTTCTAGGATCAGGTTGCCCCATGATTGTGTTCATTATAATCTAAAAGGCGAAACTGATCCTGGATCAGCACTCCTACTGTGAGACTCTTTGTCAATATGGGCCATTGTGTGGCAATCTGGGGGGAATAAACAGGAAATCCGGGAACCCTCCAATAGGCTTTTTGGAAAACCTGGGGATTACCGGAATTTTGCAACACAAATTCATATGTATAGCTAAAATAAGAGAGTTTGCGGTGAGGAAAGAGAGACAGTATCAGCAGTTTTCTTAAGCAACACAACACTGACCTCTAGTGTTCCGGACGTATAATGACATATACTGTGTTGTAAATCAACTACTGTATTTCTGCGCTGTCAAATCTACTACGGCCGCGTATCTGGATCCTTTTACTGTTTAATATCTATCCGCTTGCCTAGTCACTTTATCCCTACCTATGTGTACATGTCTACCTCAATGACCTTGTACATCGACTCGGTACTTACCCCGTGTATATACACTGAGTGCACAATACATTAAGAACGTCTTCATAATATTGAGTTGCACCCTTGCCTTTTGCCATCCGAACAGCCTCATTTGGTCTGGGCATGGACTCAACAAGGTGTCGAAGAGTTGACTCCAATGCTTCCCACAGATGAGTCATGTTGGCTGGATGTCCTTTGGGTGGTGAACCATTCTTGTTACACATAGGAAACTGTACTGTACATGGCTGGCCCTCGCTTCATATTCGTCGCCAAACCCACTGGCTCCAGGTCATCTATAAGTCTTTGCTAGTTAAAGCCCCGCCTTATCTCAGATCACTGGTCACCATAGCTGCACCCACCCGTAGCACGCACTCCAGCAGGTATATTTCACTTGTCACCACCAAAGCCAATTCCTCCTTTGGCCAGCCTTTCCTTCCAGTTCTCTGCTGCCAATGACTGGAACGAATTGCAAAAATCACTGAAGCTGGAGACTCATATCTCCCTCACTAACTTTAAGCATCAGCAGTCAGAGCTCACAGATCACTGCACCTGTACATAGCCCATATGTATATAGCCCATCCAACTACCTCATCCCCATATTGGTTTTTTTGCTCCTTTGCACCCCAGTATCTCTACTTGCACATTCATCTTCTGCACATCTATCACTCCAGTTTTTAATTGCTAAATTATAATTACTTCGCCACTACGGCCTATTTATTGCCTTACCTCCCTTATCTTACCTCATTTGAACACACTGTATATACATTTTTTCTATTGTGTTATTGACTGTACGTTTGTTTATTCCACGTTTAACTCTGTGTTGTTGTTTGTGTCGCACTGCTTTGCTTTATTTTGGCCAGGTCTGAGTTGTAAATGAGAACTTGTTCTCAACTGGCCTACCTGGTTAAATAAAGGTGAAATAAAAAATGAAATAAAAAAGCTGTTGAGCGTGGAAAAACACAGCTGCGTTGCAGTTCTTCACACAAACCGGTGAGCCTGACACCTACTACCATACTCTGTTCAAAGGCACTTAAATATTTTGTCTTTACCATCCACCCTCTGAATGGCACACATACACAATTCATGTCTTCATAGGGCCCCACAGTGGAGGTGTCATAATACTCAGAAAACCTAGCGGTCAAACAGAGAAATAGGCCAAATCATTTTTCTACCATACATTTTTCTCATAGGGGATTTTAGAAACAGTTAGCAGAAGGGCTGTGTTTTGTGTAGGCTTACCCTGACATGACGTTTTGATAATAATGTCCTGATTATCATGGTATTTGTAGTTTTTCATGATAGCCACATTAGAAGTTAATTAGCGGGGTTTTTTGTGTGTTTTTTTTGGGGGGGGGGGGGTAAAAACAGGAAAATATATTTATAAAAGTCACCTTGTCCAAGAGAGATTTACACAGTTATTAAAACGTCATGCCAGGGTAAGCTTACACGAAACACAAAACACAGCCAAAATACCAAAATAATTTATGGGAAAAATTAATGATGGAAAAACGATTGGAACCATTTCCCTGTTTGAATGTTTTATGGGTATTATGACTCATAATGTGGTACTCTATTGTCCCAAGGCTTGAAAAATCCTTATTTTATCTGTCTCCTTCATCTACACTGATTTAAGTGGATTTAACAAATTAACATTAATAAGGGATCCTAGCTTTCACCTGGCCAGTCTATGTCATGGAAAGAGCAGGTGTTCCTAATGTTTTGTCCGCTCACTGTATATAGCCAAGTTATCGTTACTCATTGTGCATTTATTCCTCTTATTATTATTTTTCTATTATTTCTAAATAGTTCTCTCTGCATTGTTGGGAAAGGCCCGTAAATAAACATTTCACTGTTAGTCTACACCTACTGTTAACGGAGCATGTGACAAATAATATTTGATTTGACTATTGTCACTTGTGAAATATCAACCTTTTAAAATTTGCCTCCATTTTAAAAAAAAACATGCAGTCTCTCATCTAGGACCTGATTGAGTGTGTGCGTGCGCGTGTGTGTGTCTGTGTGGAGCCAGTCTGTGAGGAGTAACTCCCTCTGGATGGGAGCCCTTTGATGCGATGTGGCCTGACAAGCGTGAAGCAGCTCCAATCAGGCGAGTGGGTGGCGGCAATTAACCCTTCTCGCCATGTGAGTCCAAACATAATTGCCTGGAGTGCAGGGAGTGCCTCAGTAAGAAGTGCCCCAGCGTAGGCTGAAATTATGTGTATTAGTAGCACTGCCAGGTGACCAATAAAGGATCAAACTGGGATTGTTACATCCGTTATTTTGCTTTTAAATTCATCACATATAGCCATTGATTCTTGAAGAATATAACTTATATATATAACTTCAAAAAAAAAAAAATGAGGGCTTAGATTCAATCAGATCAAGCGTTAACTGACGGTAGCTGACAGCCGCATAGCTGGTGTTGTCACGTGTGGTGAAACTGCATGAGTCAAATAGGTTAGCAGCTGCACTACCGTTCTCCCAGCAGCAGGATATTATGCTGGCAGGATGATCGCAGATTCATTTTTTTTCAATAAGCATATATAGATTTTTTTTTTTAAACCTATGCCAAATGTTAACCCAAACCTTAATAATTTGGAATGAGTGCCTAAATTTAAAGGGAAACGTCACAGATTTTCAACTTCATCATCTCCAGTAAAAAAATATAGAAGATAATGACATAATTGGTGTGCATCATGTGATATAAACCAATTGTGAGTAGGCATTGCCTACTAATTGCCTACTAAGTGTCAACTAATTGGTTGATGATGTCATTGGAAACACTTATCTATATATTTTTTTACGACAAAACTTTTCACATATGTTGATGGTGTGTGTGTGTGGGGGGGGGGGGGGGGGGGGGGGGGGGGGGTGGAGATTGTGAAGATTTTGGGAATTTCCCTGGAATGTTTTAACCCTATCCAAAACCTCAACCCTTTGATGTGTTCTGTTGAGAATTATTTTGTGTGTGATCATTTGAACCTTTTTTTTTAAACTGAATGAATTAAAAACAAATAAGTCATCACATACAGTATGTGAGTATTCATTTGATCTCTCTTCCCTTTTTTATTCATTACAATATACAGTGTCTCTCTGTCACCACATTTAGCATTAACTCTAAGCAGTTAATACTTATTTACTGCTGTCACCTCAGTACAGAAGGACATGTCTTGCCTTTAGCATGGGTTTAACGCAATTCACAACTTAATTGCTGATCATAGTGTTAAACACAAAGAGAATGGTTTTCTGAACGTTTTGTAATATTGACCTTAGGGACCTGCATAATGGACATGCATATTGACACATCACATTGATCCATATTTGATATTTACAAGTTGTGCTTGTTTTGATTTAATTAATTTAATTGTATTCTATTTTTGTAGTTCTATGGTATGTTCACATTGAGGGCTTCATTTTAAATGAGACTAAGATTTCATGACTCAACTCTTAAGAAAAGTAATCAGTGCTAAAGTTGATAGACCACCTTTAAATGAACCTCCATACAAATGAATTAACTACATATTGCATTTCAGTTATTTACATGAAGGGCATCTGTACTTGAAAGTACTTAAAACATCCTATCAGGTGTTAAAAAAGGACATCTTACAAGAGTCATGCAAAATGTCACATATACTGTTCTTCCACAAACTGAGATCATCACTGGAGATATACTGTTCTTCCACATTCTAAAAATGTAAACGGCAATAAAAAAAGTATTTTTTTGAAATAACAAAAAAATATCAATTGTTGGTTCTTGTGGTAAATGTGAAGGAAAAACCATGTCTGTTCACTTTTGACAACGGTTTTCATACACATACCTTCATAATGTAGAGGCCTCTGGGTTCTTCATTGAAGATGTAAGGGAGGAGGAAGATGGCTGCTGTGAATGAGTCCTATAAGGTTTTAGAGAAGTCATTCATTTAAATTAACTCTAGATGATACTGTAGATTATATATTTGTTGAACACTTTTTTGGTTACTACGTGATTCCATATGTGTTATTACACAGTTTTGATGTCTTCACTATTATTCTACAATGTAGAAAATAGTCCCAAAAAAAATATTTTTAGACACACCCCTTTTTTTGTTGGCGCAAATCTACTTCAATACATTTTTTAAAAACCGATACCGGGTTACCTTCAGACATGTGCTGTGGGGGTTGGTGGGGCTTGTGGGGATCTTAGAGATTGTGAGAGTCTCCACTTTCCATAGTGGGGTGTAGGTTTGTAGCCTAAATGGTTTGGACACTACAGACAGAAGTTGGCACATCGAAGGTAACGACTTCACATCGTGTCAGTGAGAGTCTCATCTTACCTTATCACATTCGGACACTAGATGTTTTCTTGAGAAGACCGATTTTCAGGATGTCTCCTGGTCTGACAAACAGAGGTGTATCTCTGCCACTTGCCACTGCAGACGCAGAAGGACCACATAGGGGGATGTGGTGGATTGAGATGCAGCCCATACAAAACAGATATCTCTAGGTTAAACAGATGGATTTTGATGGAGATTGTTGCATTATGTTAATTATAATGATGCAATTTGAAGAACCCCGAAAGGATTCTCCATGAACATCGTTTTTTTAAATGTAGGCTACCTCCAGATTTAGTGTGCCTCTTAGCAGTATTTCAAAAACACACATTTGTAATAGCATACAACTGTTTATATTTGCACCACAATAGATACAGTTACACGCCATCTTTTTCTAGAGATGCATGACAACGTTGCAACTTGCACAAAATGTTTAGCCATAGGCATATACTGACCAAACATAAACACCACCCGGACACCATCCGATGCACTTTGATGTTGTATGATAATTTGGCAGCTAATTAGATTAATTTGTTCCTATGTGCCCAATGTATTAGGAGCTATACTCAGGAATACACAATAACTTTTAATATAAATAATAGAACTGTTATGTGTGTTTTCTTTTCCGGCCTGTAGTAGCCTACCAGCCTGTACCCCTACAATGGTGGCTGTCTCCTGATGTGTTAAATGTGTTTGTTAAATCCTTGAGTAGGCTAATAAAAAAAGCATTGACTGCCTACATATTGTAATATAGAAAATAAGACGTCTCGTTCTTAGCCATCCTTGCAAGAGAGATGTATCATATGCCTACATCCAGTTCCTAGTCAGCCTCAAGTCCAAACTTGATTATTGTCTTCCATCCAGACAATCCGCTGAGGCAGCAACAGCACTTTTTCTAATTTTCCTTGTACCAATTTTACTGGTAAATGATCAATTTCAGATAACTAGAATATCGAAGGAATCCGTTTTGTTGGTAAGTGTATTTATTCACCAAATGTTAATTGTTGGTAATTAACCAATTCATTTGAATAGTCTTATGTCCTTTTATATCAAACTGGTTCAGTTTCAATGCCCCCAGACCCAACTCATCGTTAGGTTGGCCTATGCCCTCCAGGGAGAGTAGGCTATTGTAAAAACCTTCTTACATGATTAGAAAGAGGTAGCAAGGACTTTCTAGATTATAAATAAAAAATGCAAACATATTTTCAGAAAATAAATGTGTTAATATAATCAAAATCCACATATGTCTTTTTGTAGTTATTGGTTACCTTGTGCGACAAATACAAAGGAGGGCCATATATAAGGAATTGTGTTTTATTCCATATAGAAATAACATAAAGAAAAGATAAATCATGAAAAATGTGTAAAATATAGAATAACTAACTAATAACTAAATATAGAATAACTAACTGCTGGAGTACAGTTCACAAATAAATTCACTAGGTGGAGCCATTTCTTCACTATGTTATTTTAGATCAAATTCAAGCGCTTCTAGCCCTTTGTCATGTTAGTAGTAGTACAGAGACTGTATGTCATGTTGTCTTGTCTCTGTCCTTTCCCTTCACCCTGTCTCCCTCTGCTGGTCGTTGTTATGTTACCTTTTCTCCCCCTCTTTTCCCCAGCTGTGCCTTGTCTCCTCCTAATTACCCATTCACCCCGTTCCCCACCTGTTCCCTTTTTTCCCTCTGATTAGGTCCCTATATCTGTCTCTGTTTCTGCTCCTGTCCTTGTCGGATTCTTGTTTGTTTGTTTATGTGTCTCATGCCTGAACCAGACTATCATCGTGTGTGCTGCAACCTTGTCCTGTCCTGTCGGAATCTACCTGTCCATCTGAGCCCACGTATGTTCGTCATTAAAGTACTCTGTTTGTTAATTCGCTTTTGGGTCCTCATTCACGCACCATAACAGAAGAATCCGACCAAGAATGGACCCAGCGACTTCGGATCCTCTCCACTCAGCCGTCGAGATCCAGGGAGCGATGCTAGGCAGACACAAGCAGGAATTGTCTGCTGCTCGACATGCCGTTGAGACCCTGGCCACCCAAGTCTCCAACCTCACAGAACAGGTTCACCATCTCCGCCTCGATCCACCGGCCACTTCCAGGGCTTTCGAATCTCCGGAGCCCAGAATCAATAACCCGCCGTGTTACTCTGGGGAGCCCACTGAATGCCGCTCGTTCCTCACCCAGTGTGATATTGTGTTTTCTCTCCAGCCCAACACTTACTCCAGGAGCACTGCTCGTGTCGCCTACGTCATATCTCTCCTTATTGGACGGGCTCGTGAGTGGGGCACGGCAATCTGGGAGGCAAGGGCTGAGTGTATTAACCAGTATCAAGACTTTAAGGAGGAGATGATACGGGTTTTTGATCGATCTGTTTTTGGGGAGGAGGCTTCCAGGGCCCTGTCTTCCCTATGTCAAGGCAATCGATCCATAACAGACTACTCTATTGAGTTTCGCACTCTTGCTGTCTCCAGTGGCTGGAACGAGCCGGCCTTGCTCGCTCGTCTTCTGGAGGGTTTCCGCGCAGAGGTAAAGGATGAGATTCTCTCCCGGGAGGTTCCTTCCAGCGTGGATTCCTTGATTGAACTCGCTATTCGCATTGAGCGACGGGTTGATCTTCGTCACCGAGCTCGTGGAAAGGAGCTCGCGCTCTCCGTCGCCTCCCTCTCCGCATCACTACCATCTTCCTCTGCCGGCTCGGGTGCTGAGCCCATGCAGCTGGGAGGTATCCGCATCTCGACTAAGGAGAGGGAACGGAGAATCACCAACCGCCTCTGTCTCTATTGCGGTTCCGCTGGTCATTTTGCCACTTCATGTCCAGTAAAAGGCCAGAGCTCGTCAGTAAGCGGAGGGCTACTGGTGAGCGCTACTACTCCTGTCTCTCCTTCAAGATCCTGCACTACCTTGTCGGTCCATCTACGCTGGACCGGTTCGTCAGCTTCCTGCAGTGCCTTAATAGACTCTGGGGCGGAGGGCTGTTTTATGGACGAGACCTGGGCTCGGGAACATGACATTCCTCTCAGACAGTTAAAGGAGCCCACGGCCTTGTTCGCCCTGGATGGTAGTCCTCTCCCCAGGATTCAGCGTGAGACGCTACCTTTAACCCTCACTGTTTCTGGTAATCATAGTGAAACCATTTCTTTTTTAATTTTTCGTTCACCTTTTACACCTGTTGTTTTGGGCCATCCCTGGCTAGTTTGTCATAATCCTTCCATTAATTGGTCTAGTAATTCTATCCTCTCCTGGAACGTCTCTTGTCATGTGAAATGTTTAATGTCTGCTATCCCTCCTGTTTCCTCTGTCTCTTCTTCACAGGAGGAGCCTGGTGATTTGACAGGGGTGCCGGAGGAATATCACGATCTGCGCACGGTGTTCAGTCGGTCCAGGGCCACCTCTCTTCCTCCACACCGGTCGTATGATTGTAGTATTGATCTCCTTCCGGGAACCACCCCCCCCCGGGGTAGACTATACTCTCTGTCGGCTCCCGAACGTAAGGCTCTCGAAGATTATTTGTCTGTAGCTCTTGACGCCGGTACCATAGTCCCCTCCTCCTCTCCCGCCGGAGCGGGGTTTTTTTTTTGTCAAGAAGAAGGACGGGTCTCTGCGCCCCTGCATAGATTATCGAGGGCTGAATGACATAACAGTGAAGAATCGTTATCCGCTTCCTCTTATGTCTTCAGCCTTCGAGATCCTGCAGGGAGCCAGGTTTTTCACTAAGTTGGACCTTCGTAACGCTTACCATCTCGTGCGCATCAGGGAGGGGGACGAGTGGAAGACGGCGTTTAACACTCCGTTAGGGCACTTTGAATACCGGGTTCTTCCTTTCGGCCTCGCTAACGCTCCAGCTGTCTTTCAGGCATTAGTCAATGATGTCCTGAGAGACATGCTGAACATCTTTGTTTTCGTTTACCTTGACGATATCCTGATTTTTTCACCGTCACTCCAGATTCATGTTCAGCACGTTCGACGTGTCCTCCAGCGCCTTTTAGAGAATTGTCTTTTCGTGAAGGCTGAGAAGTGCACTTTTCATGCCTCCTCCGTCACATTTCTCGGTTCTGTTATTTCCGCTGAAGGCATTAAGATGGATCCCGCTAAGGTCCAAGCTGTCATTGATTGGCCCGTCCCTAAGTCACGCGTCGAGCTGCAGCGCTTTCTCGGCTTCGCGAACTTCTATCGTCGTTTCATCCGTAATTTCGGTCAGGTGGCAGCTCCTCTCACAGCCCTTACTTCTGTCAAGACGTGCTTTAAGTGGTCCGTTTCCGCCCAGGGAGCTTTTGATCTCCTCAAGAATCGTTTTACATCCGCTCCTATCCTTGTTACACCTGACGTCTCTAGACAGTTCGTTGTCGAGGTTGACGCGTCAGAGGTGGGAGTGGGAGCCATCCTTTCTCAGCGCTCCCTCTCTGACGACAAGGTCCACCCATGCGCGTATTTTTCTCATCGCCTGTCGCCGTCGGAACGTAACTATGATGTGGGTAACCGCGAACTGCTCGCCATCCGGTTAGCCCTAGGCGAATGGCGACAGTGGTTGGAGGGGGCGACCGTTCCTTTTGTCGTTTGGACTGACCATAGGAACCTTGAGTACATCCGTTCTGCCAAACGACTTAATGCGCGTCAGGCGCGTTGGGCGCTGTTTTTCGCTCGTTTCGAGTTCGTGATTTCTTATCGTCCGGGCTCTAAGAACACCAAGCCTGATGCTTTGTCTCGTCTCTTCAGTTCTTCAGTAGCCTCCACTGACCCCGAGGGGATTCTCCCTGAGGGGCGTGTTGTCGGGTTGACTGTCTGGGGAATTGAGAGGCAGGTAAAGCAAGCACTCACTCAAACTCCGTCGCCGCGCGCTTGTCCTAGGAACCTTCTTTTCGTTCCCGTTCCTACTCGTCTGGCCGTTCTTCAGTGGGCTCACTCTGCCAAGTTAGCCGGTCACCCTGGCGTTCGGGGTACGCTTGCTTCCATTCGCCAGCGTTTCTGGTGGCCCACCCGGGAGCATGACACGCGTCGTTTCGTGGCTGCTTGTTCGGTCTGCGCGCAGACTAAGTCCGGTAACTCTCCTCCTGCCGGCCGTCTCAGGCCGCTTCCTATTCCCTCTCGACCGTGGTCTCACATCGCCTTAGATTTTGTCACCGGACTGCCTTCGTCAGCGGGGAAGACTGTTATTCTTACGGTTGTCGATAGGTTCTCTAAGGCGGCTCATTTCATTCCCCTTGCTAAGCTTCCTTCTGCTAAAGAGACGGCACAAATCATCATCGAGAATGTTTTCAGAATTCATGGCCTTCCGTCAGACGTCGTTTCGGACAGAGGTCCGCAATTCACGTCTCAATTTTGGAGGGAGTTTTGCCGTTTGATTGGGGCTTCCGTCAGTCTCTCTTCCGGCTTTCACCCCCAGTCTAACGGTCAAGCAGAACGGGCCAATCAGACTATTGGTCGCATCTTACGCAGTCTTTCTTTTCGCAACCCTGCGTCTTGGTCAGAACAGCTCCCCTGGGCAGAATACGCCCACAACTCGCTTCCTTCGTCTGCGACCGGGCTATCTCCTTTTCAGAGTAGCCTCGGGTACCAGCCTCCGTTGTTCTCATCTCAGTTCGCCGAGTCCAGCGTCCCCTCCGCTCAGGCTTTTGTCCAACGTTGCGAGCGCACCTGGAAGAGGGTCAGGTCTGCACTTTGCCGTTATAGGGCGCAGACTGTGAGAGCTGCTAATAAGCGTAGAACGAAGAGCCCTAGATATTGTCGCGGTCAGAGAGTTTGGCTCTCCACTCAGAACCTTCCCCTTAAGACGGCTTCTCGCAAGTTGACCCCGCGGTTCATTGGTCCATTCCGTATCTCTCAAATCATTAACCCTGTCGCAGTGCGACTTCTTCTGCCGCGATATCTTCGTCGCGTCCACCCGGTCTTCCATGTCTCCTGTGTCAAGCCCGTTCTTCGCGCCCCCGCTCGTCTTCCCCCCCCCCCCCCCATCCTTGTCGAGGGCGCACCCATCTACAGGGTCCGCAGGATTTTGGACATGCGTCCTCGGGGCCGTGGTCACCAGTACCTTGTTGATTGGGAGGGGTACGGTCCGGAGGAGAGGAGTTGGGTTCCCTCTCGGGACGTGCTGGACCGTGCGCTGATCGATGATTTCCTCCGTTGCCGCCAGGCTTCCTCCTCGAGTGCGCCAGGAGGCGCTCGGTGAGTGGGGGGGTACTGTCATGTTGTCTTGTCTCTGTCCTTTCCCTTCACCCTGTCTCCCTCTGCTGGTCGTTGTTATGTTACCTTTTCTCCCCCTCTTTTCCCCAGCTGTGCCTTGTCTCCTCCTAATTACCCATTCACCCCGTTCCCCACCTGTTCCCTTTTTTCCCTCTGATTAGGTCCCTATATCTGTCTCTGTTTCTGCTCCTGTCCTTGTCGGATTCTTGTTTGTTTGTTTATGTGTCTCATGCCTGAACCAGACTATCATCGTGTGTGCTGCAACCTTGTCCTGTCCTGTCGGAATCTACCTGTCCATCTGAGCCCACGTATGTTCGTCATTAAAGTACTCTGTTTGTTAATTCGCTTTTGGGTCCTCATTCACGCACCATAACACTGTACGTCAAAAGTAGCAATTATGATATTTTCATGGAGGTCATAGAGATTTATTGATCACCTCTCTGTAAACTTTAACAAATGCAGGGAATGTTTAAATAAATGTCACAGTGAAGTTATCAACACAATTGTACAGGGGCTGCAATGGAGTCATTCTTGAATAATTCTGCCTGTAGGCTTGTAGAGGCCGTTAAGGAAAGAGCGTATAAAACAAGTACTGTATTACATATTTAACTGACATTTACAGTTGAAGTAATCAAATTCATACGTAGTAATCCACTTATGTTCTGAAGCAGCAGCAATGTAATTGGTTATGTTTATCTCAAATTCAGGAGCGGGGCCATCTTTGAGTTTCCTATAGAAATGTCCATCAGTTGGCGGAAGGCTTCCATTGTATTATGCATAGTCATAATGTTGTAGTTGAACTTCCGTTTTAAAACTGTTCTTGCTGCCTTGTAATTGTTATTTTTCTTCTTCAATCTAATATCACCCGCTGTTGCATTTCCCCCTGCACAGAACGGTCATTCGCCAACATAGGGTTGGATTATTCGCTTGAGTATCATTTCAAGTAAATACTTTGCTCTCTTTCTAAACAAGTTGGAAGTTCCACGGATTTTGTTACATAGGTGAGTGACCTTAGATGACCAAGATAACAGTTATCTACCACACACCTTAGCTACATGTGCAAAGGCCTATCTGATATGGGTCATTTAAAACCGAGGGTAAGTAGTCAGACAAAAATAAACAATAGGCAATTGGGTTCTTAGGACAGCTGTATAAACATAGCCAATGACGCCTCTGCTCAATTCTGAGTCTCTGTCTAAAATGTACAAACTCCACCCATCCGGTGCCCTGGGCAAGCTAAAACAGATGCACCTTATTACACTTCTGTTCACATCTGTGTCCGTTTCATGATGTCAGCATCTGAGGGACATTCTGTAACACAATAAACACACTAACTGGGTGTGTCTTCCGACAGAATTCCAGTCAAATGTAGAAGTGTGGGAGGATGTGTTGTGTGCGCACCGCTTGCTTTTATCGGAGATTAGAAACGGCGCGTCATTCATGGCCATAACATTAGATGGTGAACAGTATGTCCACTTACTGTGTAATGTCATGCCAGCAAGAATACTGTGTGTTTTGCCTTGTGTTTTGTTATAGGAGACATCCTAAGAAGATGGCCCAACACGTCATCGTCCGTTATTGGGGAGCACAATTAACACGAAGCTGAATGAGCTCAGTCACAAGACGGGGAGATAAACATCGAAACTGAGCACATGTCAGCCTCTCTGGCTGCTTTTCCTTCTATAAACCCCATTATGCCACTGATTGTATTGATTGGAGTCGTCTTACAATGGCACCAATGCACTGACTGTCATTAGGAATCTACACGGAGTGTGATAAAGCATCAATGAGGAGCCAAATAAGTGTCCTTATTATGCTGAAACAACAAGGCTGTTAAAGAAAAAAATAAAATAAGTAGACACCTTACATCTGATAATTGGAATACTTTTGGGAACCTGTATCTAATAACTAGAAATATATCTGATTCTAAGGTTAATTAGATGTATAGCTTTTTTGTTTGATGCTCCTTTTTTAAACGGAATACAATAGCCCCATTGTTCACGAGAGAACCTTGTTGTGCCATGAATTAGCCAGCTGACCAAAGCAAATTGGTAAAGAATGAACCCGTAAGCCTTTCACCGGAGCCAAGCTGTCTAAAAATAGAGGAGAAGGAAGGGATAGAGACAGGGGATTTTGAGAGGTAGGGCGATGACAGTTGGACAGAGGGGGATGGTGGAACTGACTGGCGGGTAAGGATGTGAATGGGGATTTGTTGTTGTCTACTAGGCAGCCTTGACTGCCAATCAAGAGAGGGTAGAGTTCTAGAAACACACACAACACACCGTGTGCACAGTCCCGTCTCGAGTGCTCTTCAAGCCACTTGCAGCTGGACACACACGTTTGCCACCCTCCCTCATCATGTGTCTGACTATGATGAGCATGTTTGGCTGTATGGTGTTGACTTGGATGGTGAGTATGCACACATTGTAATTTCACAGGAAGACACCACAATATTTTCAGACCCCTAAGTGGCCATGGTTTATTTTCTTTGGACAACGGATAGATTCTTAAAAAAAAAAATGTCAATAGAAACACATCCACTAACAGGCGTCAATTGAAAGAGAACAACATGAACAGGTCAGAGCGCACATTTCAGTTATTACTCATTACCACAGAGACGCGAGTGCAGCATATGTACCACTATAAAGAGCTATCTTACAGTGGGCGAACAAACAAGTTCCACGGTCCCCCGCCGCCATACTGTCTATAAGAAGATGACACGACCACATGACGGGACACACTGCGGCTATTGTGTACGGTTGTGTGTCTCTGGGATGGTAACAGAAAAAGTTTGAGAGAAGGCAAATCATATAAGACGATGATAATGGTTCTACTATAGTGGCTAGTCTCCACAGCAGCCTTTCAGGAGACAAACAGGAAGCCGACAACACCGTTGGAGGCCTCACGACCTCTGATCCCTCGCTCTCTTTCTCTTTGTATCCATCCTCCTATTTCTTTGGACTTGCACTCTGTGACCCCAGGCCAGAAAGACATGCTATTGGAGAGGACAAGAAGAAGACGAAGGAGGGACACGCAGCATGGTGAGTGACACACAGGCCCAGGCACACTCGCGATAAGATGGTCACGGGAATAGAAGGAGAGGGGGGGGGGGGGGGGGTTAAGGAAAACAGGCTGTTGGCAAAGAGGGAGGGATAAGGGAGTGGGCAGAGGGAGATGGAGAGAAAGAAATTGGCTTTGTGGATTAAGCAGGGGTTGGAGTTGTGGGCGAAACGAGGGCCATCGACAGCTGAAGTGAAATGTAGCTGTAGTTTGGCATTGCTCGATTGGTTAATGCGCTTAGCTGAGGGTGGTCAGTATGGAGAGTGTTTGGTTTGGTTGGTGATGAAACAGTGATTTTCTATTGTAGTTTGCTGTATCATTGGGGGGGGGGGGGGGGGGGGGGCAAGGGAGGGCTTTAAATATATATAAATTGACATTTTCAAAAAAATGTAGTTATTCCATGTTTAGATTTCTATCAGAGCAGGCTTCATCAGTGTCACGATGCTGTTAGATGAATCCTGGGGCAGACTACAGTACAGTACAGTCTCCACCAGACTCTTTAGCCATATTGCTACTGAGCTAGAAATGAGTACAATGTCTTGAAACCCTCCATTGAAGCTATCAGCTCGATATATTTTCATGTTTGCCAGGTGTCATGTAGTCCTTATATACAGTGCATTCAGAAAGTTTTCATACCTCTTGACTTTTTCCACATTTTGTAACGTTACAGCCTTATTCTAAAATGTCTTAAATTGTTTTTTCCTCATCAATCGGCACACAATATCCCATAAGGAAAAAGCAAAAACAGGTTTTTATAAATGTTTGCTAATTCTTTTCTTTTTTAAACAACTGAAATATCACATTTACATAAGTATTCAGACCCTTTACTCAGTACTTTGGTGAATCACCTTTGGTAGTGATTGCAGCTTCGAGTCTTCTTGGGTATGACGCTACAAGCTTGGCTCACCTGTATTTTGGGAGTTTCTCCCATTCTTCTCTGCAGATCCTCTCAAGCTCAGTCAGGTTAGATGGGGAGCGTTGCTGCACAGCTATTTGCAGGTCTCTCCAGAGATGTTTGATCAGGTTCAAGTCCAGGCTCTGGCTGGGCCACTCAAGGACATTCAGAGACTTTTAGAGACAACATTCAGAGACGAAACAACACCTGCGTTGTCTTGGCTGTGTGCTTAGGGTCGTTGTCCTGTTGAAAGGTAAGCCTTTGCCCCAGCTTGAGGTCCTGAGCGCTCTGCAGTAGGTTTTCATAAAGGATCTCTCTGTACTTCGCTCCGTTCATCTTTCCCTCAATCCTGACTAGTCTCCCAGTCCTTGCCACTGAAAAACATCCCCACAGCATGATGCTGCCACCACCATGCCTCCAGACGTGACACTTGGCATTCAGGCCAAAGAGTTCAACCTTGGTTTCATTAGACCAGAGAATCTTGTTTCTCATGGTCTGACAGTCTTTACGTGCCCTTTGGCAAACTGGGCTGTCATGTGTCTTTTACTGAGGAGTGGCTTCCGTCTACTCTTGCTCAGTTTAGCCGGGCGGCCTGCTCTGGGAAGAGTCGTGGTGGCTCCAAACTTATTCCATTTAAGAATGATGGAGGCCACTGTGTTCTTGGGGACCTTTCAATGTTGGGAACCCTTCCCCAGATCTGTGCCTCGACACAATCCTGTCTTGGAGCTCTACGATGGTTCCTTCCACCTCATGTCTTTGTTTTTGCTCTGACATGCAATGTCAACTGTGGGACCTTATGTAGACAGACGGGTGTGTGCCTTTCCAAATCATTGAATTTACCACAGGTGGACTCCAATCAAGTTGTAGAAACATCTCAAGGATGATCAATGGAAACAAGATGCACCTGAGCTCAATTTCGAGTCTCATAGCAGAGGGTCTGAATACTTATGTAAATAAGGTATTTCTGTTATTTATTTTTAATACATTTGCAAACATTTCTAATAACCTGTTTTTGCTTTGTCATTATGGGGTACTGTCTGTAGATTGATGAGGAAAACGTTGTATTTAATCCATTTTAGAACAAGGCTTTAACGTAACAAAATGTGGAAAAAGTCAAGGGGTCTGAATACTTTCCGAATGCACAAATAAAATGTTATTCAATATTCTGAAATACATGTATTCATTCATGTTAAATACAGTATTTGTATTTCTTGTCAATGAGTCAATGAAGGTTGCTGATGGGAGGACAGATCATAATAATGTCTGAAACGGAGTCAATGGAATGGTTTCAAACACACATATATATATATATATATATTACCTTAATTTAACTAGGCAAGTCAGTTAAGAACAAATTCTTATTTACAATGACGGCCTACCCTGGCCAAACCCGGACGACGCTGGGCCAATTGTGCGCCGCCCTATGGGACTCCCGATCACTTCCGAATGTGATACAGCCTGGATATTAAAGACATGGTTTCCATGTAGTTGATGCCATTCCATTCACTCCATTCCAGCCATTACTATGAGCCGTCCTCCCCTCAGGAGCCTCCACTGATCTGAGTGCATGGTGGAATCTCTGACTCACAGTGTGGCCTGGCTGAGTGTCACCAGTCTCTTGAAGTGGTCACTTGACATTCAAACAGCTCACAAAATGCAGCTCAGAGCTCACAGAATGCAGCTCAGAGCTCACAGAATGCAGCTCAGAGCTCACAAAATGCAAAAGTTTGTGTCATTTATACAGTAAAGGCTTCAGATATCAAGCTAGCTACACCATTTATATAAAGTATCTAAATATGCACAATATTGACTGAAAAAAACTGGTGCATCAAAAACAATCTGGATACATGGGCAAACTGGTCAGCTTTTCATTTAATAAGGGAACATATTGGAGGCTCTTCTCTTTCATAAAGTCGCACTTCACCTGGAAACACACAGCACAATCTAGAGCAGATAGGACAGACATTCCCATACCATCAGACGGACTAAAATGACTAATTCATTGATTGGTGTCTATAGTGGTTCAATGTGTATAGTTACACATGGAGCAGAGCTGGGCTAACAGTTGTAGAAATAGGAATATGATGAAACCGCTCCACCTGATCTATCACTAATCTAAGGTCAGTTCTTAATTTTCACCCTGATGGTTGAGGTTAGGATTATTTAAAACAATATTTTTTATTGTCAGATACACCAGATAAGTGCAGTGAAATGTGTTGTTTTACAGGGTCAGCCATAGTAGTACATTGCCCCTGCAGTAAATTAGGGTTAAGTGCCTTGCTCAAGGGCAAATCGACAGATTATTTACCTTGTTGGCTTGTGTATTCGAACCAGTAACCTTTCGGTTATTGGCCCAACGCTCTAACCGCTAGTAACAGAAAGGCTGAGTAAGCTGATCCTAGATCTGTGAACAACTTCTAGCCAGAGTGTAAATGGAACTGAGCTACTGAGTGAGGACAGGACCACTGTGTGACATTTTAAAGCTTCCCCTGGGTTGTGGAGATGCCAGCTGCTTTAAGATTTACTGTTAATATTTAATGATAGGGGTTCTGGTTACTGTACCTACTGCTGATGTAACGGATGTGAAACGGCTAGCTTAGTTAGCGGTGGTGTGCGCTAAATAGCTTTTCAATCGGTGACGTCACTTGCTCTGAGACCTTGAAGTAGTAGTCCCCCTTGCTCTGCAAGGGCCGTGGCTTTTGTGGAGCGATGGGTAACGATGCTTCGTGGGAGACTGTTGTTGATGTGTGCAGAGGGTCCCTGGTTCGCACCCGGGTATGGGCGAGGGGACGGTCTAAAGTTGTACTGTTACGCTGACATTCACTCAGTTAGTCCTTCAGGGAATTTGTGACTATGTGGCAAATTTGACCAATCACTGCAGAGTTTACGCAGAAAATCCAACCAGTAAACTTGTCTATGTCAACCCACGTGTCTATGTCATCCCACGTGTCTATGGCAACCCACGTGTAACGCCCCTCATCTACCACCAACCTACTATTTAGCAAGCCTTTTGTTTATTACGTTTCTTATCTGGGTAGGCGTAGGTACTGCTCAATTTCTATTTTAGTGGCCTGGCAGTAAACGCCACAAAACAAAGCAACAGTGAAAAGCACATGGTGGAAAACACATTGTGAAGGGTAGAACTTATTTGATGAACAGGCATTACAGCACCATTGACCTCAGAAACAAATAAGAGTGTCACTATTCTTCATTCTTAGATTCGTCTGTGGTATTTTAGTTAGGGACGACATTTGTCGCCTCTACTTGATTACTATCGGCAAACTCTGCCTTCGCCGCTTACGTAGTTTCCCATCCCCCCGAGTGTCACGACTTCCACCGGAGTTGGTCTCTCTCCTTGTTCGGGCGGTGTTGGGCGGTCGACATCACCGACCTTCTAGCCATCGCTGATCCATTTTTCATTTTCCATTGGTTTTGTCTTGTCTTACATCACACCTAGTTTCAAATCCCATCAATTACATGTTGTGTATTTGACCCTCTGTTTCCCCTCATGTTTTGCCAGAGATTGTTGTATTGTATGTATGTGCAAGTCATGTGTCGGTGTGTGGCGGGTTTTGTGCCCACTATTATTATTTTTAGTATATTTTGGTTTTTGGAGTTTTATGAGCACCTATTAAACGACTCCGTTTATACCAAGTTCGTTTTCGTGCGCCTGACTTCCCTGCCACCGACACGCACCCAATACACCGAGAGGGAACATTGGTTCTGCCGTCAAGGCAGAGCTGCCCTTGGAACAAGATTGAATAAGGAAAACTCTCCTGAGCGAAATTGCACCTCAGACAGTTCGATTCAAGCAGGGACACATAATCAGGCGGATACCTCAGCACACCTAGAGCTACATAGTGCATTTTTCTGTCACTTCCCTACTCTGCCTGGCCTTTTTTCATATTCCTCTACCCTGAGTTCTCTCAGCTCTCATCAATTCCATGTCCTTCCTCTCCACCTCTTTCTTCTCTCTCTCTTCCAGTTTCCTTTCTCCACCTTCCGCCCTGTTTTTGGGTGGCAAGAAAGAATGTGTGTATTTCTACACCAACAGCCCAGCAACATGCAGGGTCTCACCCTCCAATCATGTCTTGCCAAGTCCCAGCTCTCCTCCAATCAAAATTTGCCTGAATCCCATCTCTTTTCCAATCCCAAACTGAGGCCTGCACTGCAGATGCAGAGTGTGGACACGGTGACAATATTCTGTTCATCACCTTGTTAGGCAGGTAAAGAATGATCTTTCCTCCTACTACAGTATGGTTAGAGAGGGAGATAAAGGGTGATGGGATCTTACACATGATCGTGCGTTGGCCCGTGGCGGCACTAGCAACGGGTAGGAATGGCAACACCTTTCGGAGATGATGACATCTGGGTTTATTTGTCAAATGTTCATGATCTTAGTTATCATTCCTCATTGAACAGAGCTCTATTCTATTCATATATCTCATGCGTTATTAATACCAGTCAGCCATGATGATGGGGAGGGCAGGCAGGTAATGTGGTTTTCTTTGTCAAATGGTGATGATATCATTATTATACAAACGTTTGGGCAGGGATTCAATCGGAGCGCTCTAGTCCTGAATGCAGCTTTTTAAAGGCAATGTTACCGCGTTCGCAGAGATGGCATTCAAGGTAAACGTAGCAGATGAAGGCTCAATTGGAAATTACCTTTAAATGTCCCGGCCTTAGTATTTAAATACACTAAAGGGTATTTAAATAGCTCACTCAATCAAACAACAAACCCAGAACTGAATTCTATTTTAAAACCAAGCCTGGGGTAACAAGGTCTAAGCACGTCACCATTCAAGTACAGTATATAAAGAAAAATGTACGGGACCCACCATAGAAACCTAATAAATCACTAGAGTGGAATTTGGCAGCTTAGCAACATGAAAAAAAATCTGTCATATCAGTCAAGAAAATGTTTCATTCTAGTAACTGATCAAATATGGTCAAACATAGGATCCACCCACATCCACCCTAGCCTGGGGACCAATCATTCGGATTCTGCTTGAGCTGTTTAGTACTTCTTTCCTATACAAAGGAGAATATCCTTTACAATAATGTGTCCCAGTATTTGTCCCCAGGTCCAAAGGGGTGTGCACCTTTTGTTTGATAGAGTCATAAAGGTTTTTAGTTGAGTCAGGTGTGTTACTGCTAGAGAAAAAAGGACAGTGTGCACCCCTTTGGACCCAGGACCGATATTGGGAAACATTGCATGAATGTATGACAACAACAGAGTAGTTGATTTAAGTAGAAACAGATCTGGCAACACAAGCTCTCCCCCAACAGGGAGAAGTCATTACCGAATCCACATCTGGCCAAACCAACCCAACCACCCCTTGTTTGGCTGTTTGTTCCTAGGACTGAGGATTTGACTAAAGTAGAAACAGCCTCTGGCAACCAAAGCATTTATTATTTTTTTTACTATTCCAATAAGTGCTGAGATGTTTTCCTTGCAGCCCCGAGTGATAAACCACCTCTCAGTATAGCCTCTCAGGGCAAATTAACAGTGATTTATAGGCATGATTTGTTAGTGTGTTGTAGCATTGGTTAATTAATCACATTTTCTATGGGTTCCAGCTACCCTGTCTAATGAGGAGAGGTGTGTGTGTGTGTGTGTGTGTGTGTGTGTGTGTGTGTGTGTGTGTGTGTGTGTGTGTGTGTGTGTGTGTGTGTGTGTGTGTGTGTGTGTGTGTGTGTGTGTGTGTGTGTGTGTGTGTGTGTGTGTGTGTGTGTGTGTGTGTGTGTGTGTGTGTGTGTGTGTGTCAGTTTGCAGCGTCTACAAAGAAGGCCATTCAAATACATTACTTTGTAAACCTCTAAGCAGCAGACAGAAGATGAAAGGGTTTAGAAAACACTACACTCATTTGAACTATAAAGTGTGGCCTACATGTCCTTCATCTGATGAAGGTTCAAATACAATGTGTCATTTTAATGTACATTTTCATAATGTTTTATACTTTAACTCCTGCTAAACCAAAAATCGGAGCAGAACATTATTTAAGAATGTCATCCCCTTGTAAATTCACCATTCTATGCCAAAGCAGTTTGATTGGACCTTAGTCTGGACTCTCTGCTCTGATTGGAGGATGAAAAAGAGCCGCTTCCTGGATGCATCAGTGTTTGGTTACGTCATAAAGCAGAACCAGGGAGAACCGGCTGTGTGAGTGTGTCTGCATGCGTCCAGATGTTCACTCAAATCAGGCCAGGACTGTGTGTCAGATACAACCCTCCCCAAGACCTCTAATCCATTGACTATGCTTGTAGCACACAGTGTGAAATGCATCATCCAATGTGTTTATCGTCGTTTATCGTATTATCGTCACATATGGTCCCTGCTACTGTTCGCATGTATCAGTAAAAGTCATCAACAAATGTATATGTGTAGTCATTAGTAATTAGGACTGTGCTGCTTAATTTTCAACCTGATTTAATTTAACATTTGAGCTTTGGGCTGAACTTTACATTTACCAGAGAGAGTAGAAAACCCACTGTAGTTTGATTCTACTTTGACCACCAATGTGACATATTTTTCTATCCGAATTTACCTTGGGTTTATGTTGGATGTATCAGTGTGGCTATTAGCTTAGTTTAGCACTTAGCATCACCTCAGTACACTCACAGCATGTCCTCCATCTATCACCTTGTTGCAGTTGTTTTAGAGAGACAAATTCCCTCTGACACATTTATACACACAATACACTGAGTGTACAAAACATTAGGAACACCTTCCTAATATTGAGTTGCACCCCATTTTGCCCTCAGAGCAGCCTCAATTCCTCGGGGCAGGGACTCTACAAGGTGTCGAACGCGTTCCACAGGGATGCTGGCCCATGTTGACTCCAATGCTTCCCGAAGTTGTGTCAAGTTGGATGGATGTCCTTTGGGTGGTGGACCATTCTTGATACACACAGGAAACTGTTGAGCGTGAAAGACCCAGCAGAGTTGCCGTTCTTGACACACTCAAACCGGGTGCGACTGGCATCTACTATCGTACCCCGTTCAAAGGCACTCGGATGTCTCGAGGCTTAAAAATCCTTCTTTAACCTGTCTCCTCCCTTTCATCGACATTGATTTGAAATGGATTTAACAGGTGACATCAATAAGGGATCATAGCTTTCAGCTAGATTCACCTGATCCGTCTATGTCATGGAAAGAGAGCAGGTGTTCTTAATGTTTTGTACATACTGTATTGTTTCAGTTTTTGACTTTCAGTTTATTTGTAGAAAATGTGCAGACATCTGAATTAAATTACTTAGGAATTACATGTAGGCTTTTACGCAAGACATAAATAGTACAGAAAATACCAGAATAAATACATTTTAAAAAAGGCAAACATCTAAGCTTGATTTGTAGGCCATTATCAACGGTTTAATGGTGCTAGGGTTTGTATTAGTCACGTTCTACAAAAACATGAATTTTGTTTCCCCATTACAAGAATATTTAAGACAGGAATTGGAAAACCTTTTTTTAAACATCAAAAATATATATCCAATTTAAAAACTATTTCAATTGATCAAGTTCAGTGTTAACATCCAAATTATTGATACTGTATCTGCTGTGATTTTGCTGCTGTGGTACAGTCGGATTGCAGTCTGTAGGAAGAACTGTTGGAGTAGGTTTATCCTAGCAGGTGGAGCTGTTTCGTGCTACAGTGTCCATTTACCTCAGTGGATCCATCATGTCACACACAAACACACACTCATATTGCACATTAGTAATACATGAATACATGTGTAAAGAGGGACAGAGGAATTTGAAAAGACCTTGACTTTACCCAGGTGCAAGCCTTAACTCAAGGGTAAGGCTGATACTGTGTGTGTGTGTGTTTGTGTGTGCATGGGCGCGTGCGTATGTGTTTGTGATATCCTGTCTTTTGGCATGTGTAACCTTGAGTGAGTATCCTTCCTCTAAGCATTAAGGGATGGGGAATAAGCCAATCAGCCGTCGGTCACTCTGGAAACTGCCAACCCTCTTTCATCCCTCTCCTTATCACATTACATCTTCATTCACACACACAGTCAATATGAGAGAGAGAAAATGTGTGTGTGTGTGTGTGTGTGTGTGTGTGTGTGTGTGTGTGTGTGTGTGTGTGTGTGTGTGTGTGTGTGTGTGTGTGTGTGTGTGTGTGTGTGAGAGAGACACAAATAGCTGAGCAGATAAAAGACGAGTGCAATTGACGCGCTTCTTCTAAAAATAGACTCCATGAGTTTACTCACAAGAAGAGAGTGAGGGTGGAGGGTGAGAAGACAGAGGAAGGGAACAGGAGGGAGTGGAGGGGGCATCAAAAGTGCCCCAAAGTTGACACAGGTATTTTTTCAGTCCAGCACAAATAGTGCTGTTTGTTCCTCATCAACACTTCTCCCCCACTCCAGGTGTTTCTATGCATATTCATACTGAAGCAAGGTATGGTACTGTACATATTGTATTATCTGATGAACTAATCAAAAGTATCCTACAGGTGCTTGTAATAGAGGTGACAGGCTTCCAGTCTATATTTGTACATCTGGTAAATTAGATGCAGAAGCTGGCGCATTGCAGCGCCAATTATTACCCAATCATTCCCAGAGAGGGAACAGTGTGTGTGTGTGTGTGTGTGTGTGTGTGTGTGCGTGGGTTTGTGTGCTTGCTTATGTGTGTGCGTGTGCTTGCGTGTGTGTGTGCGCGTGTTTGTGTGTGTGTGAATGTGTGATTGTGTGCACGTGTGTGTGTGCATGTGCGTGGGTTTGTGTGCTTGCATGTGTATGTGTGCTTGCGTGTGTGTGTGTGTTTGTGTATGTGTGCGTGTGTGTGTGTGTGTGTGTGTACCATCCTCTTTCTGTCACAGCTGCCTTGGAAAAGAGCACATACACACACCCTCATGGGACTTAGCAGACAGTCAGACACCCAACGGTGCATAGGCAGTTACATATTGCAGAGGAGGGTGTCTGACAGTCGAGTCTGGCAGTGGATTGGTGCAGTAGAATGAGGTGCAGCAGCAGACTGACTGTGAGACTCTTGAGTACGCTAGCCCGACGGGGTGACCAGGTGCAGCGATAATGATGATATAGCAGAGGGGAAAGGAAAGGGAAGAGAGACGTTAGCATGGTGCTAGGCTTGCACTCTGTCACACTGACTCATTGGGCACAGCAGCAACAGCAGAAATACAGGCCACTCCCTGACTCTCCCATAAGCCCCTCTCACAGCAGGAGCACGTGCTCCATTCTGTTCAGTGTGACAGAGTGAGTAAGGGAGATGCACAGCCGTAGCGTAGCTGCATCTCCTGGGGCTACGGCACCGATGTTACCTACCGATGCTACTGCTGACGCACGTGGGTTTTTGTGCCCTAGGAACACAGTCTGGTGTAGACGAGACCGAATTAGAGAGAACCTGGGATTAAAATTCCTTAATTCAGAGTTTGTATGTAATACTGTAGGACCTAGTTAATCATAGAGAGAGAAATAAGAGACATAGGGAGCACAGGAGGTTGGAGGCACCTTAATTGGGGAGGACGGGCTCGTGTTTAAGGCTGGATCAGAAGAAGTGGAATGGTATCAAACCCATGGTGTTTGATGTCATTCCATTAGCGCCGTTCCAGCCATTTTTATGTGCCGTCCTCCCCTCAACAGCCTCGTGATAGAGGGAGGTACAATGGAGCTGGAGTTGCTGGAATCTGTTTAAAGGTCATGAACAGTCAAAATTGTGTTTTTTATTACATTTCATGTTATTTAGGTTAAACCAGATGAAAGAATGATGACCAAAGTATGAGAAATGACAATTGCTTCTAAACTGATATAGTTTGATCATAAAGTTGCTGGTCCCCTCCCCCATGTCAAACACTTGGATTGGGGAGGTGGGATTATTAAAGGTATAGGGTTATATCACCCTAACTCTCATTTTAATACACCAGTGGTAACATGAGATTCTCTTACCTAATTTGAATAAGTACCGCCAACATCGGCGAAGGTGTGTTTGCGGAGGGGCATGGTTTATATAGCTAGATAGCCACTCTACTGGTGCCAAAATATGACTGTAAGGTGTCAGCAAATATAATTAAAAGTTTACACTATTCATCTATGGCAAAAAATACTTATATGTCTCCCCTTTCATCTATGTCTGGTGTGAGCTAGGTACTGGTTAGCCAGTCTTCGGCCAGGATGGAACAAAAGGGGGGGGGGGGGGGGTAAAGGTCGTTAATGTCAATATATCCGTCAGTTCTGCCATGAACCGCATCACAAGAGACATGCCGAATGGGAGATGTATCAAACAAAGACATAATTTATGCAATTTAAATGTTGTTCGAGTTGGTTTGTGTATCAACACATTTTCTTGAGATGATGTTACTGCAACACTGCTAAATGCATCCAAGTTTCTTGACATAGGCGTTTCAAAGAGCTGCCTGTAAAATGTAAGCTACCCACCCTCTCAGCCTGTCTTCTCAAACTTCCTGGTAAATGTGCAGTTTTCTGTGTATGATGAATTATGGTGATGGTGACGATTTCGTGTTTTTATGTGACTGTTGTTTTATGCCAAATGTCCATCCCTGGATGGAAAATTAAGTTTGGTTCTGTACCACAGCTTATTCTCCAGCACAGTTCAAAACGTTTGATTCTGAAAGCACTTCATGATGAAGCATGACGCCATTTCCCGTGAAATACTGTATGCATTTTTAGACGGCACGATTGAATCAGGTAGAAATGTTGCAGCGCACAATATGGTCTGTTTTTCACATTGTGCGCTTCTCACTCTTTCAGATGAGGATGATGGTTCAAGTAACCTGTAGGAGAAGGGCTTCTGTTCTTCTCATGTAGAGACATATCAATGCGCTGTGTTTTAGAGCATTTGCCACGTCCAAGGGGGATGCCCGGGGACTGGAAATGTAACACGGATCTCACACCCCCTACAAAAAGCTGGACACTCTGGAGGCTACACTTTGTTAGTAAAAAAAAAATGACAATACTATCTCAACATTGTTAAGTATTGATGAACTTTTAGCTTTGATTCAAGTTGACTTTGCAATACTTATGGTGATATCTTTGAGGCATATCAGCAGCAACCTTTTGTCTTGACTCGTGCTATTATTTCAGTTCGCCAGGGCTGCACCTCCTGAACAAAATGGCAAAAGATGACCTTTACCGCAGAATGTGAGGGAAAGCAACTCACTCATCTTCAGATAGTGTTTTATAATTTAGCTGCAGATAATTGACGTCTGGAGCTCCGAAAGCAGTAGTAACAGTATGCAGATCAGGGTGCCAAATGAACGGCTCTTTCACAGATGCGATTCGATTCGGTTCGAAAAAGAGCCGTTCGTTCGCGAACGACCCATGCTAATGTATATGTTATTAACAGGGTGGGCTGTGATTTTAAAATGTAAGCTGTTGTACTAATTTACCGGCTGTTTACAACAACTTCTTCAACATTCACTTACCTTTACATTATAGCTCTCAGGAATTGTTGCCGAGATGTCAGCTACTCAATAATATACACTTGTGTTATATTCCACATTTTACATCTGTTATCTCCTATTTTAGATCAAGTGTCATGGCTGTTATGGCCATTATCATCAGAAGTGCCTATTGAAAGGCAGTTCTCATGTGTGCCTTCTGTGTGAAGTTACAACTTTGTTATACAATCAAATATTTATGGGCATGTTTGCAAATGAATAGTTAGGACTTTACAATAAAGATACATTAACTAGCATGTATTAATGCAGTAGTTCACATGTATAAACCATTTAGTAATGCATTTAAAAAGCATGAAGCATTTTAATAAATTAGCTGCAACAGGGCCGGCGCTAGCCTTTTGGAGCACTAAGCAAGATTAGGTTGCAGTTTTAAAGCAAGTTTTCTCCGGTTCTACACATTTTACCGTGAGGGAGATCGATTTTTGCAAATTTATAACAAATGTCATGCTACTCATTTTGAAATGGGGCATTTTTATAGTTTTAAACTTAATTTCCTGCAATTTTACACATTTTGCCATGACTTCTACCATGTTAATGATATCTGAGTGACTAACAAAATCAACGTTGGTCCCCTGGAGGTCAGGGCCCCTGGGCCCGGGTCGGTATTCGGCCATGAATACTACAAGTAAAAAAAATAGTTTTGCTGACACAGCTAATTGAGTGACTGTCATTGACAGGCAAAACAAGAGAAACTGCTGATGCACAACCAAATTTCAAACCTGCATCTTGTGTATTCTACTATTGTAACTCTCAACAGTAAGTTGAAACCCCGACTACGTTTTTGGGCTGGGGGCCCCCTAGTGACCGGGGACCTTAAACGACCGCGTACAGTATGTTGCTTATACCTGGAGCTGGCCCTGATGAATAAAGACACTATTAAACTATAAATACTACTATTTGTTCATATGAATAAAAGGGTGAAATAGTATTAATATTTAACCTGAAATAAATAATGAAATGAACATGAAACAGGTTCTAGCAATAGGTGACTCTTCCTCATGTCACTCTTCTGCTGAGTTTCTGAGTTTGATTGACCTGAAGCAACTCGTTGATGCCCCCACACACACCTATGAGCACATAATTAACCTGGTCATCACTGACTCTGCCCTCATCAACAACATGTAGGTCTATGACCTTGGTGTGTCTGACAACAAAGTTGTCGTACTGGACTTGACATTCCTTCCCCCTCTAACCACGTCCAACCAAGTCAACTGGAACTGGAAAAACATTGACTCTGCCAGCATGTCAGAGGACATCTTGAGCCTGTCTCTTCCACCTAATTCGTCAGTGGATGAGATTAAACTGTGGAGTTTTACAACCAATCCCTGAGCAGTGTGCTTGGCCTGCATGCCCCCACAAAAACAGGCTCCATGGTTTACTCAGAACTGAGAAACATGAAATACACTGAACGCATCCTGGAGCGGCGTCATAGAAACTCGGGCCTCACTGCCCACAAACTGGCCTTTCCAGAGCATTAAATGGCCTATTCCAAAGCACTGAAAGAGACACGGTTGACAATCTACTCCAACCTCATTAATAAAAATCCTGCAAACTCAAAGCACCTGTTTTCTACCATAAACCATAATTTCAAACCACAGACCCAGTCCGCCATCGAGACAACGGAAGAGCAGTGTACCAGCATAATTTACTTTTTTTCTCCCACCGACATCACTTCAGCCTCTTTCCTGCTTCCTCACCCAGGGAGGTATTGAGAAAACTATCTTCATAATGAAAACCTCCTCCTGTACCGCCCTGCTCAAATCATGCACCTCTGCACTCAGCCTTCTAATAACCCACTCTCTCCAATCTGGCAGCATTTAAGACCTCTGTCAGCAGCCCCATTCTAAAGAAGCCCACCCTGGACCCAGAAGTTCTGGCCAATTACAGGTCAATATCTATCCCGCCCTTCCTCTCCAAGGTTTTGGAAAAAGTGGTTGCTGTACAGCTCCAGGACCATCTTAAACAGAACAACTTATTTGAGAAGCTACAGTCAGGTTTCCGGCAGGCCCACAGCACTGGAATGGCCCTACTCAGGGTCACCAACGACCTGCTGATGGCGGCTGATGTAGGATGTCTCCTGATCCTCTTGGAACGCCTCTGGGACACCATTGGGCTGTCTGGAGCAGCCCTGAGCTGGTTTCACTCCTACCTCTCAGACAGGACTGAGTATGTGTCGCTAGGTGGGTCCAGGTCCCGAACCCACCACGTCCCCTGCGGTGTCCCACAAGGATCTGTTCTTGGACCCATCCTGTTCGTCCTGTACATGCTCCCCCTCGGTCGTGTCATTAGCCTGTGTGGAATCTCATTCCACTGCTATGCTGATGACACCCAGCTGTATGTAGAAACTGCCCCAGGTCCCTCTGCTGCATGTGACTGTCTGAACGCCTGCCTTAAGAAAATAAGGGCATTGATGAAGCAAAACTTACTTAAACTGAACAGCAGCAAAACCGAGGCCCTACTTGTTGACTCCCCCAACCAGGTCCGGCATTCACCAATAACACGCCTCACCATTGAAGGACAGAACATCCCTCTCTCCCCTTCAGTTTCCAATCTGGGTGTAAAGCTTGATTCCTCCCTGACCTTTGACAGCCACGTCAAACAACTGTGTAAAGCGTCATTCTATCACCTCAAGAACATTGCCCAACTCCGTCTCACACCCTCAGCCTGTAACACTTTGACTGCATTTGAAAGTCTGACCAGACCACATGTAAAGGAACAAATGCTATCTCCCAGCTTTGTCCTTGGGACATGCAGAATTGCATGTTTTTAAATGATGCAGGTTAAACTTGCCCTTTGACCCCTTCAGAAATGTATTTATCTTTATCATCGTCAGCTTACCTCTTATGTTGAAGAGCTAGTTCAGATTTTGCAGCAGTGCACATCAGGTCAGTCAGTTGCACTAGGATTGTTTACTTTTGGCGGGTACAAGGGGGGCATTGCACATGTTGCGCATGTTGGCGATCTCACAAGGTAGACGATGGTCTGATTGCTTGATGGACTTGTTCATCCAGGGACAACATAATAAAGACTATACAGGAATGTGTCCTACTTGGTGAAGTGATGATGTGCTATGAGCATTAGCCTTAGCCAGTTGAATGTATGCGAACGGCTAACTGGCTAACCCGCTAACCGGCTAGGGTACAACATCCCTACCAGTGACACAGGTACAGGTGCAATGAAGGAGAGGTATGTCGCAAGTGCAATCTCTAATATAGATACTAAGATCATAGGGAACGCTGCAATTCAGAAAGTCTAATACTCCATTTTGATTTGAGCGCTGACTTATCATTTTCGCTCTCATCCTTTTTGTTCACTGTCAAAACTCAAAGCCATTATAAGAATAATACTTATTTTATCTTTATTACCTGCCCTTCATCCTCCCTTCATTTCCTATTTCTACCTTGATTAGCTTCCTGTCTCAAATCCCTCTCTATTCTTATCCCCCTCTCTTGCATCCCTTTCAGAGAATGTCTTATGCAATGGGAGAGTGGTGTGTTGTAAATGTAAGCCGTACTAGATGACGTTCATGCTTGTCACCGTGAGGGAGCGAGATAGAGAGAGAGGATAGAAAGGAAGGAGGGAAGGAGGGAGAGAGCAAGAGTGAGAACTAGTTGAACTCTCAATCCTCTTAGTGTCTCGAACTGTCTCTACCATTCCTCTCTTTCTCTCTCTCTCTCTCTCTCTATCTCTCTCTCTCTCTCTCTCTCCCCCTTTCTCTGAACAAGGTGTGTATTTGCATATGATCACGACTGAAGGATTACCCTCCATCTATTACCTCACTGGATATGCTATTGTATTAGAGTGACCTATGCAGTAGCAATGGACACTGTAGCCTAAGGATTCTCTCTCTTTCTCTCTTCCCCTCTCCTTCTTTATAAATCTCACTATGCCCTTTCTCTCAGCTCTCGCTCCCTCCTCCCGCTTTCTTTCACCCCCCTCTTTCTCTCTCATTCCCCCCAGCTCCCTATATACCCTCTCTCTTGTTCATATTCTCTCTTTCCCCCTTCATCCTTTCTCTATTCCCCCATATTTCTTCCTCTCTCCCTCTTCCGCTTTCTCTCTCCCTCCATTTTTCAGCCCCTCTGCAAGGTCATTTCCAAGGACAGCCTGCTCCCAGCATCTCCTCTCTGGTTGGCTGCTGGAACTTAAAGGGCCAGCTCCCCGCTGAGCACATGGCCTGTCTTGAGCTCGCCTAACGGTCAGGCACGGCACTCCCAAGGCTGCTTATTGTCCACAGCTCAGCCCACGAATGCACACACACACACACACACACACACTGAACAGACACACACAGCCCTGTTATTCAAATCAAGTCTAAGGCTCCTGATCATACATGGCACACCATGGCACACCTAGGACAATTGTCAGCAAAACACATATACAACACACACTCAATGCATGATAGTGTTAAGGACACACTACAAACACTCAAAAAGGACACCAAACACTGTCTTTGCAATAACTAGCAGTAACACATCACCAGCTCAACAGACCTAGCATCAGAAAGCAAACCTCTCCACACAAACTATGACAGATCACCCGCAAAATGGCTCCTAAATAGCCAGACCCAAATTCTGTTGTCGTTTGCAGAGTCATTAGCGGAAAACATGGGAGTGAAACACTGTAGATAGAGAAATGGCAAATCCAAATGGAATCCAGAATGTTGAGTTGGCTGAAATGGATCAGGGGTTTAGCCAGCTCATTTCTCTTGAGTAGAGGTCAAAAGTTCACTTTTCTGAGTAATCTTACTTAAAAGCAATTTTCCCTTATTCATGGTACAGATATTAGCTAACACCACATACTGTATTTGGATCCAATTGACATTAAATCAAATCAAATGTATTTATAAATCCTGTTTTACATCTTCTTGTGTCACAGAGTGCTTATATAGAAAACCCAGCCTAAAACCCCAATGAGCAAGGAATGCAGATGTAAAATCATGGTGGCTAGGAAAAACTCCCTAGAAAGGCAGGAACCTAGGAAGAAACCTAGAGAGGAACCAGGCTCTGAGGGGTAGCCAGTCCTCTTCTGGCTGTGCCTGCTTAAAGATATATTAGCTGACAACGTCACAAAAGCGATGAGAGCTCTTCTATGGGGCAGAAGTCGGCATGTTGTGATTCTGGATGGCCATGGACAATGCAGTAGAAGTAATACTTTTTTAAATACACAGAGATACTATAGAATATTGTCAATTCAAAAAAGATTCAAATTTATGAATTTTATGAAATTGATGAATTTGTCTTCAGTTTCTCAGTAGTGTCTCGAAGCTCATGTTTGAAACACGAATGACTCAAAAATCAAACTGCACCAAAAGCAAACTAACATTATTAAACACTGTTCAACAGTGAATATACTATACTGTGCATTCAGAAAATAATCAGACCCCTTCCCTTTTTCCACATTGTGTTACTTTACAGGCTTATTCTAAAAAAATGGTTTATTTATAATCCTCATCAATCTACACACAATACCCCATAATGACAAAGCGAATACAGGTTTTAACAAATATTTATAAATGTATTCAAAATAAAAAATATATACCTTATTTACATAAGTATTCAGACCCTTTGCTATGAGACTCTAAATTGAGCTCAGGTGCATCCTGATTCCATTGATCATCCTTGAGATGTTTTTACAACTTGAGGGGAGTCCACCTGTGGTAAATTAAATTGATTGGACATGATTTGGAAAGGCACACACCTGTCTATATAAGGTCTCACAGTTGACCGTGTGTCAGAGCAAAAACCAAGTCATGAGGTCAAAGGAATTGTCCGTAGAGCTCCGAGACAGGATTGTGTCAAGGCACAGATCTGGGGAAGGGTACCAAAACATTTCTACAGCATTGAAGGTACCCAAGAACACAGTGGCCTCCATCATTCTTAAATGGAAGAAGTTTGGAACCACCAAGACTCTTCCTAGAGCTGGCTGCCCAGCCAAACTGAGCAATCGGGGGAGAAGGGCCTTGATCAGAGAGGTGACCAAGAACCTGATGGTCACTGTGACAGAGCTGTAGAGTTCCTCTGTGGAGATGGGAGAACCTTCCAGAAGGACAACCATCCCTGCAGCACTCCACCAATCAGGCCTTTATGGTAGAGTGGCCAGACGGACGCCACTTCTCAGTAAAAGGCACATTATAGTCCGCTTGGCGTTTGCCAAAAGGCACCTAAAGGACTCTTAGACCATGACAAAAAATATTCAGTAGTCTGATGGAACCAAGATTGAACTCTTTGGCCTGAATGCCAAGCATCACGTCTGGAGGAAACCTGGCACCATCACTGCGGTGAAGCATGGTGGTGTCAGCATCATGCTGTGGGGATGTTTTTCAGTGGCAGGGACTGGGAGACTATTCAGGATCAAGGGAAAGATGAACGGAGCAAAGTACAGAGAGATCCTATATGAAAACCTGCTCCAGAGCGGGGCGAAGGTTCACCTTCCAACAGGACAATGAACCGAAGCACACAGCCAAGACAACGCAGGAGTGGCTTCGGGACACGTCTCTGAAAGTTCTTGAGTGATTCAGCCAGAGCCCGGACTTGAACCCGATTGAACATCTCTGGAGAGACCTGAAAATAGATGTACAGTGACGCCCCCCCCCCCCCCCATCCAACCTGACAGAGCTTGAGAGGAACTGCAGAGAAGAATGTGAGAAACTCCCCAAATACAGGTGTGCCAAGCTTGGGGTGTCATTACCAAAGAAGACTCAAGGCTGTATTAGCTGCCAAACGTGCTTCAACAAAGTACTGAGTAAAGGGTCTGAATACTTATGTAAATGTAATATTTCAGTTTTGTATTTTTCATACATTTTCAAAATAATAAACACTGTTTTTGCATTGTCATTATGAAGTCTTGTGTTTAGATTTATGAGGGAAAATAACAATTTAATCAATTTTAGAATAAGGCTGTAATGTAACAAGATGTGAAAAAAGTCAAGTGGTCTGAATACTTTCCAAATGCACTGTGCTAGTCAATTCACACTAAAGTCAGTTATGTGTAAGTATTGCAGAGATTGGAGTAGAGAGGCAGGGAGTGGAGGCTAGCCGGGATGAGTGAGTGCAGCTGAGTTGTGCTCCTTTTGCTGCAGTGGTGGTTCTGAAAGGACAGCTACAGGAGAGAGGAGGAGGGAGAGGGGGAGGGGAAGAGACGGGAGAGAAGAGAGGGAGGTGGGGAAAATGTCTGGGACCAGATGTACAGTTTAGTAGCAGGAGGAGGGGGGGGGGGTTAATGTTTGGAGCTGAATTTGACGAAATGTTTCTTTCGAATACATAGACTAGTAGGCTACTGTTGCATGTGTTTTGGGGCCATGCTCTCCCTGTGAGTCTTTAGCTCGTTATTAATCCGATCGGCACTTTTGATCTCTACCCTTAAGTCCTCCTCTTTCCTCATCCCCTTTTTGGGCCTTTTGCCCTCTCTTGTGATACTTTTGTTCCATGGCAACATTATCCCTAATCAACTGTCCCATGTCACACTTTCCGTGTTACTTCGTCCCATGTATAATTCTTAGTTCACTCCTCCATTTCCATGCTTGTCTGTCTACCCCTGCTGTGGGGTCTTTGGCAATCCTCCTCTCCATCTCTTTATATGAATAATAATACAAAAATTCGGAAGTATGTATAGATCCTTTCATACCAACAGTTCATTCATACCAGCGCTTTACACCCCCCCCCCCCCAAAAAAAGCAGAAGATAATTTTTTCTATTGGTCCCTCTCTTTATCTCTGTCATCCCCTTCTCTCGTTCATTCCATCATTTGACACGGTCCTTTGTACCGTATGATCTCACTCCCTTCCTCTTTTTGTCCATCTCCCTCTGTCTCTCTCTTCCTCTGTTCCTCCCCTCCCCCTGTCCAGGACGTTGTGAGTGGAACATAGATTATGTCAGACATTTACAAAACCGGATTAACAAGGATCACCTTCACACACAGAAACAAACACACAAACACACACACACACTCTCTTTCTCTCATCCTCACACTCTACCTCCCACATGCTCCATGACACTCACACATCCTCCTTGCCGACTTCACACATAGAATATCAACACACACCCTGTCCCTGACCTTCACACACACTGAATCCCATATTGACCCTCGCACACATGCTCCATGGCAGCATCTGCATCACACATTTCCACCCATCCTGACAGTCGCATACTGAAACTCTCTCTCTCTCTCTCTTTCTCTCATGCAGCCTGACTTAAACCATTGAACAAATGAACACATTTCTGTAACCCTTCTTTAAAACCCGATTCATGCCTATATTCCCACACATACTTCAGCCTCTCTCCCACATGCAATGACACCGCGACTACATTAAACAATGCAAGACTAACATTAGGGTGGTATGTAGAGATACAGTAGGATGACATTTGCATCACCTTTCCGTAAGACACAAACGCATGCACATCACGGCCACACGTCACGACCACTCCCGAGAGTGTAACAGTTTAACAATCAGACACTGACATTCTAGCCTTTTAGGGGCCCTAAGTGAGATTTAGTAGTTTTAAGTATAATTTCCACAATCCTACCCATTTACCATGGGGTGGAGTGACATTTTTTGTGGTTTTAAAGCTCATTTCCTGCAATTCTACACATTTTGCCATGACGTAGGTCATGTTTTATGATATCTGTGTGAGAGTGACTGATAAAATCAATACGGGCCCCCATGGAGGTCAGGGCCCCTGGGCACGTGCCCTGTCAGCCCAGTTGGTATTCGGACATGATTACTACAAGTTTAGATAACTGGCTAAACCAATTTTCCAATCAAAAAATGTTTAGCTGACATGGCTAATTGAGTGACTGTCAGCGACTGACAAAACAAGAGGAAACTGCTGATGCACAAACAAATGTCAAATTTTACTTGTGTTTTCTACCATTTTAACTCTCAACGGTAAGGTGAGATCCGGACTGAGTTCCTAAAATAAAAAAAGGAGGGGAAAACCCTGATTATGTCACTTATGCCTGACATTATAAGAGGAGAGGAGAAATAGGATTACACAACATTATTTACACATCAAGGCTTGCACAACATCCAGCATCAGAGAATGAAATTATGGGGGGTTCCATTTCATCTCTCTCTCTCTCTCTCGCTCCCTCTCTCTCTGTCCCACTATATTCTGTTCTCCATCTTGTTCAATCTTTCAATTTATCTGACTCAGCAGTATGAGTCGGAGACAAGGTCACCTGACTGCTGTTGCTATGGAGACTGAGAATTTGGGGATTTTCCCCCTCCGCCTCCTCCCTCTACTGCAGGGCAGCGAGAGAGAGAGGGGGGGGGGGGGACATGGAAGCAGGATAGCAGAGGTTAAAGAAGGATACTGCTGTCAGCCATTTTGTTTAAAAGGGTCTTGAATAACTTTATTAGTAGCATACATACGATGACAAAATGCTATGTTGCTGTATGGAATTGTAATGCACTGTACAGCTCTTGCCATCCCTACATTACATTGCCTGGGGAGGAAATGTGCTTGACAGAGAGAGATATACAATTACTTTGATAATAATCATTATTATTTATTTGAATAATTTGAAACAGAGACAGTAATAGAGGTAATAAGGTACATATAATAAATACAAAACAAGTACATACAAGTACATACAATAATAAACAATGTGAGACTACATTGCTCTACATTGCTATAAGCCCTATTTCATGTAATCTATGTGCACCACCGTTCCCCCTAATTCAGAGGGGTTGGGTTAAAATCCGAAGACACATTGTGGTTGAACGCATTCAGTTGCGCAACTGACTAAGTATCCCCTTTCCCTCATTTGAGCCTGATCTGTGGAAATAAGGAGATATTTTATTGCCTCAATAGCAGAACTAGTCAAGCCACTGAAGGCAATATCACCGCAAGGACATACAGGACATTGCATTCTGAAACGGCATAACTACAAAGGTTATTTCACTGGTAGTTCATCTGACATAGGGCCTGTGTCATGTCAAGTGTGTCCCTTATCTAAAGATCAGTGAGAATGAATTAGAAAAACACCTTGTTAAGATGTATAACCTTAATTTAACCCTTGTCCAACCGTTATTTCTTATGTATGGTTATTTTTTCTCTCGAGTCATCCTTTCGGCCATCTTGTGAGGGGCTATGCATCTCCCTTGGAAGGTGAACCATGACTCTGTACTCTCCCCTTGCAAATCAGCCGTGAGGCTGCGTGCAGCCGGTGTACTGCAGCATTCATTCTCCACTTAATACATTCAGGGGTAAAACAACACACGGGAAAATGAAATGGCAACTCACTTACTTCTACATGTAGGCCAGCTGTCTCTTTCTGTCTCTCCTTTTCCACGGCCTCTCTCTTTCACTCTCTCTCCAGTTCTATCAACTTCATACTGCATACTACATAGCGCCACACCTCTGCTGTCTGTTTGTCTCACTTTCTCTGAGAGAGAGCGAGAGAGAATGATTTTTTTACACCAACAAAAAAAGAGGTAGATACATGGGTGTAATCTGCCTGATAAGCAGACATACAACATCTGCAACAGACATGCAGATAGTGGCTTGCTTAACCCAGTTGCAGTTGGACACCCCTGATAATCTCTCACTCTAATTTTGACGGTTGTTAACTCTGTTGTTTGTTTTTCAAACTCTTCTCGTCCACCTCTGTCGTCTCGCACACACACGCCATACGGTGAATAGGCTATGTCCATGGTCCTTAAAGCGTGAGACATACACTCTCATATGGAGAGAATCTGCTTGTCTGAGCAATGGGTGTGAGACCAGTCATAGCCTGTCCATGCTTACTGTCTGATATCGGAATATTATTCTGTAATCTATTCTATTCTATGCTCAAATCAAATCAAATTTTATTCGTCACATACACATGGTTAGCAGATGTTAATGCGAATGTAGCGAAATGCTTGTGCTTCTAGTTCCGACAATGCAGTAATAACCAACAAGTAATCTAGCTAACAATACCAAAACTACTGTCTTATACACAGTGTAAGGGGATAAAGAATATGTACATAAGGATATATGAATGAGTGATGGTACAGAGCAGCATAGGCAGGATACAGTAGATGGTATCGAGTACAGTATATACATGAGGTGAGTATGTAAACAAAGTGGCATAGTTAAAGTGGCTAGTGATACATGTATTACATAAGGATGCAGTCGATGATATAGACTACAGTATATACGTATGCATATGAGATGAATAATGTAGGGTAAGTAACATTATATAAGGTAGCATTGTTTAAAGTGGCTAGTGATATATTTACATCATTTCCCATCAATTCCCATTATTAAAGTGGCTGGAGTTGAGTCAGTGTCAGTGTCAGTGTGTTGGCAGCAGCCACTCAATGTTAGTGGTGGCTGTTTAACAGTCTGATGGCCTTGAGATAGAAGCTGTTTTTCAGTCTCTCGGTCCCAGCTTTGATGCACCTGTACTGACCTCGCCTTCTGGATGATAGCGGGGTGAACAGGCAGTGGCTCGGGTGGTTGATGTCCTTGATGATCTTTATGGCCTTCCTGTAACATCGGGTGGTGTAGGTGTCCTGGAGGGCAGGTAGTTTGCCCCCGGTGATGCGTTGTGCAGACCTCACTACCCTCTGGAGAGCCTTACGGTTGTGAGCGGAGCAGTTGCCGTACCAGGCGGTGATACAGCCCGCCAGGATGCTCTCGATTGTGCATCTGTAGAAGTTTGTGAGTGTTTTTGGTGACAAACCAAATTTCTTCAGCCTCCTGAGGTTGAAGAGGCGCTGCTGCGCCTTCTTCACAATGCTGTCTGTGTGAGTGGACCAATTCAGTTTGTCTGTGATGTGTATGCCGAGGAACTTAAAACTTGCTACCCTCTCCACTACTGTTCCATCGGTGTGGATAGGGGGGTGTTCCCTCTGCTGTTTCCTGAAGTCCACAATCATCTCCTTAGTTTTGTTGACGTTGAGTGTGAGGTTATTTTCCTGACACCACACTCCGAGGGCCCTCACCTCCTCCCTGTAGGCCGTCTCGTCATTGTTGGTAATCAAGCCTACCACTGTTGTGTCATCCGCAAACTTGATGATTGAGTTGGAGGCGTGCGTGGCCACGCAGTCGTGGGTAAACAGGGAGTACAAGAGAGGGCTCAGAACGCACCCTTGTGGGGCCCCAGTGTTGAGGATCAGCGGGGTGGAGATGTTGTTGCCTACCCTCACCACCTGGGGGCGGCCCGTCAGGAAGTCCAGTACCCAGTTGCACAGGGCGGGGTCGAGACCCAGGGTCTCGAGCTTGATGACGAGCTTGGAGGGTACTATGGTGTTGAATGCCGAGCTGTAGTCGATGAACAGCATTCTCACATAGGTATTCCTCTTGTCCAGATGGGTTAGGGCAGTGTGCAGTGTGGTTGAGATTGCATCGTCTGTGGACCTATTTGGGCGGTAAGCAAATTGGAGTGGGTCTAGGGTGTCGGGTAGGGTGGAGGTGATATGGTCCTTGACTAGTCTCTCAAAGCACTTCATGATGACGGAAGTGAGTGCTACGGGGCGGTAGTCGTTTAGCTCAGTTACCTTAGCTTTCTTGGGAACAGGAACAATGGTGGCCCTCTTGAAGCATGTGGGAACAGCAGACTGGTATAGGGATTGATTGAATATGTCCGTAAACACACCGGCCAGCTGGTCTGCGCATGCTCTGAGGGCGCGGCTGGGGATGCTGTCTGGGCCTGCAGCCTTGCGAGGGTTAACACGTTTAAATGTCTTACTCACCTCGGCTGCAGTGAAGGTGAGTCCGCATGTTTTCGTTGCAGGCCGTGTCAGTGGCACTGTATTGTCCTCAAAGCGGGCATAAAAAAAATATTTAGTCTGCCTGGGAGCAGGACATCCTGATCCGTGACTGGGCTGGATTCCTTCTTGTAGTCCGTGATTGACTGCAGACCATGCCACATGCCTCTTGTGTCTGAGCCGTTGAATTGAGATTCTACTTTGTCTCTGTACTGACGCTTAGCTTGTTTGATAGCCTTGCGGACGGAATAGCTGCACTGTTTGTATTCGGTCATGTTACCAGTCACCTTGCCCTGATTAAAAGCAGTGGTTCGCGCTTTCAGTTTCACGCGAATGCTGCCATCAATCCACGGTTTCTGGTTAGGGAATGTTTTAATCGTTGCTATGGGAACAACATCTTCAACGCACGTTCTAATGAACTCGCACACCGAATCAGCGTATTGGTCAATATTGTTATCTGACGCAATACGAAACATGTCCCAGTCCACGTGATGGAAGCAGTCTTGGTGTGTGGAGTCAGCTTGGTAGGACCAGCGTTGGACAGACCTCAGCGTGGGAGCCTCTTGTTTTAGTTTCTGTCTGTAGGCAGGGATCAACAAAATGGAGTCGTGGTCAGCTTTTCCGAAAGGAGGGCGGGGCAGGGCCTTATATGCGTCGCGGAAGTTAGAGTAACAATGATCCAAGGTTTTTCCACCCCTGGTTGCGCAATCGATATGCTGATAAAATTTAGGGAGTCTTGTTTTCAGATTAGCTTTGTTAAAATCCCCAGCTACAATGAATGCAGCCTCCGGATAAATGGATTCCAGTTTGCAAAGAGTCAAATAAAGTTTGTTCAGAGCCATCGATGTGTCTGCTTGGGGGGGGATATATACGGCTGTGATTATAATCGAAGAGAATTCTCTTGGTAGATAATGCGGTCTACATTTGATTGTGAGGAATTCTAAATCAGGTGAACAGAAGGATTTGAGTTCCTGTATGTTTCTTTCATCACACCATGTCTCGTTAGCCATAAGGCATACGCCCCCGCCCCTCTTCTTACCAGAAAGATGTTTGTTTCTGTCGGCGCGATGCGTGGAGAAACCAGCTGGGTGCACCGCCTCGGATAGCGTCTCTCCATTGAGCCATGTTTCCGTGAAGCAAAGAACGTTACAGTCTCTGATGTCCCTCTGGAATGCTACCCTTGCTCGGATTTCATCAACCTTGTTGTCAAGAGACTGGACATTGGCGAGAAGAATGCTAGGGAGTGGTGCACGATGTGCCCGTCTCCGGAGTCTGACCAGAAGACCGCCTCGTTTCCCTCTTTTTCGGAGTCGTTTTTTTGGGTCGCTGCATGGGATCCATTCCGTTGTCCTGGGTGAAAGGCAGAACACAGGATCCGCGTCGCGAAAAACATATTCTTGGTCGTACTGATGGTGAGTTGACGCTGATCTTATATTCAGTAGTTCTTCTCGACTGTATGTAATGAAACCTAAGATGACCTGGGGTACTAATGTAAGAAATAAAACAAAACACTGCATAGTTTCCTAGGAACGCGAAGCGAGGCGGCCATCTCTGTCGGCGCCGGAAGTACATGCTACCCGGCACAGCGAGAAGAGGACTGGCCTGGTTCCTCTATAGGTTTCTTCCTTGTTTCCTGCCTTTCTAGGGTGTTTTTCCTAGCCACAGTGCATCTAGATCGGCATTGCTTGCTCTTTGGGGTTTTAGACTGGGTTTCTGTATAAACCCTTTGTGAGATCTACTGATGTAAAAAGGGCTTTATAAATACATTTGATTGATTGATTGATATTCTAGTCTACTGTCCAATAAGAACCATAATTGTTGGACCTAGATCTATTATATTCTATCAGTGTAGCCTATTCTCTCAATCGTCTTCTATGTAATTGCAGACCTAGGGGAGGCATTGAAGTGCACAGTGACCAACACGGCCAGAAAGACAGGGGTGATTATCACATGCAATACAGCACACAATACCATCAATCTATACAACATAAATAAGTTACATGAATACAACCACGACAATAGTTTCTCACCTTGTATGTCCATTTACACAAAATTTGGACCTAGGGGCTCAGGATGTTGATGGCTAACGGCCTTGGAATTCTGCAGTAAAGAAGGAGGGGCTGATTAGGTATTCTATTGGCCAGTGTTACGTGCTCGTAATTGGCTAGATTTCCTGTCATCAAATAGTTGCTCGTAATTCCTATTGGTCAATTCAGTGGTCATTGGGCGGGTTTACCAGGTCCATGGTTTATCAGCTTTGCTACAATGGGGCGCTGCGATCGCTCACACCCACTGGCGCTTCTTCCATAGGCGGAGTGGTAGTGTGTAGAAAAGAGAGTACTGCGGCAGCCAACAGAGCCGCGGAAGGAGATCAAATCCTAAAAAACCGGAGCAGTGTGGCTTCTGAGTTTCACCGGTCTTTTACCGCAACTATCAGAGAGCAAGAGAAGGACCCGCATCCTCGCGTGATGCTCTGCTTGAGACCGCAACATTTCATTTGAAAGACGTTTAGGTGGAGAGGGAAAAGACAGTAACCTTTTTTGGAGGTTAGAGACAATCCGTGTATTTAATCGTTTAACCCATTTGTTTTATAGACATTTGCTTGACTGACGTCTTTGTCGCTTCCTTTCGTTTTTACCTGAATAACTGAATACAAATCTGTCTTACGTTTTTAAAAGGCAATACCATTTTGATATAATTCCACCTGAGGGGCTGACACCTCTCAAGCTTTGCATCACCTGAGGAGAGAAGCCTGACTGCGCCAACATGGGGGTAAGCCCGGCGTCTACCAACTTTATAACTGCCTTATGATGCATGAAAGTTATAAAATGCCTTGAAAACTGTTTAAAACCCCAGATGCTGACGGGGAAGGGCACCATACTGCAGTGTCATGTTTTTTCTCCTCTGGAAATATTTGAGTGACATTGACTCCAATGCGGATTTTTTTTTAGGCTATATAGTCTACGGTCTCATAGACTGCGACAAATTGATGTGACGAGTAGGCTAGAGCAGGCACAAAACAGCTCTCTGTAATTTCTACTGCAATTGTAAGGTTTCAACTTGACAATGAATTGGTTAGAATCTGCTGATGGAATGATTTAATGTAATTTACTGTCATTTGCTGCTGTTTCTTTTGTTTCTCATACGATATGGAACGATCAAGTTAGTGATAAAAATATGATTGAATTGTCTAATTCAGGGGTTTGTCATATGCATTAATATAGACTATAGGCTATATTAGGCATATCGTGACACTTTGTCTATAACCTTGCCATGGTAATCGGTTTATTCTGACAGCCGGCTCTCGTGAGAGAGAGGGAGAGAGAGAGCGCGCGCGCGCGAGAGAGAGAGAGAGCGCAAGAGAGAGAGATTGAGTTAGCGAGAGAGACCGCTGCGTATAGGCTTCACTTGGCATGTCACTGAGGGATTTCAATGAGACACAATGTTCTGTTATTCACATCCGTTATTATTAGCATGTATTTGATGACTTTAGAAATACGTGGCTGTGTATTCGAATGGGTGCATGATTACAGTACCCCCATTCACCCTATTGCCCATGTAAATTATCCTCGCATCATCGCGACCCAATTGTCTACTGCTTTAAATCGTCGATGGCGCATGTAACTTCTTCTTCGCAGCATTTGACGAAGAAGTAGCTACCTGGAAAACCTACCCTAGTCTACCCGGCTACTGAGGAGATTGCGTATGTCGGTATGGTATGCAATGCCTGAGCGCACTGCAGCTTCCGTTACCCATGCGTCATAATGCGGTTACCAGGAATAAGCGCTTCACCAGCTTATTTTCCCTTTAATTTGTGACAATAGGGACTCGATAATCGTTGACAGTGAAAACACACGATAGATTGAAAAAGATGTCCTGTGAATGCTGGGTGATGATACATTTGGGTCTGGATTTGTAAGTGAACACGAAGTTCTGAATCCCTCACTGCGTCAAATGGTGGATGCGGCCCGGCCCTGGCTGATATTTTTGAAAAACATCACGTCTCAATAAAAATATTGACTGTTCAATAATAACACGAATATTTTCACTGTTTTGTAAAGCCAATAATAATTTGACTATGAATAGTTCTGTAGGAACATTTCGAGGTGATGCTGCGACTATCGCTATGGGCTGTTGCGCAATTTCTGTCTCATCATTTATCTTGATTGTATGACAGTTTAAAATGTAATCCCCGACTCGGTTCTAGGGGTTGAAATAATTTGATGCCACAAAATCCCAGTGGCTGATGAAGCTGGATCGCCCACGGTTACCGAACGTTATTGAAGAGACACCGACAGAGCAGGCACGAATGATATCAGCTATCTCCATCTAATGACCTGGGTGGGCCTTGGGGGCATTTCTCTCGGTCGAAGTCTGGTGTGGAGCGGCGATAAATGAAGCAGTCGTTGGTGATAGGCTATTCATGAGGATGCGAGAATCATCTGTAGCACCAAGCACTGCGTCAAATGGGATGGAGTGAAAAAAGTGCTTACGCACGAACCACTTCCGTGGCAAAGTTAGGCTACACTGTCTGATCTATGTGTGAATGGGGGTGGGGGTGGGGGTCCTCATCCGGCGCGCAAATAAAATATGTGTGTGACCTCTGATAATAATTACATTTTCATATAATTGGAAGGAATATGTCCTTTACCTTAACCCATTTCACACCTATGATTCTTTGACAACATACAAGACATTCTGCCAAGTCGATCTGGCGCTTGACGCGCTATGCCATACCATGGCACTGCCAACTGTCCGTCCACAAGGCCGCCGGGCTGCGGCGTCAAAATGGGGGCGGTGCCCGTTGGGTGGAAATTCCCTTTAAAAAGCTGTGATTGGCAGACTCGGCGAGTTACGCAGAAAGGGATGCTTTAGCAAGCAAACACTGAGGCTTAGTGTCAGGGGCACTGAAAGACAGACAGACAGCCTATTTCATTTGACACACTGGTTGTGAGCAATTGAGGTTGCTGATGTGTGTATAGTTGCTCTGGTGCAGTCAGGGATGGGGTAACCTAATGATGCTGAGAGAGAGGGTGCGAGAGGGAGCGAGTTATAGAAATGGGAGAGGAGAGCAAGTGAAGATGGTTGCACACATTTTACCTTCAGACATGTGAGCAAGAGAGAAAAGGAGATGGAGGGTGGGTGGGTGGGTGCAGGGTGAAGAAGGGAGGGGGATGAGATGAGTTGTGACTGATCTGTAGGTGCAGAGAGAGAGGGGGAGGGCTGTATACCCTGTTGCGGGAGAATGACCTGAGCTTACATGGCCATAGCTCCTGTTTCCCCTGCTTGCCTCTGCTCTTGGGGATTGGTTACCACAGAGACAGGAGGCAGATGGGATGACAGGACAGGGGGGGGGGTATAGGTATTCATCCGTATGGGATACAGAGAGAGGTGATGGGGGATATCAGGGAGAGTTCACTGGACAGGGACTGAGGAGCATAGGATTGCTCCCCCTGATATCCCCCATCACCTCTCTCATTGAAGGGAAGAAATGGAAGCGATATATAGTATAAAGGAAGGGCATATTGGTGTAGGTGGTGTGGGGATAAATCATTGCAGTGGCACAGAGGTAGAGAGCTGTACGCTCCTTAGACTGGCCAGGTGTGTACAGGACGGGTATAGGAAAGGGTAAGTAAGGGTGTAGGTATTTAGGTAAGGCTTGCTTGGTCATGATGGGACAAGGTACACTCTTAGAAAAAAAAGGGTTCTTCGACAGTCCCTATAGGAGATCCCTTTTGGTTTCCATGTAGAACCCTTTTTGGTTTCAGGTAGAACCATTTTGAGTTCCATGTCGGACCCTCTGCGGAAAGGGTACTACATGGAACCCAAAAGGGTTCTACCTGGAACCAAAAGGGGTTCTTTAAAAGATTCTCCTATGGGGACAGCCAAGGAACCCCTTTAGGTTCTAGATAGCCCCTTTTTTTTCTAATAGTGTAGATATAGCTGTGGCCCAGCCCAGAGTTTGGTGCAGAGTGCTAGCTCACTCCCCTCCTCACTGCATCTGCAGTCATTCGTGTCCTGCTGCTGAGTCTGGAGGGTTTGTGCAGTGCACTGTATGTCCACCGAGGCGTCCTGGGCATCCTACTGATAGTCCATAATCAATATACTAGTGGGATATTCATGAGGGTTCTGTCCTTAAAGAGTCATTTGGAAGGACATGGTTTTGAATGTCAGTCTTCTAGCTTAGCTAGAAGGACCTACTTTAAGGGTAGGGTAATACGGTAGGGTATTATGTAAGTATTTGGGGACTTTTTGGGAAATGTTGCATTATGGTTTTATTTGAGTTTTGTTGACTCCTTTACCCTTCAAACCAGATTGGATTTCGTACTAAGGTCATGAGTTAGTCAAATAACATTAAACATTTAATCGATTGTAATGTAAGATAGGGCAGCCTGGTTGGTTAACGTTGCTGCAATGCTCGGGAAATGTTAAGTGGGGGTTTGCAGAGAGTGAGAAACAGAGGAGAGTTGGGTTCCCTGCCAACACAGTCATTACTAATTCAGAATGTACTCCCAGCTTGTCTGTGTGTGTGTTGCGTGCGCTTGCGCGTGTGTGCGTGCGCATGTTTTCTTCCCCCTTTCATTATCAACTACGTACATTGAATAGGTATCAGTTGAAAATATACAGACAAGCTTAAATGTATTTATTTATCTCCATTCTGCCCAGACCCGTGTCACAGGTAGCACGGTACTTCAGAGGCCAGAAGACTTTATAAGACAAGACAGTACACAGAGCAGGAGTTGCTATGTATTCTCTGTCACCGAAATCATCTGCATTCACACAGAATGTCCTCAGGAAACCCCTCATAGGAGAAAGACAGAGAGAATCTACCGTTGTCCCTACAAGGGCCACTAGACACTCAGATTTATGATACCAATCTAGATAACACCATTCTCACTGAGGAGCACACACACACACACACACACACACACACACACACACACACACACACACACACACACACACACACACACACACACACACACACACACACACACTCACATCCACACACATCCACACACATATATACCAGGGTTTCCGTTAGCCGACTTTTGGCAGATAATGCTTTTTAGCCTATTCATCAATACCCGTCATGCTTATTGGTCTATAGGTTCATTTGCATAATTTTGTGGAATTAAATTGGTGTATTTTCATTAGTCGTTTATCTGTCAGACAGTGCGAGAGCTGCTGCTACAGATTCTCAAACAGCTCATTCGTTGCTGCTGGAGTGAAACGTGCTTTTATGAGCCCAATCATTGCATAACAATTCTAAATGCAATTGCGTGTTAAAAACTGTTTTGATGGCCACGATTATAAATAACTACTATTTTTACTTCTCAACTGGTAATTTGAAGCACTCTTCCTATTCGTCATTCAAGTGCATATAGGCAACAGTCTATGTCCTGCGTCACATTTTCCTAAAGAAAACTCTGACATACACTCACAATGGGCGAGACAAGAGACAAGGACACATGCAGACTCTAAACTGGAGCACAGCTGCCTGTCAGGATGAACAGATCAGGGGCTGGACAGATGGCCATGGGGGAAGGATGAAGGGATGAGGGTAGGACAGGAGGGGTAATGCCATAAGATGGGATTTTGTTTTGGTTTTGTTTGTTTTTTTGGAAGGGAACACAAATGATTTGTCCACGAGAGCTAAATTAGGATACAGAATGTTTGGTGTGTGTGTGTTCACATGCAAATAGATACACAGTGTATCATTTCTGCTATAAGAGGTCATGACCTCAGGGTCTGGCTGGAATTCCATACCTCTGAACATCAAAACAATTTAATAGAATTTAATATAACTTTATTTATTTACAGTGGTGTAAAGTACTTAAGAAAAAATACTTTAAAGTACTACTTAAGTAGTTTTTTGGGGTATCTGTACTTTACTATACCAAACAAAAATATAAACGCAACATGCAACAATTTCACGATTTCAACGATTTTAATGAGTTACAGTTCATATAAGGAAATCAGTCAAGTTAAATAAAAAAATTATTGGGTGGGCCAGGCACAGCCAATCAGAAGGAGTTTTTACTTACAAAATGGCTTTATTATAGACAGATACTCTTCAGTTTCATCAGCTGTCCGGGTGGCAGGTCTCAGATGATCCCGCAGGTGAAGAAGCCGGATGTAAAGGTCCTAGGCTGGCGTGGTTACACATTGTCTGCGGTTGTGAGGCCGGTTGGAGGTACTGCCAAATTTTCTAAAACAACATTTGAGACGGTTTATACTAGAGAAATAAACATTACATTCTCTGGCAACAGGTGGACATTCCTGCAGTCAGCATGCCAATTGCACTCTCCCTCAAAACTTGAGACATCTGTGGCATTGTGTTGTGTAACAAAACTGCACATTTTAGAATGGTCACAAGGTGCACCTGTGTAATGATCATGCCGTTTAATCAGCTTCTTGATATGTCACAGCTGTCAGGTGGATGGAATATCTTGGCAAAGGAGAAATGCTCACTAACAGGGATGTAAACAAATTTGTGCACAAAAGTTGACAACATTTCTGGGATCTTTTATTTCAGCTCATGAAACATGGGACCAACACTTTACATGTTGCGTTTATATTTTTGTTCAGTATATTTATATTTTTGACAACTTTACTTTTACTTCACTACATTCCAATTGGGTTGTATTCCTCCACTGTTTATATATTTATTCAATTAAGAAAATCACCATTTGAGAAGAAGTTGAAAATCCAGAAATTAAAGTAACTGTGATTGTGACAAAAAGCAACACCAAATATTTTACAACCAAGACGTGTCTTGATATGAAACCATTTTTAGATATGCACCTTAGAGGCTGCTGCCCTATATGCATAGACTTGGAATCACTGGCCACTTTACATACTGCTTTACTCATCTCGTATGTATATACTGTATTCTATTCTACTGTATTCTAGTCAATGCCACTACAACATTGCTCCATCTAATATTTATATATTTCTTCATTCCATTCTTTCACTTTTAGATGTGTGTGTATTGTTGTGAATTATTAGATACTGCTGCACTGTTGGAGCTAGGAACTAAACCATTTCTCTACACCCGCAATAACATATGCTGAATACGTGTATGTGACTAATAACATTTGATTTGATTTTCCTGAAGGTCTTTTGCAGTGATTCCCCATTTCATTATCACTCTTTAATATGGAGAAGAAACTCTCTGCTGGAAGTTAGCTAGGTAGAGTTTCTGTATTTGATGTACAATATAGTAGTAGGCTAATCAAGACAAGAGCAATCAGTCTAGCTAATCCTATTAGCATGAGCCTCCAGGCCCAGCCACCTACCCAGACCAGCTCCCCTACCCCTAGGCCATGCCCACTGTGGCTACTTATCCCTATACCCAAGGGCTGTTGGAACCAAATGTCCCTATGCAATCAAATCAAATCCAATTGTATTTGTCACGTGCGCCGAATACAACAGGTGTTGTATTCGAATACAACCGTACAGTGAAATGCTTACTTACAAGCCCTTAACCAACAATGCAGTTTATCCCCACCAATGTTGTGCACACATAATAGTATACAGTTCACACTAAGGCCTAGAGCAGTCATATTCAAACTCTTTCAGCAGGGATCACATTTTTTTCCACCAAGAATTTGTTATGACCCCTTCCCATCCCAACTCTAATAACACAACCTTAAAATCTGTCAATTTCGATTTTTACATCAACAAATCCCATTTAATACAGTGCATTTTCATGTCTTATCAAAACCAATAAATAGATATACTCAATTCAATCTTATTTTTCAAATGATCTTTCTCAAAAACATTTGTATATTGTCCCATATAATAAACTGTACTCTTAATTGTTTGTTCCAATTGTTAAAAAATAAAATAATAATAATTTTGGCGATCCCACTACAGTTTCCCCGCGACAGCACTAAGGGTCGCGACCCCAACTTTGAAGAAAACTGGCATAGACAAAGATGCAAATAAGCACAGGCACGCACACAAACAGGCAAGCACACACGCAAGCACATGCGAACAACACACACACAGACACACTGGTGGTAGGGAGCTATAGGAGGACCGACTTATTGTAATGGATTGAATGGAACGGTGGCAAACAAACCAAACGTATGAAAAACACGCTTGACTCCGTTCCATTCATCCAATCCAGCCATTACAATGAGTCCGTCCTCCTGAAGCTCCTCCCACCAGCCTCCTCTGACGCACCCCTACCCCCACATGCAAGCTTGCCACAGAGCACAGCAGGACGGAATCGACATTTAACTGTCATCATCACTATCCTCCGCCCCCAAACCTTCCCCAGTGGCTAGGATCCCTTCACAGCAGCCTATCAACTAGTAGTGTCACAGGCTGGCCTGATAGGCTTACAAGAGATAATCAAACTATATTGGGAGAAGGTTGCTGTACAGCCATGGTTATAGATACTGTCACTTTTACAAAGTGTTGTTATTCACCACACACAGGGCACAGTACGTGAGGATTCGTCTCCAATGGCACCCTATTCCATACATAGTGCACTATCAAAAGTACTGCACTACATTGGGAAAAGTATGGGTCTAAAGTATTGCACTACATAGGGAATAGGGTGTCATTTGGGAACCAGTCAAGGTAATGATGTTTATGTTACTTCTTTCAGGATGTGTGTAGTATGGAGCCATCTATCTAACATCTTAGTCAATGCAAGCTTTTCACACAGTCAAACTGTTTTCCTGCAATAGTTACTATTTCCCCTTTGTTGATTCCCTAAAACGGAAACCCAAACGCTGCAACTTCTTCCCGCCTCTTGTGAAACCCCTCACCTCTCGTGCGTACCAGTAGGAGAGGCTAGGATGCCACACCTTATGCCCACGCAGGTCCATCACCATTAGGGGGCATGCCCAAGCCTGTGTGCCCTAGACAGAAACACTGACATGCTCCTGAGGGATGGGTAATTGGCTACTGGAGTTCACTGAAAGGGTGGAAGTGTTCAACATATGAAACATGCCCCGTGTTCACTTCAGAACGAATGAGTCTGATTAATAACAGAGAAACCATCACATGTAGGCCATTGTCTGTTCTAACATCTCTCCTAGTCTCCTATTCTTCCCTTCTCACCCTCTTCTCATACCCTTTCCCTTCTCTGTTCCTATTATTTTCTGCTCCCCCCCCCCCCCCCCCCCCCCGCCGCCCCCTCTCACTCGCCCTCTCTGTCTGCCGCAGTGCGTGTTCTCGCTGCGCAGACAGACTGTAGCCACCTCGACAATGACTCACCTCTGCCTAGCTGTTGGCAGGCTTATAGCTTGCGCATATAAGGAAGTATTTATTTCTTTCTTATAAAGATACACACACACACATACAGTACGTGTTGGCTATTTCCGACAATGTCCAGTTACCTAGACATCAATTATTACTGAGCGATCAGATCAGGGGATCCTACAGAACTAGGCCACCGCCCACCACTAAGCCTCGGTCACCATGCCAACCTCCCTGGTAATGTGACCAGAACAGAACATTAGAACCAGACAAACCACAGCAGCATGACATCAGTAGAACCCGATGAACTCTGGCTCGTTTTTTTCCCCTCCCAAACACGGTGTACACACACCCAAGGATGTTCGACTTTCCTCTGGTAGATTAGCACGCTAGTAGCCTTAGCTTTCGGCTCCAAAGTGAATGTGCCTGTCTTCCTTGTTCCAGACAGTCTGTCTTCTACTTGAAAAGATGACAATGTGCGGAGGAGATGCGGTACTCTATACTGTGGTGTCTATCTGTTTGTAAGTCACCGACACCAGTTCCTCCAGTCTGTGTCTGTCAGTAGGTCCGTCTGTCTTTCTTTTGTCTGTCTGTGTGAGAGCTAGTGGTTGTAATTTCAGCCTGCGGTCTCTGCTTTACATTTCACCTCCACAACAAATGCTTAGAAACAGACAGGCAAGCAGACAGACAGATAGATGATATATACCATGTTGCATTGAACAATGAGGAACAAAACCACGCTCTCGAAATGTTTTGCCTTGTTACCTCGGCGATAGTCGTGACCTCGTCACCACAATGAAGAAATCTTGTGGGTAAAAGGAGCAGCTTGGGTTGTCCCATGTGTGTCATGAAAGATTGAGTGGCATTAGCCCACACACACGTGCCTGCATGCACGTTAACACCCCTACCACACATACACACGCACGGTAAGGGGCCAACACCCACTCTCTGGGTCCGCAGGTTGTAAGGTCGCGACCCTGCCGGTGGGGTTGTTTGTTTTACAGTGTTATAGAACAATCTGTTAGAGTGGGATTCCAGTCACGCTGTCACTCACTGATATACACAGCCTGAGTCAACAGACAAAGAATAGTGGTCAATATCTAATTAGTGGTGTGAGAGAAGAGCTCTTCTCTCTCTCACCTCCCATTGCTGTCTCTCTTTCCATCTGCCCCCATCACGGCCTTTCTCTTTTTTCATGAATCTCTCTCTGTCCATCCCTCTCCTCTAATGCCTGTTTCACCCGTCTGCACTCTTCCAGTGTTTGTATTAGCACTAAATTGTGTAAGTGTGTGTGTGATGAGCAGGTGTGCTGTCGGACCTAACAATGTACTGTAAATGTGTTTATATGGCCCACTCAGTGTTAGCCATCGAAAAAACCTGCCTAGCTAGAAACTCCACACCTGTGTGTGCCTAACGCAGACCTGTTAGCTTATCTATAACATCTACCCCTACACTGTTTCTCAGAAGATGCTTATATCGATGCCAACCAGAGTATTCAATTTGCATGTTGTATTGAAGTACACACGCACACACACACACACACACGGGCAGGCCAATCTCAAAGGGTTTGAGTAGCAGTAGTTTTCTATCGGTCTCTCCTTTGTTCTGCATTCGGCTCGCTAGGCCTGTCTGGTCTTGTTGCAGCAAGAGTTCACTCACATTCTCGGATAATGACATCCACATGCGCACGTGGGAAGACTGATTTTGTACATTTGGTAGTCATATTGTGTGTTGTTGTGTTTGGTCGAATGTTTGAACCAATCTTTTCAGGGTTAGTTTGTGTTCAAGGGAGACTCTAGTGTCTTCCAGTATTACTTCTGTAAATCAGGGGCAGAGTGGAGAGCTGCAGTGCTCACTATAAATCCTCCTCAAACCTTTCGGACCACAATGAACCACTTAAGACTGGTCTCTTTTACAAGTGGAAGATTCAAGACCGACATTTCTCAACTCAACTCGCATTAAGCACTGGGACTTTCAGTGGCAAGTTTCCTCACCCATTCATGGCGTTGTACTTAGTCAGTCAAGTGTGTTTATCAGGGTGTGGGAGCCTAGGTAATGTGTGTTTAGCTCGGAAAATAGGCCATTTATTTGGTTTGTGATGGACCAGGGCAAAAATAAAAACTTGACTTGAATGTGTATTTACCCTTTATTATTCAGAATAAATGAACAGGGTGGGGGCCATCATATCCAAAGGGGGCCAGTGTAGGTGCAGGCTTTTGTTCCAACCAAGCAGTAACACAGTTGAAACCCAGTCAAACCAAAGCAGTGTGTGGCGAGTGGCAAGTGTCGCAGTGGTCTAAGGCACTTGACCTCAGTGCAAGAGGCGACACTGCGGTCCCTGGTTCGAATCCAGGCTGCGTCACATCCGGCCGGGATTGGGAGTCCCATAGGGTAGTGCACAATTGGCCCAGTGTCGTCCATAGGCTGTCATTGTAAATAAGAATTTGTTCTGAGTTTCCTAGTTAAAGAAAAAATGAGCTGTAGACCAAGCATGTTATCTTGACACTAGCCACCAGTTTCTTTGTACAGTCACTTGATGATGATGCTACAACCAACAAAAGTCACCATATCATCAGAATTGATGATAAAGTGTGAGTTACATGTTCTTGGTGTGGTAAGATACAGACCGGTAACCGTTTGGACTCTGTGGTCCTTTAACCCTTCTGGTCCTTTATTACATCACTGATTGTATTGATCCTGCAGCAAGGTCAGTTTCCTTGATGAGTTGGCTGTGTCAATGAGCGGCTTTTCCACTAGGACCCATAGAACCCTCCTGGAAGCCATTTTGTCTATCTCTCTCTCTCATTCTGTCAACCGAGGGACTCTGGTCAGGGGCTTCTGTATTGATCTGATTTGAGGACCAGTTAGTGTAAATCGGAAATTGAGCTAATGCAACACTTTGAGCTCCCTAGAAGAGAGACGTGTGTGTGTGTGTGCGCGTGTGTGTCTGCAAAACTGTTTCATATTCAACACATCACAGTCACATTGATGTATCCAATCTAACTGAATTGATATGAATCTAATCTAGGGGCTCCCGAGTGGCGCAGCGGTCTAAGGCACTGCATTTCAGTGCTAGAGGCATCACCACAGACACTCTGGTTCGATTCCAGGCTGTATCACAACCGGCTGTGATTGGGAGTCCCATAGAGCGGCGTACAATTGGCCCAGCGTCACCCGGGTTTGGCCGGTGTAGACCGTCATTGTAAATAAGAATTTGTTCTTAACTGATTTGCCTAGTTAAATCAAATAAATAATTAGAGGGGTTTTGAGGAATGAGATAATGCACTGTGTCTGCACTCTGTTTCTCTTTCAGGGCCTCTGTGCCCCACCAGCTAGTGTGTGTGTGTGTGCTTGCGTGCGCGCTCGTGTGTGTGGAGAACATGTCATGTCTGGTGACAGTTCACATAAATGACAAATGAAGCAGGTGGCCAGTGGATACAAACTGTGAGAGCGGGTCCCCGAGAGGAGACAGACACTGCAGTAAAGCCAGACGGTCGTTTGATCCTTCTGTCTGTGATCTCTGTGAAGATCAAATGGGTATCAGAGAAAAAATAATGAAGTCCCTCTCCCCGTCTGTTGTGTCTGGTGCTTTAACCATGTTTCTATTTAAATAATAATGAAAGTATCCCCCCCCCCTAATCCCTTCCCCCCTCTCTTACTGTCCCCCCCCCGCCCAGTATGGGCGGTCGGACAGTTACCGCGTTGCTACCACGCAGGATAAAGATGGCAAATCTTCTCCCAGCAAGAAGAACAAGAAGGGGAAGGACATGGATGAACTCAAGAAAGAAGTACCGATTGTAAGTGACTGGCACACAGTGGCGCACACTCTGCCCTGCTCAAGGGGTGTGCTGGGCACCCCCATAACTATTATTGAAATACTAACATATGCCTCTCCATAAGTTAGAGTATGAATATCTAACCATTTCAGGGTACCCCCCCAAGAGTCAATGTGTAACTGGAACGCACAAACTCTAAATAGTTTGGAGAAAAACTTTAAACCAAATTCTCCTAGTTTGTTTTAAATTCATTGTTGTGATATTTGTGGCATATTCTCAATTTTTCTCTGTGTCTCTCTCCCACACAAATACACCTACACACACTCTCTCTATCGCTCTCTCTCTCTTCCCCTCTCTCTCTCTCTCTCTCTCTCTCTCTCTCTCTCTCTCTCTCTCCCCCCTCCCTCTCTACCTTTCAGACGGAACACAAGATGTCCATAGAGGAGTGTTGCAGGAAGTTCAACACCGACATTGTCCAGGTGAGTCCTCCTCCTGCACTGTACCATAGAGGTCTATCTATGTAGTACCACAGAGATACTAGAGTCATCACCGAGTCCTGCTGCGTCACTAACAGAGCTGCTACTAGGCCACTAGATGGTGGTATTTTACATTCACTCATGCCACACGGTCGGTGTATTTGAGGGGATCAGTTTGAGCAACATTTTAATGCATTCTGAGACATCTCAAGCCCCCTTATAAAGTCTCAATTCTAATCTTATATCTTATATTCTTATCTTATCTTGATCCTTACTAAGTTACAGCCTTTTTTTGAGTCAGTTGAAAACGTTCTACGTAAAATACATAACACGTTTTAAGCCTCATTATAATATTGTAAAGACGTGCTTATATGTAGTCTTAAAGTCATTCAACCTGCAGGCTTATAATTACATATTAGATTGAATAGGATTTTTATGGCGTCACCCCTAATTTCAACACATTCAGTTCTAGGTTTAACCCACCCCACTCTCTCCCCACCCAGGGTCTGACCAATGCCAAGGCGGCTGAGTTTCTGATCAGGGACGGTCCCAATTGCCTCACCCCTCCCCCGACCACCCCCGAGTGGATCAAGTTCTGTCGCCAGCTATTCGGTGGCTTCTCCATCCTGCTGTGGACCGGCGCCATCCTTTGTTTCCTGGCCTACGCCATCCAGGCCGCCACCGAGGACGAGCCGGCAGGAGACAACGTGAGTCACACACAAGCACACGCACGCACGCACGCACGCATGCACCCAAACACTAAACGTAAACACAGCCACAGAATAAGGGACAGTTTGAGCCACACACAGCCGAATCACACATACCTAAGTTGACCAAACCTCACACACACTGCCAGCAGCGCCAGTCCCTAGCTTTAATTCTAACATACACCCAAATGGCTAATGTACTTGGTCATTGCACTTTTTCCTATTTTTGCATGATCATCTAGTCTAGTGACTATTACCGCGGTGGTCTGTGTTCAGTTTGAAGCTAAATACTCCTGTTATGCATTGACCTTCAGTGTACACAGTGTAACAATGGGATTTCCTGTCTCTCTCTCTCTCTCCTCAGTTGTACCTGGGTATCGTGCTCTCTGTTGTCGTCGTGGTCACCGGATGCTTCTCCTACTTCCAGGAGGCCAAGAGCTCCAAAATCATGGAGTCCTTCAAGAACATGGTGCCCCAGGTAAACACGCGCGTGTGTGCGTGTGTGTGTGTGTGTGTGTGTGTGTGTGTGTGTGTGTGTGTGTGTGTGTGTGTGTGTGTGTGTGTGTGTGTGTGTGTGTGTGTGTGTGTGTGAAATGTAGACCCTATGCTACGAAGTCACACAATGGCAGTCTAATTCCCCCAGTGATGTGTGAATAAATGAATGCGTGTTTGGACTATCTAACCCTCCTTCTGTGTTCTCCCTGTAGCAAGCGCTGGTGATCCGTGAGGGCGAGAAGATGACGATCAACGCTGAGGAGGTGGTGGCAGGAGACCTGGTGGAGGTGAAGGGAGGAGACAGGATCCCCGCCGACCTCAGAGTCGTCTCTGCTCACGGCTGCAAGGTACCATACACTCACACACACACACATACATAGTTCATATATTACACACTCACACAGCTACACGTTTTACATAACATTTTTTGTCCTTTTGGGTTTTGTCCTTCTCCTATAGGTGGATAACTCCTCCCTGACTGGCGAATCAGAACCCCAGAGCAGGTCACCTGACTGTACCCATGATAACCCCCTGGAGACCCGCAATGTCGCTTTCTTCTCTACCAACTGCGTTGAAGGTAACCGTAGAAACGGCTAACTCACAGACAAACAGACAGACACATCAGCTGTTCTGTCCCTGACTATTCTCCTATCCTCTTTTCTCTATTCCTGCGTGTCAGATTCGGCCTACCAAATTCAGTCTACAGGGTCCTACTGCAGTATTGGATGCTGCACCCCAGCAGCACTAAGGCTTGCTAAGCTTTTGACTGGTTCAGCTAAGCTGATTCAAATGTAATATTATACCATAGAGCTGCTGTTGACACAGAAGTTACCCACATAAGCATACAAGAGTTCCCGCCTTATTTCTCTTCTCTCATTTCAACCTCTATTTTCCTGAATTAATATTCTCTCTCTCTCGCTCTCTCTCGCTCTCTCTCTCGCGCGCTCTCTCTCTCTCTCTCTCTCTCTCTCTCTCTCTCTCTCTCTCTCTCTCTCAGGTACGGCGCGTGGCATCGTGGTGTGTACTGGCGACCGTACCGTCATGGGCCGTATTGCCACTCTCACCTCCGGTCTGGAGTCGGGCAAGACCCCCATCGCCAAGGAGATCGAGCACTTCATCCACCTGATCACAGGCGTGGCTGTGTTCCTGGGCATCACCTTCTTCATCCTGGCCGTCTGCCTGGGATACACCTGGCTGGAGGCCGTCATCTTCCTCATCGGCATCATTGTGGCCAATGTCCCTGAGGGCTTACTGGCTACTGTCACTGTGAGTGACCATGGTCCCCTCTCCATCTGACCCTTCCCCTCTATGGCTGTTTCTCTCTGAAACTCGACTGAACCTCATACCTGACCTCTAGACTTCAGATTCTAGTGGTCCTCCTCAGTTTAGTTGGTAGAGCACGGCGCTTGCAACGCAAAGGTAGTGGGTTAGACTCCCGGGGACAGCCGTACGTAACATCTATGCGCTCATGGCTGTAAGTCGCTTTGGATAAAAGCATCTGCTAAATATCATGTATTATACATTCAGAAAGTATTCAGACCCCTTTATCTTTTCCCCCTCATCAATCTACACACAATACCCCACAATGACAAAGCAAAAACAGGTTTTTAGAATTTTTTGCAAATATATAAAAAATAAAGGACTGAAATGTCACGTTTGCATACTGTAAATGAGATTCATTCTAGATCAACTAGACTGTAGATTTAGACCAACGAGACAGCGATCTACACAATTAATATAATAAGACATTGATTGAGACTAGATCCATACCAATGATAGCTCTACAGAAATACATTATAGATCTCTAGACCAACTAGACAGCTGAAGCAAGCACACTCATTTTCTCCAGAATAGGTACCCTTTCTAGTTTGTTTGTACCAGTACGCTCCTTCATTCTGGCTCCTGGATAACCCCTGTCTTTCCCCTGTCTCTGTGCTCTAGGTGTGTCTGACTCTGACTGCCAAGCGTATGGCTAAGAAGAACTGCCTGGTCAAGAATCTGGAAGCTGTGGAGACCCTAGGCTCCACCTCCACCATCTGCTCCGACAAGACTGGCACACTGACCCAGAACAGGATGACTGTGGCCCACATGTGGTTCGACAACCAGATCCACGAGGCTGACACCACAGAGGACCAGTCTGGTAAGAGGAGATCAGGAGGGTTAGGGTTGGAGTTAGTGTTAGATATAATGTTAGGGCCCAGACACACCAATAGCATTTTCTGGCCAAGAGTACCTCTGAATGTAATTTGCGAAATTATTTTACAAGTAGAACCGAGGGTGAAAAATGTTGGAGCACTGAAAGATTGGCTGGCGAATGCTAGATCCACATTCAGTGTGATGTGCGCTAGCATTTAGAGTTTGGGTTGGAGTTAATGTTAGAGTTAATGTAAGAGTTCATGTAAGAGTTAGGGTTAGAGTTAGTTTTAGAGTTAATGTTAGTTAGTGTTAGAGTTAATGCTAGAGGTAGAGTTAGTGTTAGAGTTAATGTTAGAGTTAGTGTTAGAGTTAGTTTTAGAGTTAATGTTAGTTAGTGTTAGAGTTAGTGTTAGAGTTCATGTTAGAGTTAGTGTTAGTATTAAAGTTAGTGTTAGAGTTAATGTTAGAGTTAATGTTCGAGTTAATGTTCGAGTTAGTGTTCGAGTTCATGTTAGAGTTCATGTTAGAGTTAATGCTAGAGTTAGAGTTAGGTAATGTTAGAGTTAATGTTAGAGTTAATGTTAGAGCTAGAGTTAGGTAATGTTAGAGTTAATGTTAGAGTTAATGTTAGAGTTAATGTTAGAGTTAGTGTTAGAGTTAATATTAGAGTTAGTGTTAGAGTTAGCATTAGAGTTTGCATTTTGGTTGGAGTTAGTTTTAAAGTTAATGTTAGAGTTAGTGTTAGAGTTAATGTTATCATAGAGTTAATATGTATAATAAATATTAGAGTTAGTGTTAGTGTTAGCATTATAGTTTGCGTTTTGGTTGGAGTTAGTTTTAAAGTTAATGTTAGAGTTAGTGTTAGAGTTAATGTTAGAGTTAATGTTAGAATTACTGTTAGAGGTAGAGTTAGTGTTTGTGTTAGAGTTAGTGTTAGAGTTAATGTTAGAGTTTGTGTTAGAGTTAATGTTAGAGTTAATGTTAGAGTTAGTGTTAGAGTTAGTGTTAGAGTTAGGTTTAGAGTTAGTGTTAGAGTTAATGTTAGAGTTAGCATTAGAGTTTGCGTTTTGGTTGGAGTTAGTTTTAGAGTTAAAGTTAGAGTTAGTGTTAGAGTTAATGTTAGAGTTAATATTAGAGTTAGTTTTAGTGTTAGAGTTAGCATTAGAGTTTGCGTTTTGGTTGGAGTTAGTTTTAAAGTTAATGTTAGAGTTAGTTTTAAAGTTAATGTTAGAGTTAGTGTTAGAGTTAATGTTAGAGTTAATGTTAATGTTAGTGTTAGAGTTAATGTTAGAGTTAATGTTAGAGTTAGTGTCAGAGTTAGTGTCAGAGTTAGTGTTAGAGTTAATGTTAGAGTTAATGTTAGAATTAATGTTCGAGTTAATTTTAGAGTTAATGTTAGAATTAGTGTTAGAGTTAGAGTTAGTGTTAGTGTTAGAGTTAAAGTTAGTGTTAGTGTTAATGTTAGAGTTAGCGTTTGCATTTTGGTTGGAGTTAGTTTTATAGTTAATGTTAGAGTTTGTGTTAGAGTTAGTGTTAGAGTTAATATTAGAGTTAGTGTTAGAGTTTGCGTTTTGGTTGGAGTTAGTTTTAAAGTTAATGTTAGAGTTAGTGTTAGAGTTAGTGTTAGAGTTAATGTTAGAGTTAGTGTTAGAGTTAGTATTAGAGTTATTGTTTTGGTTGGAGTTAGTGTTAGAGCTGGAGTTTGGGCTGGATGTTGGTGTTAGGGTTAAAGTTTGGGTCACAGTCACGTTTAGAGACAATTTTAAGTATAGGAATCCCTCTTGATTTTAAGTAGTTCATTAACCTATGTATTCACATGGTAGTTACACAGACAAGTACAATTTAATTACAGGCTAGGAATTGATATTGTTTTATCATCTCTAATCGGCCACCTCTCTCTCCAGGTGCCTCCTTCGACAAGACCTCAGCCTCATGGGCTGCCCTGGCTCGCGTCGCAGCTCTCTGCAACCGCGCCGTGTTCAAAGCCGGCCAGGACCAACTGCCCATCCTGAAGAGGGACACCGCTGGTGATGCCTCCGAGTCTGCCCTGCTCAAGTGTATCGAGCTGTCCTGTGGCTCTGTCAAACAAATAAGGGAGAAGAACAAGAAGGTGGCCGAGATCCCATTCAACTCCACCAACAAGTACCAGGTACGTAACACACACGTGTACATATGCACACGCACAAACATAACACTCAAATGGATTGGTTTCTAACACCGTGACCGTGTCCGATCTCACCTCTCCCCCTTCTTCCCACCTATTTCTCTCTCTCTCCCCTACCATGCTCAACCAACCCCACAGCTCTCAGTTCACGAGACAGAGGATCCCAATGACAACCGCTACCTGCTGGTGATGAAGGGAGCCCCAGAGAGGATCCTGGACCGCTGCACCACCATCATCATCCAGGGCAAGGAACAGCCCATGGATGAGGAGATGAAGGAATCCTTCCAGAACGCCTACATGGAGCTTGGAGGACTGGGAGAGAGAGTACTCGGTGAGACAGGGAGAGTGAGAAAGAGGTGGTGGGGGGGGGGGGGGGGGGGGGGGGGGGGGGGGGGGATAGAGTGGATGTGGAGGGAAAGGATGTGAAGAAGGAAGAGAAAGAAATGGGCCTTCCAAAATGCATAAGAGGACTGGGGAGGGTTGTTAGAGGGAGGGGGAGAGAGAGAGGAAGAGGCAGGAGGAAGAGGGAAGGGGGGGAGGTCAGGATGTTGGTTCATGGAGAATGGGTCAAATGTACCGTATCCAATGATGAATAGAAGTGAGAGCTGAAGGATTGACTGATTTAGTAGAGAATGAGTAGAACAGGTAAATAAAGCTAGCACCTCCTGTCATTCCCCAGGTTTCTGCCACCTGCTAATGCCAGAGGACCAGTACCCCAAGGGCTTTGCCTTCGACTGTGATGACGTCAACTTCACCACAGAGAGCCTGTGCTTCGTGGGCCTCATGTCCATGATTGACCCTCCCCGTGCCGCTGTGCCTGACGCTGTGGGCAAATGCCGTTCGGCTGGCATCAAAGTCATCATGGTGACAGGTGATCATCCAATCACTGCCAAGGCCATCGCTAAGGGCGTGGGCATCATCTCCGAGGGCAACGAGACAGTGGAGGACATCGCCTCTCGCCTCAATATCCCTGTCAGCCAGGTCAACCCAAGGTGAGAAACATGAGACACACACACGCACCCACACACACACGCACCCATACACACACACACACACACACACACACACACACACACACACACACACACACACACACACACACACACACACACACACACACACACACACACACACACACACACACACACACACACACACACACACACACACTGACAGTGAGGCCACACGGGATCCTGTTCTGCTAATTCATTGCTCTCGTTCATTTTCACTCTCATGTCACTTTCGCCCTGCCTCTGTGGATCCAAGCTAGCTATTCTAATGTGTGTGTGTCTCCAGGGATGCCAAGGCTTGTGTGATCCATGGTACAGACCTGAAGGAATTGTCTCAGGATCAGATGGACGACATCCTTAGAAACCACACTGAGATTGTGTTTGCCAGGACCTCCCCCCAGCAGAAACTCATCATCGTAGAGGGCTGCCAGCGACTGGTGAGACACACACACACACGGCACGCACGCACGCACGCACGCACGCACGCACACACACACACACACACACACACACCACCTGAATCCATCACCCGATCAATAAAAGTGAACGTGCTTTCCACAACTACACTAATACTACACTAATATAAGTCTGGAAACAGGGTTGGGGTTCATTCCATTTTCAGTTCAGGGAGATTGTTGACATTCTATTCATGCATTTGAAAATGAATTGATTGAATTGAACAGGGAATTGACCCCATCACTTCCCCCTAGTTTTGGTACAATAGTGACTTTCTATGGGCCATGGTCAAAAGCACTACTAAAGTGCACTATAAAGGGAATAGGGTGCTATTTTGGACACAAGCTAACTCTTCTGTCCCTCCCAGGGTGCCATCGTGGCTGTGACAGGTGACGGTGTAAATGACTCTCCTGCCCTGAAGAAGGCTGACATCGGCGTTGCCATGGGAATCTCCGGCTCTGACGTATCCAAGCAGGCCGCTGACATGATCCTGCTGGACGACAACTTTGCCTCCATCGTCACCGGAGTGGAAGAGGGTGAGAAATAGGGAGAGAGAGGAGATATTATGGAAAGAGTAGAAGAGAGGGAGAGGTGGACAAAAAGTAAAAGAGGCCAGAAAAGGAGAAGAGAGGAGGGACGGGTAATATGAGCCTGTATTTTTAAAGCATCTCAGAGTAGGTGCTGATCGCAAATCCGTTTGGACTTTTTAGATCAGAGTGAATAAGATCACATGGACAAGAGGGGCCTGATCCTCAATCGGCCCTCCTACTCTGAGACACTTTAGGAATAAGGGCAGACCCTGAGCCAACCTTAAGTGACCTTTGCTCAATTCTACATAGGTTAGAGGTCAGAGTTCAGTGTGTGACCTCTGTGTGTGTCCTCCTATCTCCCTGCAGGCCGTCTGATCTTTGATAACCTGAAGAAGTCCATTGCCTACACCCTGACCAGTAACATCCCTGAGATCACACCCTTCCTCCTCTTCATCATCGTCAACATCCCCCTACCACTGGGAACCATCACCATCCTCTGTATCGACCTGGGAACTGACATGGTACGGCACACACACACACACGCATAACACACACATGCGGCACCTGCACACACACACACACACACATGGCACACAGACACACGGCAGAAAGCTCCGAAAATTCAAAAATGTGCATCGTTGACAAAAATGTCACACGTAAACTTGATATGCCCTATCTCACAGTGGAGCAATCAATCAAAATATTTGTTTCTCATACAAACTCACATCTGTGACCTGTGACCCCCACCCCCCCCCCCCCCCCCCCCCCCCCCCCCCTCCCCCAGGTGCCCGCCATCTCCCTGGCCTATGAGGCAGCCGAGAGTGACATCATGAAGCGTCAGCCCAGGAACCCCACCAGAGACAAGCTGGTGAACGAGAGGCTCATCAGCATCGCCTACGGACAAATCGGTGGGTCCCCATTAGCTCCTCTACCTGGTTGGGGCCATAAAGACAGTGCATATGTAGCTGGACATGTTATCATAACCCACAGCCAGATCGATGGTCAATACTTCCCCATGAAGTCCTTGAGTAAATACTCTGTGGACAGTATGATTGATTAGTCTTCGACCACCCTGTGGTAGAATCTGACAGACTAATGAGTGCTTCGATGCTTATAGATCCTAAATCTATGGCTAGTGGATTATAGTTCACGAGTCTATATGACAAGTCAATGGCTTCTCCTTGTGGGATCCGGTAACATCACTTCCAGAGTGAACATGTGTTAACGCTTTGTGTCTATGTCTGTGTGTGAAGGTATGATCCAGGCTCTGGGAGGTTTCTTCTCCTACTTTGTGATCTTGGCTGAGAATGGCTTCCTACCCTCAATTCTTGTGGGTATCAGGCTCAACTGGGACGACCGCGCTTGCAACGACCTGGAAGACAGCTATGGCCAGCAATGGGTAGGTACACGCTACAATTCCGGGTCAAAATAAGTATTCAAAACATAGCAATACAGTATATTACAAGTATATCTGCAAATTCATTGTTTACACTATTTCACCATATTTGATCAGATTCTATAAATAAATATTCCCTGACCAAGATGGCTGTCTTTTTAGTCACATCGCCGGGATGCCAATGTCCATTCTATTGTTCTATTTCATTCTGTGATTCAAATACTGTGTCTCACTCCCTTTCTCCTCTCTGTGTGTAGACATATGAACAGAGGAAGATCGTGGAGTTCACGTGTCACACAGCCTTCTTCGTCAGTATCGTGGTGGTACAGTGGGCTGATGTCATTGTCTGCAAGACCAGGCGTAACTCTGTCTTCCAGCAGGGCATGAAGTAAGTCTGTCTGCCTGTCTGTTTCTGTCTCTCTTTCCCTGTCTGTCTTGTGTCTGTCTGTCTGCCTGTCTGTTTCTGTCTCTCTTTCCCTGTCTGACTGCCTGTCTGTCTTGTGTCTGTCCGTCTGCCTGTCTGCCTGTCCGTCTGTCCGTCTGTTCGTCTGTCCGTCTGTCCGTCTGTCTGTCTGTTTGTTTCTGTCTCTCTTTCCCTGTCTGTCTGCCTGTCTGTCTTGTGTCTGTCTGTCTGTCTGTCTGTTTCTGTCTCTCTTTCCCTGTCTGTCTGCCTGTCTGTCTGTCTGCCTTTCTGTCTGTCTGTCCGTTTGTTAATATACAGTATGCTTGGTGTCTATGTCTATTAGTCTCTCTCACCCTCTTATATGTATTCTCATTCTCATGTCTCTCTGCACTACTCTCCTCTTAGGAACAAGATCCTGATCTTTGGCCTGTTTGAGGAGACAGCTCTGGCTGCCTTCCTATCCTACACCCCAGGCATGGACGTGGCACTCAGGATGTTCCCCCTAAAGTGAGTAGAGTAAACCCTAGAAATATACAGAAATACATCTACACATACAAATAGACATACTGTAGACATACATCTACACAAACCGATAGACATACATCTACACAAACAGGAAGACATAGATGTATACCTACACAAACCAAACAGATACACATACACACATACTGTACACACACCTCCACTGACTCCTTTTATTGATCTCCTATCTGCCATGTGTGTTTCTTAACCTCTGCTCTCTCTCTCTCTTCTTCCTTCCTTCCTCCAGGCCCAGCTGGTGGTTCTGTGCGGTCCCCTACAGTGTCCTCATTTTTGTGTATGATGAGATCCGAAAACTGCTCATCCGTAGGAACCCAGGAGGTAAATGGCTGTCTCTTTCTCTACGTATAACATTTAGGCCCAAATCCTAACATGAGATTTGCATTTGTAACTTCACGCCAATCTTTAATTGACACAAAAACAGGAAAACTCTCTGACGCCTCTCTTTCTCCTCCCCGCCCCTCTCCTCCTACAGGTTGGGTGGAAAGGGAGACATACTATTGAGCGATGGAAACCGTCTTTACTCATACCCCTACATTTTCCATTTGTTTCTCCCCCCCCTTCATTCCATCCCTGGCAAGACACGTCTTCAGATGCCCCACCCCGTAAAAGACAACGACCGCTTCAAAGCAATTTTCATCACAACTGCCCCAAAGATTAAAAACAGCAAAGCACCTTTACGACTTCCTACATCACCCCCCCCCCCCCCCCCCTCCATCTCCTATGATACTCTTTGCATGTGTTCTCTCACTGCTGTGTACATAAACCAATATATCTACCAAACGGCAGCTGCATATTGTGTATGTAGATTTGAATGAGCTATGATCTTAAAGGGAGTGTCGACGCTCGGCAAAAAAAGGGCCATACCACTCCTTCCTCCCTTCCCTTTCTCCCCCCTCCCCTCTATACCTCTGTTCCTCCCTCTCTTCCTCCTCCTGCAACCCTTTGCTTGCCCTCCGGTCACACACAGACATACAGATCACGAGCGAGATCCCACAGCTAACACCAATCGAGCCGTCCCCTCTCGCCCTCTCCTTTCTCCAGGAGGAAGAGCGGATGTCTTTCTCACTCCGACCATTTTCCTTTTTCTTCAACAGTGTTGTTGTTTTTTTTTATAAAATGGGGTGGGGGTTCAATGGTTTTACTTGTTTTTTTTATTTATATAAAGGGAGGGGAGTGTGTGAGAGCTGCTTTCCCTCATTTAGGCATAACAAAGCACACCCCGCCATGGCGTCCCCGGTCCCCCTTTCTGTCTCTCACACCCTCCTCTCCCCTCTACTCCCTGTTTGTCTACGTTTGTGTGCACTGTGTGAACCATTGTCCTTGTTAAATACTACAGTACACAACCCAGTTGGAAAATACAACTCAATCTTTCTGTGTGTTCTAGGAAAACTATATAATTCTATACCGATTTAAAGAAATAAAAATGATATGTTGAAAATAAAACATCTCAAGATATACATTCAATGAAAAAGAACATCGGCGACATTGTTGAGCGTGTTATGGGAAAAGAGGAAAGATCACTCTGTTTCCTTTCTTTGTATGGTTTCCAATCTTTTTTTCGCCGGGTTTTCAGAAAGCCGATGCAAAAACGTAACAAAAAAAAACCCCACAAAAAACAACAGCGACAAGGTTGTGTTTTATTATTAAAAGATGCGAGACAGAAACTATGGCGTCCATATTCCTGCTACCACTTCTGACGTGCCGGTGCAATGTGGTGTGATTATTTGGTGTGAGATGATGAGTCCATGTTCCTGGAGTCCGGTCCAGTCTAGGTGACACAGTCCAGGTATTGAGTTCCGTGTGAATGTCTGCATTGGAGACCAGCAGAGGAACAGCCATTTCAGGCTGGGTCTTACTCAGAGGGCTGTAGGTGGGTTGAGACTACAGAGGAAGTAAAAAAACAGTCGTAGAACATGTGTGTGAAAGAATATGAAACCAACACCAATAAAACATCTAGAACATTTAATACAACCTAGAACTGTCTGTGTGTCTTTGTCTCTCCCTGCCTTCGACTCGCTACACTGACTTTCAGCTTCCTTTCCCCCTCTTTTCTCATTGTCAGTCTGATACTACATGGCTAAAAATGCTAAATGTAGGCCTGAATCGATGAAATGTTGTAGGACGATCAGTAATTGATCTTTTTGTCTTCACCTGGAAAACATCTGGGGTTGTGTATACACAATGAAATATCTGTAAGAGAATAGGTGATTGCTGCTGTATCTAGTGTTTTACTGTGTTCCCGTGTTGTATCTATAGTGTTGAGGTACATATTGGCAGAGCGCTAGGATGCCATCTAATGATGAGAATCACATCAGGTTACACTGCAACATGTACAGCTGATAGAAGACTGTGAGTTGGCAAGAGCCCAGGGTAATGCACCAAACGACCAAATCAAGTAAATATTTTGGCGTTGATGTTAAAACCTAAAAAAAAAACTACAAACAGAAGAAAGACAGTAGTCCTTCCCAGACAACTGATATTCCGCATTAGTAAAACAGATTTATACAATTTTCTGCGAGTAAAGAATATCAAGTCATCTTCATTTTACATTTCTGAAGCTTTGTTAGTCTTGTCTTGTGTTCGGTACCTACTGGTAACAGGAGTACAGATACAGTATGGGCCAGTTTCCCAGACTGAGATTAAGCCTAATCCTGGACTAAAAAAGCACTTTCGTTCTCCCCAAAACATGTTTAATCCTGGAGTAAGATTAATCTGGGCTAAATAGATGTGTTCAGTGGCTAAAATCTGCTATAGATATTACTGTAGGTCAAATAAACCTGTCATGGGGGTATGACAGAGCCTGTACCTGCACCTATGGTTTTAAACACACTCCCTCTGTTCCTCACACATTTAGGGTTTGTCCGTAATGGCACCCTATTCCCTATATAGTGCACTACAGGGAATACAGTAGTTGCCATTTGTGATGCAGCTTTCCACAACAGGGATTGTAGTAGGGTGGGAGAAATGTGAGTAAACGCTTGGCATTGATCGAGATGACGAGGTATGCGTAATGGGTGGGTAAATGCTATTCACAAAAGGTGTATAAGCTGTGGACACTCTACATCACTGACACTCGCTCTCTCTCACAGCCCTCCTCCTAAATTCCCACATGTCCATGCAGTGAGCTCACTGCAGTGAGGCTCCTCCATCTCCCCCTCCGCATAATAGAATATCGATCGCCTGGCTTTGCCGCAGTGTGCAGTATGCCAGTGAGGAAAGTGTGTGTGTGGATGAGTGAACCTCCAAGGTGATCTCCATGGCAACCTGTGCATGGTGTTGTCTTGATGAGCAGTGGACAGGGATCATGTATAAAGGGGGGAAAGGGGGAGGTGATGAGCACTGCGGTATCTGAAGTGTCACACAAAGGGAGGGAAGGACAGGGAGGACATGGAGAGAAAGGGAAAAGTAGGGAAAACTACATCCTATTGTGGGGCGGCACATCCAGGACACAAAAGGGCCTACAAAGTATTGCAATATTGGCATATACAGTGGGGCAAAAACGTATTTAGTCAGCCACCAATTGTGCAAGTTCTCCCACATAAAAAGATGAGAGGCCTGTAATTTTCATCATAGGTACACTTCAACTATGACAGACAAAATGAGAAAAAAAATCCAGAAAATCACATTGTAGGATTTTTAATGAATTTATTTGCAAATTATGGTGGAAAATAAGTATTTGGTCAATAACAAAAGTTTCTCTCAATACTTTGTTATATACCCTTTGTTGGTAATGACAGAGGTCAAACGTTTTCTGTAAGTCTTGACAAGGTTTTCACACACTGTTGCTGGTATTTTGGCCCATTCCTCCATGCAGATCTCCTCTAGAGCAGTGGTGTTTTGGGGCTGTTGCTGGGCAACATGGACTTTCAACTCCATCCAAAGATTTTGTATGGGGTTGAGATCTGGAGACTGGCTAGGCCACTCCAGGACCTTGAAATGCTTCTTATGAAGCCACTCCTTCGTTGCCCGGGCGGTGTGTTTGGGATCATTGTCATGCTGAAAGACCCAGCCACGTTTCATCTTCAATGCCCTTGCTGATGGAAGGAGGTTTTCACTCAAAATCTCACGATACATGGCCCCATTCATTCTTTCCTTTACACGGATCAGTCCTCCTGGTCCCTTTGCAGAAAAACAATCCCAAAGCATGATGTTTCCAAAGTGGGAGAACTTGCACAATTGGTGGCTGACTAAATATTTTTTTGCCCCACTGTATATAGAGAATATACACACAACCTTTAATGTAATGTTTTAAATCACAAATAAATATTATGTGCAAAAGGGACCCAAATATTTTAGAATTCATGCTTGGACTTGAGTCCTCACACAAACACACTCACAATCGGACGCAACACAATATCTTCTTACAGGTAGAACAGTTTATTGCACTTCCCAATTGTCATTAAAAAAAATAAAAAATAGCAAAAAGATAGCATGACAAGTATGAAATATATATTTTAAAAAAACAATATTGACATTTAAATTCTCAAAGTAATAAAGCAGAGCTAATAAATGATGAAAAATGACCCAACAACACTGCACCACATGCCTGCATACAACTAAAAGTAGGATTTAAACATAATGCTTTATCACCATTAGGTATCTGGAATATCCACTAAGCATTGCTTTAAAGTAAATGCAATTTGCCTAAAATAACCATTTCTTCTAGTTGGATAAATACATTGTAAAGCTGCAAATGGCACTTCTTCCCCAGTCAGAGAAGCGTTGGCGATTTGATGACACTTGCCTCATCCAGTTGCTCATGTGCTCACTGTGGACTAATTCAACATCAGCTATATATGATTTTTTTTTATTTAATCTGAATTATTACGGTGGCGATGTTAAAGCTCTTTGTAACATGTCAGGTCTTGAGTTGACATTTTGTATTATTAGATATCCACAAGGTAACATTAAACAGAAGGTACAGAGGCATTAAACAAAGGGCTGACTGATACTTCACGGGAAGAAATGTGTATTAAACACAGATCGAGAGGTATCAGTCACATTTGGAAAAGACATACAGTATGAAGTATGTGCTGAGGTATATGGACATCTCAGTCACTCTGTGTGTATGACAGTCAATCCATATATATTTTTCTAAATTGAGTATTATTGTGGTTTTAAAAGAGTTGTAGATGGTCAGTAACAGCAAATTACTTTAGAGGCAAGAGAAGGTGCATTCTGTCTTATATTATGAAAGGTCAAAGGTGAGTGTTGAGGGTTCACACAGAGAAAGATAGAGGCCTCTAGTGGCCAAAAGGCTACTTTAGCATGGGCAGCACCATTGAGGGCTTCCACCATGCTTCTGCCATTTTAAAGTAATCACCCGTGTGGGGATTCCCTATGGGTTGTAGCCTCAATGGCACTGCCAATGCTCACAGATGCTATAATGGCACAGATAAAGATTCCTCTATCGCTATGCCCTCACACAGGCTCCATGAAGAGCTCCTCCATTTCCGATCCTCCCTCCAGCTCTCGGAAGGCAGCGTGAGAGCCAATCACAAACATCGTCGCTCCTGAGTGAGATGAGAGACAGTCAATCAAATGGAAGAGATAGGAGAGGCTGAGGGGAAAGGAGAGTAAAAGCCTAGGTCACACATTTATGGCTCCATTTTGAGAAACCAAACACAATGGTTAATCTTAGCACTATATCACTATAATTTTACAATTTTCCATGGCAGGAATTTAAGAACGCAAATTCTAGTGGTGTCGTAAAAAGTAATATCCATGCCTCAATTGTCGCAAGGCTCAAAAATCCTTCTTTAACCTATCTACACTGATTGAAGTGGATTTAACAAATGACATCAATAAGGGATCATAGCCTTCCGCCGGATTCGTCTGATCAGTCTAATTCATGGAAAGAGCAGCTGTTCTTAATGTTTTGTATACTCAGTGTATACGCACAACTTTGGATGTCACCCCCATCTCAAAGTCGAATGGTTTAGAATGTTTGGAAGGCATTCATTCATCTTTTCTCCGCAGTGTGCCTCGCAAAAGTGATTCCTCGTTATGAAATGGTCAACTTTACCCTACACATGTAAAAAATGACCATATACACTGACTGTTTAAAGCAAAATTACCAAAACTATTGCTGATGGTGAACGTGAACAATCAAAGTCAAATCTATGGTAAGCTCCGTTCAGCAGGTAAAGACAGATGAGAGTTGCGTCTCCAGTAGCTTGCTTTTATTCCGGAAAAAAGAAGAAAAAAAATTCAAAAGTGCAAAGATAACAATCTAGCAAATTACAGAGGCTGTCACTCAACTGATATAAAGCCTAATATCACGCAAGCCATTTTAGTATTTGAATACTGAAGATGCCCGCAGATGAGCAAGATCAGGTACAGGCCGCCTACCTCCCGTTGGTCAGCAAACAAAGCTGGGCACAGTGCGCAGTTTGACTAGGCTACTGAGAATTCTTGGTGTTGTTTGCATACAAAATGACTTGTAAATCAATGACTGTCAACCACAGGAGGTTGGTGGCACCTTAATTGGGGAGGACGGGTTCATGGTAACGGCTGGAGCGGAATGGTATCAAATACACCAAACACATGGTTTCAATGAGTTTGATGCCATTCCACTTGCTCCGTTCCAGCCATTATATGAGCCGTCCTCCCCTCAGCAGCCTCCACTGCTGTCAAAACAGTTACATGCTTAGTCCGACAATGAAGGAGAGGATGTGTCATTTGTCACAAAATATGAGGTACCTTCGGAAGGTAGAAAGTATGTAATATGAGCAAAACATGTTAGTGACTCTTTTTGACTGATGTTTTATTTATTTATTTTATTTTACCTTTATTTAACCAGGCAAGTCAGTTAAGAACAAATTCTTATTTTCAATGACGGCCTAGGAACAGTGGGTTAACTGCCTGTTCAGGGGCAGAACGACAGATTTGTACCTTGTCAGCTCGGGGATTTGAACTTGCAACCTTCCGGTTACTAGCCCAATGCTCTAACCACTAAGCTACCCTGCCGCCCCATATTAATGTAAGCTACATTAGGATCGGTTTGGGCTGCCATGCAAATTCGTGAATGTTACATCCCTAATAATTTGTCTCCTTCAAAGAAAGATTCATTTGAAATACATTCCATAATGCATATCTAGAACTATGCCTACAGTTATCCCAGGTCTGATGTGCAAAGTAAAGAGTGAGATGGGGGTTGTAACTTACCCAGGACCCAAAACACTGCAGCTCCCGCACCAGCCAACCAGAACACAGGTAAAGAGACCGCCCCAGCCAGACCCAATTGGTGAGGTCCGGTCACCTCTTTTCCTGTGGGCAAAATAAAATCACTCAGATTTCAAATACTAGTCACCCTACACCAAAACGATGGATTGATTTCAGTGCCAACAGAAATTACATTTAAATTCCATAAATGTTGAATTTGTATTAGGATACTGAATTTTTATTTTTCAATTTGTAATTTGTTTAAAATAAACTAAATTGAATAAACATTGCATTCGGTTTTAAAATTGTTTCAATTTAATTGAATATTAAAATTAGATATTTAAATATTAAGTTTCAATATGGTAGATATTGCATTCATTGTCTGTATATCTCTGTGGTAAACGGAAGCCATTGTGGCATGTTGAATTTATTTCCTTCCTATGAATTTGGCACTAGCGTTTGAACCGTTTTGGCTATAAGCTATTATAAAAACTTTAACAGCAGGTTGAAACTGAGTGTAGAAGATGGTCATTGTGGATGATGTTTCAAAGACTAACAACAAAATGGACAGCGCTTTCCAAAGCGATGATTAATTCAAAACACCCATATGCATATTAGAGCTTATGCATAGGCTTATGAGCCCAAACCCGTAAAAAAAAAGAGAAAAAAAATGAATTCAAATGATGATTGTGCCTTATACAATACATAGCCTACCGCATATTACACATGGCTGAAAAACATGGAACAAAACTGATTTACGATGTCTTTGGTACATACAGTTGATGTCGGATGTTTACATACACTTAGGTTGGAGTCATTAAAACTCGTTTTACAGCCACTACACAAATTTCTTGTTAACAAACTATAGTTTTGGCAAGTCAGTGAGCACATCTACTTTGTGCATGACACAAGTCATTTTTCCAACAATTGTTTACAGACAGATTATTTCACTTATAATTCACTGTATCACAATTCCAGTGGGTCAGAAGAATACATACACTAAGTTCACTGTGCCTTTAAACAGCTAGGAAAATTCCAGAAAACGATGTCATGGCTTTAGAAACTTCTGATAGGCTAGTAGACATAATTTGAGTCAATTGGAGGTGTACATGTGGATGTATTTCAAGGCTTACCTTCAAACTCAGTGCCTCTTTGCTTGACATCATGGGAAAATCAAAAGAAATCAGCCAAGACCTCAGAAAAAAACCTCCACAAGTCTGGTTCATCCTTGGGAGCAATTTTCAAATGCTTAAAGGTACCACACTCATCTGTACAAACAATAGTACGCAAGTATAAACACCATGGGACCACGCAGCCGTCATACCGCTCAGGAAGGAGACGCGTTCTGTCTCCTAGAGATGAACGTAATTTGGTGCGAAAAGTGCAAATCAATCCCAGAACAACAGCGAAGGACCTTGTGAAGATGCTGGAGAAAACAGGTTAAAAAAACGTTTTAAAAAAAAAAATGTAAGTATATACAGTGCCTTGCGAAAGTATTCGGCCCCCTTGAACTTTGCGACCTTTTGCCACATTTCAGGCTTCAAACATAAAGATATAAAACTGTATTTTTTGTGAAGAATCAACAACAAGTGGGACACAATCATGAAGTGGAACGACATTTATTGGATATTTCAAACTTTTTTAACAAATCAAAAACTGAAAAATTGGGCGTGCAAAATTATTCAGCCCCCTTAAGTTAATACTTTGTAGCGCCACCTTTTGCTGCGATTACAGCTGTAAGTCGCTTGGGGTATGTCTCTATCAGTTTTGCACATCGAGAGACTGACATTTTTTCCCATTCCTCCTTGCAAAACAGCTCGAGCTCAGTGAGGTTGGTGAGAGCATTTGTGAACAGCAGTTTTCAGTTCTTTCCACAGATTCTCGATTGGATTCAGGTCTGGACTTTGACTTGGCCATTCTAATACCTGGATATGTTTATTTTTGAACCATTCCATTGTAGATTTTGCTTTATGTTTTGGATCATTGTCTTGTTGGAAGACAAATCTCTGTCCCAGTCTCAGGTCTTTTGCAGACTCCATCAGGTTTTCTTCCAGAATGGTCCTGTATTTGGCTCCATCCATCTTCCCATCAATTTTAACCATCTTCCCTGTCCCTGTTGAAGAAAAGCAGGCCCAAACCATGATGCTGCCACCACCATGTTTGACAGTGGGGATGGTGTGTTCAGCTGTGTTGCTTTTACGCCAAACATAACGTTTTGCATTGTTGCCAAAATGTTCAATTTTGGTTTCATCTGACCAGAGCACCTTCTTCCACATGTTTGGTGTGTCTCCCAGGTGGCTTGTGGCAAACTTTAAACAACACTTTTTATGGATATCTTTAAGAAATGGCTTTCTTCTTGCCACTCTTCCATAAAGGCCAGATTTGTGCAATATACGACTGATTGTTGTCCTATGGACAGAGTCTCCCACCTCAGCTGTAGATCTCTGCAGTTCATCCAGAGTGATCATGGGCCTCTTGGCTGCATCTCTGATCAGTCTTCTCCTTGTATGAGCTGAAAGTTTAGAGGGACGGCCAGGTCTTGGTAGATTTGCAGTGGTCTGATACTCCTTCCATTTCAATATTATCGCTTGCACAGTGCTCCTTGGGATGTTTAAAGCTTGGGAAATCTTTTTGTATCCAAATCCGGCTTTAAACTTCTTCACAACAGTATCTCGGACCTGCCTGGTGTGTTCCTTGTTCTTCATGATGCTCTTTGCGCTTTTAACGGACCTCTGAGACTATCACAGTGCAGGTACATTTATACGGAGACTTGATTACACACAGGTGGATTGTATTTATCATCATTAGTCATTTAGGTCAACATTGGATCATTCAGAGATCCTCACTGAACTTCTGGAGAGAGTTTGCTGCACTGAAAGTAAAGGGGCTGAATAATTTTGCACGCCCAATTTTTCAGTTTTTGATTTCTTAAAAAAGTTTGAAATATCCAATAAATGTCGTTCCACTTCATGATTGTGTCCCATTTGTTGTTGATTCTTCACAAAAAATACAGTTTTATATCTTTAAGTTTGAAGCCTGAAATGTGGCAAAAGGTCGCAAAGTTCAAGGGGGCCGAATACTTTCGCAAGGCACTGTATATCCACAGTAAAACGAGACCTATATCGACATAACCTGAAAGGCCGCTCAGCAAGGAAGAAGCCACTGCTCCAAAACCACCATAAAAAAGCCAGACTACGGTTTACAACTGCATATGGGGACAAAGATCATACTTTTTGGAGAAATGTACTCTGGTCTGATGAAACAAAAATAGAACCGTTTGGCCATAATGACCATTGTTATGTTTGGAGGAAAAAGGGGGAGGCTTGCAAACCGAAGAACACCATCCCAACCGTGAAGCACAAGGGTGGCATGTTGTGGGGGTGCTTTGCTGCAGGAGGGACTGGTGCACTTCACAAAATAGATGGCTTCATGAGGATGGAAAATTCTGTGGACATAATGAAGCAACATCTCAAGACATCAGTCAGGAAGTTAAAGCTTGGTCGCAAATGGGTCTTCCAAATAGACAATGACCCCAAGCATACTTCCAAAGTTGTGGCAAAATGGCTTAAGGACAACAAAGTCAAGGTATTGGAGTGGCCATCATAAAACCCTAACCTCAACCCTATAGAAAGTTTGTGGGTAGAACTGAAAAAGCATGTGTGGGCAAGGAGGCCAACAAACCTGACTCAGTTACACCAGCTCTGTCAGGAGGAATGAGCCCAAATTCAGCCAACTTATTGTGGGAAGCTTGTGGAAGGCTACCCGAAATGTTTGACCCAAGTTAAAAACAATTTAAAGGCAATGCTACCAAATACTAATTGAGTGCATGTAAACGTCTGACCCACTGGGAATGTGATGAAGTAAATAAAAGCTGAAATTTATATCTCTACTATTATTCTGACATTTCACATTCTTAAAATAAAGTGGTGATACTGACTTAAGACAGGGAATTTTTACTAGGATTAAATGTCAGGAATTGTGAAATACTGAGTTTAAATGTATTTGGCTAAGGTGTATGTAAACTTCCGACTTCAACTGTGCTAGCTCCAAAATTTCTATCCATGAGTCTGGGAGAGAATGTATAGCCCTAGGAGATGATGTTGGTTCATTGACTGTACAGGGGGCATACAGGTAGACTGCAATTATAATGAATTTGTATTGGATTTTGAATAGCCTAGTAATAGGGATTTATTTTATATTTTCATAAATAATTGGGTTGGCACATTACCTTAAGCTACAGAATATCTCACCACCATGCGTTTCCATCTCCTCTCTCCTTTATTTCTCGAGGGTGCAGAGGGGCTGTCAACAGTTTAGTGAAATACATGTTCCATTGCGAAAACATGTTATTATCGATGTTCCCAAACAGATTCCACTTGGGTTTCCCAAATTAAGCGCTGGGTAGCTGCAGTAACAAGGTTGGAGAGCCCATGACATACAGAGTTCGGGAGGAATAGCATCTGTCGCGCAACGAGAGCATGCTTCTCAAACAGTGATTGATGCGTAAAAGGTGTTCCTCTATGTATTTCTCAGCAGTTCATATTAAGCACAGCTCCGCTATAAAACCGAAGTAGCCTACCAGGCATCACTGAAAAACTTACCGGCGGGAAAGCGCGCAGCATCCATTCGCTATTCGAGTGTATACAGATTACATGTTTTTCTCCCCCTGCCCATTTGATAATGTGCCATTCTAAATCTAAATGTTAAATATTAGTAAAGACAAGATTAAATTGCGAATAGTCTGATGGGTGAAAATGTGATTACTTGATGAGAGAACAGCTGTGGCAGCCTGAGGCAAGGTACAGAGCACAAACTTTCTTTGCGACTTTCTCGAAACATCAATAGCCTATAGTCGCATCATGGAGCCCATATGTGTTTTGATTTCTAAGACATTCCAAGGTTTGTATCGGTCACAACTAAAGTTGCCAAATAACTCTAAACATAGACCTAAACCCTTTTTCAAAGGTTCACTTTTATGCTCAACATATCCACTTCGTAGGCATGGGAAAAATACCATGTCTATTTTATTCAGCTAAATTAAACTATATTCTCATTATATTCTTCTGACTATGGCATGGAGCATGGCCAGATGACATAGAGTAGGCCAAGTCACATTCTGTTCTTCTTCAGAAGAAACGTGTTGTAATGTTTCTTAAGACCTGACTGAAATAAATACTTTAAAAACGTTAAAAATGATGTTCCAAAGGCCACCTCAGCGGCTTGTATGCATGGAGGCCTGGAGATGCTCAAAGTGTTTCTGTTCATTAACAGTCAGTTACATTGAGACCGGCAGTCATTTGCTTGGTGAACTTCCTAGTCATTTGCCCTTCACTCAGTTTAGTTTGGCTGGGCGGCCAGCTCTAGGAAGAGTATTGGTGGTTCCAAACTTCTTCCATTTAAGAATGATAGAGGCCACTGTGTTTTTGGGGACCTTCAATGCTGCAGAAGTTATATGGTACCCTTCCCCAGATCTGTGCCTTCGACCTCATGGCTTGTTTTTCTCCTCTGACATGCACTGTCAACTGTGGGACCTTATATAGACAGGTGTGTGCCTTTCCAAATCATGTCCAATCAATTGAATTCACCACAGGTGGACTCCAATCAACTTTAAAAACAGGAAGGATTATAAATGGAAACAGGATGCACTTGAGCTCAATTTAGTCTCATAGCAAAGGGTCTGAATACTTATGTAAATAAGGTCTGGTTTATTTTTAATAAATGAAAACCAAAAAAATTAAAAACCTGTTTTCGCTTTGTCATTATGGGGTGTTGTGTGTTGATCGAGGGTCAAAAATAATTTCAACCATTTTAGAATAAAGCTGTAATGTAACAAAATGTGGAAAAGGTCAAGGGGTCTGAATACTTTCTGAATGCACTGTTTATTGGTGCTGTGATCTCTCAGTATGAGGTCAAAGTGGGGTTAAATGTAACATGGGTGGTTCGATGAACCAGGCTCTTTTGAGTAACCTTGCTGGAGACTTGAAAACATGATAGCTTCCTAAACTCACCCCTATGGGCTTTAGCTAAGCGGGCTAACAGTCTTGTTACATGCAGGAGGCCTGGTTCGAACCCAGTCAGTCACAACAGCGAGATTAAAAAGGGAGTGGAAAAGCTTTCCTTGGAAGGGCTTTAACCAGGCTATTCAACAGGGCTATTCAACTATATTCTTATGGGGGTCCATTTTTTGTGACATTCCCTTCTAACGTGTCCTGCGCGCAGCATCATAGAGGGGAACAGAAGGTACGTTCATGTTTCAGAGAGCCTAACCTATCAGGAATGGGGTCATAATAGGTTACAGCTAAAACGGTTCAGATGCTAGAGTCAAATTCATAGGAAGAAAATAAATTCAACATGCCACATTGGCTTCAGAAACCGGTAGAAGTTTCTGTTTACCACAGAGAGCATTTGATTCTTTCCTCTACCTTTCCTGGCTGGCAAAGTACCAGGATGTTGGTCTCTGTTTATGAATCTGAATTTACTGAACTGAATCTGAATGCATCTGAGAAGTTGAATATATGAAACTTTGATCAACTTGATAGTTTGAACTAGATGCATAGACAATGAATGCAATATCTGCCATATTGAAACTGAATATATAAATTTTGAATTTGAAGGTTCAATTAAATAAAACAACACAATATTCATTCAATTCAGTGTCAAATCATGAAATACAAGAATACAATTATTACATTTGTGCATTACATATTCAAAAAATATTACATTCAAACTCAATATCCTAATACAAATTCAAAATTATGGAATTCAACTACAATCTCTGTTGGCACTGAAATTGCTCCATATCAATCATCTCACAGATCATGACTGCTTTACTCACCAAAGACGACCAGTTTAGACTCCAGGGACTTGAGGTGGATGATGTAGAAGGCACCAACAAACACTGCCAAAGCAATCAACAGCATGGGAGAGCTGATACTGAGGAAAAGAGGGGGAGATTGGAAGAGGGAAAGAGTTATTCTTTGATATTCCCAGATTCTAAATAAACTCAATCCAGCATAGATCTCAGCCTATTGGAACCACTGAGATTTTGAATTTGAAAATAAAATAGGCTGCTGACAGCAGTCTGTCTAGATGCAATATGTAAGTACTGTGTTTTTATATTCACTGAATACCAGTGTCTTTAAACTCCTGTCCCGCAGCTCTTACATGCAGTAGAGGATGAGGCCGAGGAAGATGAAGGTGTAGTTGCTGTTGTAGGTGTCAAAATTGCGCACCACCCTCTGGCACAGTTCGCCAAAGTTGCGGGGCTTGGTGAACTTCCTATGATCCACGAAACCAGCCCAGGGCCGGATGGACGCACGGCGACGATCAAACCACTCCTTGGCCACACTGGCCGAGAGGCCTTTGGGCAGCCACAGCCTGTGAGGCAAGGCAGAAAGCCAGGTTGGAAAACTAAACAGAAGGTATGGGGAGATGGAATAATTTGATAGCATCAATTCAAGAGACTGATGGTGGATAGAATGAACAACAACACATCATAGCCAGGCATAATACAAGGAAAGGACAAACTGACCCATCTAGTTCCTTTAGTGGTAGGCTAGATTAAGAAAGAATATGAGACAAATTCAGAGCACAATTGTCCTACAGACACAATAATAGCCACAGAAGAATGACAGTAAATAAAATGAATTCGGACCGGAATCCGTCACCAACCATGATCCCAGAGAGATACATAGTGCTACAACTCATCAAGTTGATTCAGGATGTGGTAGTGCTGGGCTGGAACAAAAGCCTGCACACCCTGTAGCTCTCCGGGACCATGTTTACAGACCGCTGGCACCAGAGCAGGGCTCTCCAAACCTGTTCCTGGAAAGCCGTCCTGTAGGTTCACTCCAACCCTAATCTAGCTCACTGGATTCTAATATTTAGCTGGTTGACAAGCTGAATCAGGTTAGCTACAACTGGGGTTTGAGCAAAAACATGCTCTCCAGGAACAGGATTGGCAAGCCATGTACTAGACAGATGAACTAACAGATAGAGCTAGAAAAACAGCAGCACACACTTTCCCACGACACCTCCGGATCCAGCAGCGTCGGCTGGCTCAGCACTGAAGAGATCCCCTGCCTTGGAGTCCATGTCTACAAGGCAGTTCTCACCCTTTGGGACACCAGATGTCATTAGAGTAACTGATGCCGATGTAGGAAAGATGTAGGCTAAAATACAACACGGCAGTGACAGAAAATAGACAGAAAGGGTTAATGGCACTGTTTCACAAGTGATAACAAATCCTCTCACACAATGCAAAACTACACTTTCAATTGTTGTAACCAATGAATAATGCACAGTGAAAAACCTAGAGACTGTAGGGAAAGTCTGGGGTTACGGAATGGAAAATGTTTGTCATCGTTGATGGGCTTGCCCACAGACAGTTCAATTGCCACATCGTTTAGTTAGCTAACGTTAGAATATAAATAACTGAATCACAAAAACTAGCTAACACACACGTTGTTCACTGTCATTACTCGAAACCTTGAATATCTCCCTTTTTTACATTTTTTAAATAGTAAATAACGAAGAAGCCTTAACAACAGCCACATCACCATTCCTTCATGTCAATTATTGCTACGTTTAGCCACTATCCTATCATTGCATATGAAAACGAATAGCTACAAACAAAATAGTTACATAAATCATATTTTTGAAGGCATACTCACAGTTGATTAAAATGTTTACTGCTGTGCTCAGAAATACAAAAAAGACAAAAATGTACTTCTGCTGTGCTGTTGCTCAGCGGATGTGCCGTGGAACGAAATTGGACGCTGGGTCTAACTTCCGGTAAAGAAATAAATAATGGATTTCAAATTAAAAGTCAAAAATAGGATAGAATACTTTTTCATGTGAACTTGATCAAGACCATGTCTTTTTATTCATTTATTACTGGAAAAATATGATCCATTTAACTGGAGTAGCTATTTATGAAGAGTTATCAATAAACATTATGTAACAGGAATATCCAGGTGAACAAAAAGGAGAGCAGTCGTTGATGAAGTCCAATCAAAATCAATCCGGTTTAATACAGTACTACAGGAAACACCTACAGAACAGAAGCATATACCATGTCTAACGGTCCTTATATATTAATGACACGGCACTGAATGTTCTGTAAACACCAGCCAGTGGCTTGAAGGAAGACACATCAGCTGCTACATAATCACACAGTGTCACAGATACATTATCAATGTGTCCTCAAATCCAAATCCAGTCTTGCGTCAAACTTTAACCATAACAATCAACACTGGCAGACAATTGATACTGGCAGTTAAACAGGTTAAAAAAACATATAATCAATAGTTAGTTACAATAGATCAATTTATACTAACAGACGCAAAGCGACTTAATTAAATATAGATAGGTTACCCAAGGAAATGCATCCGTCTGTGTCTCCCCACACAATTATGTTTATTACATATCAACAGTAAATCAAATACAGGGAAAGAATTACCCAAATAATTTCCCATTACTGTATAGCTGTTATTTATTCTGTGCCACTTTCTGGATGTCTGGAAAATGTATGATGTAAAAAATCATACATTTTCATATTTTATCATATTTAAGTTTCTGGTTGAAATAAGAAGCACACATTTCAGATGGTAGCCCATGCACATTTAATAGTTCACCTGGAACATAGCATGCTAATTATTTATACCTGTCAATACATATACATTGAAATAGACATGTATTTATTTTATTTGCGATCAAATTGACAACAAACTCAGAGGTATGACAATAGTTTTGGTATGAAAGGCATGAAGTAACAAATACTTTGAAAAGTAAGACAACATCACAACAGTGTTAAAAACAGACATGTATTACTGGAGAAGGCATTTTACTTTCAAGACAAAAAATGCAAAGTTTTGTTTTCAAGATACAGGACAGCAGCTCAAATGTGTGTCCCGTGTCAACCTAATGAGCAGGGACTCCTACTGCTCAGCAATCTGATGAGCAATATTCATGTGGGCTGCTAACAATGTTCTGTAAGTTCAAGCTAGTTCAGTCATATGTTGTTGATCCAAGAGCCGGGATCTTGTGTGTATGTACTACACCTCTTCTCCTCTTACTGGTGGAAGTGAGAATATGCCTCTCATTCCACTGTCTGATGCCCTTTCCCCGAAGGCCCTGCCATGTTTTCTCCCTGTTGTGAATGTGCCTTCCTAGTGAGTCTATTTGAAGCACTTGCAGCAGGGATTGCATGTAGGCCTACAATTTTTCCTCAATGTGACTTGTTTGAAGCCTAGTTAATGCACTTGTGATAAAGCATTTTCTTTTGGACACTTGTATAGTCTCTCACAACTGTGTGTGAAAACTCATAAGCATCTTCAGATGAGCCAGATCACAATTCTCTCCAGTGTAAACAAACTGTTGAAATGTTGTTGTGCATGCTGAATTCTGATATTTTGTGCATTCTCATTATGCCTTGCCAAATTTCCACTGTGCAAAGGCTTTGCCACAGTCATGAAAGAGATGTATTTCTCTCCTGTTTGGATTCTCAAGTTGGGTAGGGGTCAGTGCTGAGATATTTCTCACAAACACAGCAATTAGCCTATATGATTTATTTCCTGTGTGTCTTCATGTGCATTTTAATATTTCCATTCTGAGCAAATCCTTTGCCACAATAATCACAACAATATGGGTTCTCCCCTGTATGAATCCTCCTGTGCGCTCTCAGATTAGCACTATTGCTGAAACATTTGCTACAATCATGGCAGCTGTGCGATTTCTCCCCTGTGTGAATTCTCATGTGTCCTGTATAATTTGATCTGGTGCTGAAACTTTTGCCACAAACAGAACAGAAATATGGCTTCTCCCCAGTATGTCTCCTCCTGTGCAAAACCAGATGTCCACTTTGAGTGAATCCTTGGCCACATTCCTGGCAGCAATATGGGTTCTAGCCGGTGTGAGTCCTTTTGTGTCCGATCAAATTGGCGGCATTACTGAAACACCTGCCACAATCATCGCAGCGAAATGGTTTCTCTCCTGTGTGAACCCTCGTGTGCTTTTTCAGCCTAAACTTCGTGGTGAACATTTTACCACAAACATGACACAACTCAGGCTCAGCTATGACGTGAGTTTGGAGGTGATCTTTCATACTCTCTTTAGAATCTAGGTGCTTTCCACACACACCACATAGATGTTCTTTATCCTCTATATGTGCATGACTTCGCACATGATTAAAAAAGGGACGCTTGTACCGAAAAGACCTCCCACAAACCATACAAGAACATGGAGTACATTTCATGCCATTTGCACTGCTATACACTCTCAACATCTGTATTTCAGACATTTTTACAGAATGCTAGTGCTAGCTAGCTAACAATCAGTGACAACGCTCTTCGTTGACAACAACTCCGTTCATCAATGGTAGATATTTATCTGCTGTGCCAAAAGCCTGCGTAGTGGTGTGCACCACGGCTTAACGCATTGTGCAATGTCGCTACCTACAGGAGTGGAGTGGACGCCCTGGCTAGTCTGGCTACTCTTCTTCTACGGAATAACCCAATGTAAACATCTAGGGTACAGAAAGTGAATAGCTTAATCAATTCATAGTGACATAATTAGATTATTTCCCAAGCAGTCTCCTAGTCTATAGGTTTTATCTGAGCCTCAATGTCAAAGAAACTAAACAATGATATCGCACGTGCATCGGAGTCATGTCTTTCCAGGGTATTTTACAGCTCGTTTCTAGCGTCACTTTAAATAATCGGATCTGTTTTATTTTCTTCAAAATCTTAAACTAACAATGGGTAGGCCTGCACTTTTTGGCATTTTCTTTAATAAAATGTACATTGTAAAACTTTTCCCTGTAAATTTACAGCATTATACTGGCACCACAGCGGCCAGTTTAATACTGTAATTTTGCTTAAAAGCAGTGGATGTAAAAAAGCAGCGTCTGTAATATAGTTTACAGTATGATTTTTCTTAATACAGCATCCTTACTGTACATTTACAGCAAGTTTCCTACAACAATCAGTCTTCCAGATAGATGATACAGACACAGGAACCTTAGTATAAAACTATTTAGTAATAAAATGCAACTGCAGACAGAGATTCACATACAGAATACCTCAGTAGTCTATAGTAAAGATCTGTGTGGCGAAACATGAGACAACACTCTTTATACTTCGTTGGTGTGAACAACCTACCATCAATCTTACCTTAACATTGTTGCATTTGATTAGATACAAAGTATCTAAGATGAGAAAAACATGTCTAGACTGTGGTTTCTCACTCTACTATCTCAGCCTTGAGGCTGTGTGACTATCAGCAGGTGCAGGCAGTTCTCAGCCTGGGAACTAAAGCAGTACTTTTCTATCATTGCACATTGCAAGCATACAAAGGTTACCACATATATACAGTAATCATGGCATTGGCTTTTATTGCTTTCACATTCCCAGTGGGTCAGAAGTTTACATACACTCAATTAGTATTTGATAGCATTGCCTATAAATTGTTTAACTTGGGTCAAACGTTTTGGGTAGCCTTCCACAAGCTTCCCACAATAAGTTTGGTGAATTTCGTCCCATTCCTCCTGTCAGAGCTGGTGTAACTGAGGTTTGTAGGCCTCCTTGCTCGCACACACTTTTTCAGTTCTGCCCACAAACTTTCTATAGGATAGAGGTCAGGGCTTTGTGATGGCCACTCCAAAACCTTGACTTTTTTGTCCTTAAGCCATTTTGCCATAACTTTGGAAGTATGCTTGGGGTCATTGTCTATTTGGAAGACCCATTTGCAACCAAGTTTTAACTTCCTGACTGATGTCTTGAGATGTTGCTTCAATATATCCACATAATTTTACTACCTCATGATGACATCTATTTTGTGAAGTGCACCAGTCCCTCCTGCAGCAAAGTACCCACACAACATGATGCTGCCACCCCGTGCTTCACGGTTGGGATAGTGTTCTTCAGCTTGCAAGCCTCCCCCAAACCTAACGATGGTCATCATGGCCAAACAGTTCTATTTTTGTTTCATCAGACCAGAGGACATTTCTCCAAAAAGTATGATCTTTGTCCCCATGTGCAGTTGCAAACCGTAGTCTGGCTTTTTTGTGACAGTTTTGGAGCAGTGGCTTCTTCCTTGCTGAGCGACTTTTCAGGTTATGTCGATATAGGACTTGTTTTACTGTGGATATAGATACTTTTGTACCTGTTTCCTCCAGCATCTTCACAAGGTTCTTTGCTGTTGTTCCGGAATTGATTTGAAACTTTTCGCACCAAAATACTCTCATCTCTAGGAGACAGAACGCGTCTCCTTCCTCAGCGGTATGATGGCTGCGTGGTCCCATGGTGTTTATACTTGCGTACTATTGTTTGTACAGATGAATGTGGTACCTTCAGGCATTTGGAAATTGCTCCCAAGGATGAACCAGATTTGTGGAAGTCTACAATTGTTTTTCTGAGGTCTTGAATGATTTATTTTGATTTTCACATGATGTCAAGCAGAGGCACTGAGTTTGAAGGTAGGCCTTGAAATACATGTACACCTCCAATTGACTCAGATTATGTCAATTAGCCTATCAGAAGCTTCTAAAGCCATGACATCATTTTCTGGAATTTTCCAAGCTGTTTAAAGGCACAGTCAACTTAGTGTATGTAAACTTCTGATCACTGGAATTGTGATACAGTGAATTATAAGTGAAATAATCTGTCTGTAAACAATTGTTTGAAAAATTACTTGTACGAAGTACATATACGAAGTAGATGTCCTAACCGACTTGCCAAATCTATAGTTTGTTAACAAGAAATTTGTGGAGGGGTTGAAAAACAAGTTTTAATGACTCCAACCTATGTGTACAGTGGGGAGAACAAGTAGTTGATACACTGCCGATTTTTCAGGTTTTCCTACTTACAAATCATGTAAAGGTCTGTCATTTTTTATCATAGGTAGACTTCAACTGTGAGAGACGGAATCTAAAACAAAACTCCAGAAAATCACATTGTATTATTTTTAAGTAATTCCTTTGCATTTTATTGCATGACATAAGTATTTGATGCATCAGAAAAGCAGAACTTAATATTTGGTACAGAAACCTTTGTTTGCAATTACAGAGATCATACGTTTCCTGTAGTTCTTGACCAGGTTTGCACACACTGCAGCAGGGATTTTGGCCCACTCCTCCATACAGACCTTTTCCAGATCCTTCAGGTTTCGGGGCTGTCGCTGGGCAATACGGACTTTCAGCTGCCTCCAAAGATTTGGAGGGAGCCACTCCTTAGTTGCCCTGGCTGTGTGTTTGGGGTCGTTGTCATGCTGGAAGAACCAGCCACGACCCATCTTCAATGCTCTTACTGAGGGAAGGAGGTTGTTGGCCAAGATCTTGCAATACATGGCCCCATCCATCCTCCCCTCAATACGGTGCAGTCGTCCTGTCCCCTTTGCAGAAAAGCATCCCCAAATAATGATGTTTCCACCTCGATGCTTCACGGTTGGGATGGTCTTCTTGGGGTTGTACTCATCCTTCTTCTTCCTCCAAACACGGAGAGTGGAGTTTATACATGTTTATTACATGACCTTCTCCGATTCCTCCTCTGGATCATCCAGATGGTCATTGGCAAACTTCAGACGGGCCTGGACATGTGCTGGCTTGAGCAGGGGGACCTTGTGTGCGCTGCAGGATTTTAATCCATGACGGCTTGGTGTGTTACTAATGGTTTTCTTTGAGACTGTGGTCCCAGGTCTCTTCAGGTCATTGACCAGGTCCTGCCGTGTAGTTCTGGGCTGATCCCTCACCTTCCCCATGATCATTGATGCCCCACGAGGTGAGATCTTGCATGGAGCACCAGACCGAGGGTGATTGACCGTCATTTTGAACTTCTTCCATTTTCTAATAATTGCGCCAACAGTTGTTGCCTTCTTACCAAGCTGCTTGCCTATTGTCCCATCCCAGCCTTGTGCAGGTCTACAATTTTATCCCTGATGTCCTTACACAGCTCTCTGGTTTTGGCCATTGTGGAGAGGTTGGAGTCTGTTTGATTGAGTGTGTGGACAGGTGTCTTTTATGCAGGTAACGAGTTCAAACAGGTGCAGTTAATACAGGTAATGAGTGGAGAACAGGAGGGCTTCTAAAAGAAAAACTAACAGGTCTGTGAGAGCCGGAATTCTTACTGGTTGGTAGGTGATCAAATACTTATGTCATGCAATAAAATGCAAATGAATTACTTAAAAATCATACAATGTGATTTTCTGGATTTTTGTTTTAGATTCCGTCTCTCACAGTTGAAGTGTACCTATGATAAAAAATTACAGACCTCTACATGCTTTGTAAGTGGGAAAACCTGTAAAATTGGCAGTGTATCAAATACTTGTTCTCCCCACTATATATAAACTTCTGACTTCAACTGTACATATAAAAATATTCAAATAATGTGTAATAGTACAGTCAGTATAAACACCATTAATCATATGAACTTTAGAAGTGTAAAAGCACTATTCCTTACATCTGCCAAGAGGAACAGAGATTCGTCCTTCTCTTTGAAGTGGGTCATCAACAAAAGAATGGCAGCAGTGGCTGTTAGATCGTCATTGCCTCTGATGTAACTGTCAATTTAATTCTTCAGGCACTGGATCTCTCTCCTCAACTTGGTCTTTTGGCTTTCAAAAAAGTTGACAATTCTCTTACTCTTGTTCAGGAGAGCTTGAGTCAGGCAACTGTCAATCACGATGCCAGTGAGGGGATTGAAGTGGTTGCCGAGCCATAACTTGGTGAAAATGAAAGGCCACTGTTCCTGAAGGTCACTGATGCTTGGAGGAGGACAAGTGTCCTAACCATTGTGACAGATACTATCCATTCTTCATTTTTCTTAAAAAAAAATACAAAGTAAAAAAAACAGTTAGGCTATGCGCTGCACTCCATACCAGCACAAGAGGACAAACAAACAATTTACAGAAACATTTGTATATTTTTGTACTTATGTATTTTTGTTATTTCTGTCCCTTTTATTGCATGTGCCTCGCTCCCTCATTGCATAAGCCCTTTATTATGAGGGCAAACAAATTAACTATTTACAGAACCTTTTTAACCTTGTGTGTGTGTGTACACTCTTAGAACAAGGGTTCCAAAAGGGTTATTTGGCTGTCCCCATAGGAGAACCCTTTTTGGTTCCATGTAGAACCCTCTGTGGAAAGGGTTCTACATGGAACCCAGAAGAGTTCTACCTGGGACTAAAATGGTTATACATGTACCTGGGATCAAAAATTGATATTCAAAGGGTTCTCCTATGGGGACAGCCAAATATCCATTCATAACAATTACATAAATATGTTACATTTATCAAGGAAGATCTCACCTCTTTGGATGAAGGACTGAAGCAATTCCCGGCACTATATTGGCATCAAATGGTATTTTATGGCCTCCGGCTGAATGTATTCAAGGTGTTTAATATTCACTCCAACATTTGCCCTCAGATGCTCTGACAAAGATCTCATCGTCTCGGCCTCCAAGGTGGGCAATTGGTGTTTCATTGCATCTTGAAGACCCTCCATGCCTACACTGGTTTTACGGAGAACACACTCAGACTATCTGCATTAATTAACACACACATAATTAATCAGAGAATATGGTATAAAACGAATCCGAGATCGACCAGTGACACAGACTGATACATTCCAACAATTAAATGGACCTGGGATTCTGTGACCAGAATCAATGAGATCTTTCCAAATTTGTATCGTCATCATTTTCTCCCATTACCACAAGGCCTTTAGTGTATGCTTTTACTTTGTATACGATTTTAAACACCTCTGCAATGCTTTGCTTTGTGAACCCGTTTGACTGTACAACTCCCTGAATGGCGTTGTTATATAACTGCTTCTCAAATTCATTCATGACACCAACAACTTCAATGCTATGTGGAAACAATTGGCCGCTGCGTAAATAAGACTGGAGTAACTGGTGCTTCTCAGACAAGTAGGAGTGCTGGCTCTCAAACCTCAGTGTCCACAAACGAATGAGTCGCCCAAATTGCAGGATGAGGTCGGGGTAGTGTAACAAGTAGTGATGCTTTGGTGCAAGGGAACTCTACCCCACAAGTAAAACTGTAGTTCGCCACATTTCTATGTATTTTTTGCATGAGTAATGAATGCTTTAATATTTAGGAAACAGAAATTGCAGGATGTACACCTGTACATTTCCAATAAAGCTACTCCCAGCTACCAGCCAGCCTGCAATATGAAAACTACACTACCCCCAGACACGAAATTGCATGAACACACCAAAAGAGCTATCAAGCTATACTTTACCATGCAGTTCATGCCAACCACACAATCTCAAGAAAAAAATAGACTACAAGGCTAAATAAAATATCAGTCCGTGCCTGATGTTTCAGATATCACTAATTTAACATTGCCTAATTAATGGCTGGATAAGGAAAACTTCTGAAAGACTAGCAAAGCACGAGGAAAATTTAACTCACACGGAAAATGCCACGACCATCGCCCTGAATAATGCTAGCAAACTAACCACACAATCTGAAGAAAATGAAAATAAAACATAACATTATTAATATCCTGCAGGGAAAAAGATCAGTCTGTGCCTGCTGTTGACGAATTAATTTAATGGACTAATAAGGATTACAAAAACTGGGAGGATATTCCACTACACTTTTGATAAATCACATGCACCCCCAGACTGAATAGAGCTAACGTTAACCAGATACATTTAGAGAAAGATGTCCAATGTAGTTCGGCAAAAATCATAATTAATTCGCCAGAATATGTTCCAACTTCACCCCGTACATATTTGTAGCGCACTAGATCCATGTTGATTGACAGTTTTCTGGTCCAACCAGAGGGTCGAGTATGCGTATCACTAGCCAATCCGTTTTTTTGGAAGTGCGATACTGTCTCTGGGTGCGTGGAGAGTAGCCTAATCCATGGAGACAGTGCCACAAAATGAGTAGGCAGTGACAAAACCTGGCCAGATCATTTCAAATCATCAGTCTCAAATCTAAGTCATGTGACATCTCCTTAGTTCTCGGACTGAATTATTTACATGCTTTAATTATTGAACATGTTTTTTTCAATGGCATCAAATAGCTAAGTAGGGATAAGACTATGGCAACAGATTTGGTGTGTTGATTATTTATTTTTTTGCCATCAGGTGTGCACATTAGAAAGATCACTGAGGTATAAAAAAAAGGACAGTAATGTAGGCATATGGAAAATGTTTTGGATCTTGTGATCACTGGAGGAAATGGTCAAAACAGATGTGACGTGACATTACGCCATATGAACATGACGAAAACAATCTTTATGCACAGACAGGTGCAAGATACGCCTCTAAAACTTGACCTTATTTGATTTATTTGACAAAGATAACGCACATTGATCAAGACATATTTCCATCTGCAGTCCCTGGGAAAGTGGTTACAAACATGTAAAAGACAACACACACAAAATAGCCATAGATATCCTATTTATTTATTTTACCTTTATTTAACTAGGCAAGTCAGTTAAGAACAAATTCTTATTTTCAATGACGGCCTAGGAACAGTGGTTTAACTGCCTGTTCAAGGGCAGAATGACAGATTTGTACCTTGTCAGCTCGGGGATTTGAACTTGCAAAATTCCGGTTACTAGTCCAATGCTCTAACCACTAGGCTACCCTGACGCCCCTATAATTAACCATAACATGGTTATAGTGTAATTATATGGCAATAGCATATAGCATATTATAATATTATATGGCAATAGAATTAAAAGCATCAGGATGTAACTTTTTCATAACAACTGTTGCCCTTTCCCCACACAAGGTGCTGTCATATATTCTCCCTCTCGTGGGTAATCCTTATGTGCCTTCCAAGGGAGTTCATCCATTTGAAGGATTTGCCACAATAATTACACCTAAACGGTTTTCCGTCAGTGTGAATTGTCTGATGCCTATTCAATGCGCTTGTTGTCATAAAGCATTTTCTACATATAGGACACTTATATGGTCTCTCCCCTGTGTGACTCCTCACGTGCGCTTTCAGATGATGAATATTGCTGAAACATTTGTCACAAACACGGCATTGCCATGGCTTCTCTCGGTTTTCCTGACTTTGTATTTGGTAAAGATATGAGGACTGAGCTGCTGGGTTCTCTCCGTCTTCCTCGCTTTCTATTTGGTGAAGGTATGAGGACTGACTTGGGTTCTCACTGTTTGTCTCACTTTGTATTTGGTCAAGATGTGATGAATGAGTTGGGTTCTCTCGGCTTTCCTCACTTTGTACTTGGTGAAGATGTGATGAATGAGTTGGGTTCTGAATCGGATCATAGTTACTTTTCAAACAGGAAGGACTGAATGTGAAGTCTTTGGTACCAGACTCTAGCCATTGAAGTTGCTCTTCCCTCCGACTGGTCCGGAGTTCCTCCTGCTCCTTTTTAATCTGTGTGGCCTCCGGACCATCCGGTTCCAGACTAGGGCTCCACTGCTGCTCACAGTGTTGCTGCTCAGGGGGAAGATCCTCGTCAGAGACAGTCAGCGGCTGGGGATCTGAGGGAGAATGGATCAAAAAATATCAAATTACATGATGAAAGCAATACATATAAGCAGTAATAAGTAGAAAACAAAGACACGCTAAGTCTGGATTCAAACCACAGCCGGGATTCGAACACCTGCCACTGGCTTATGCGTCCTCCCACCCCATGCACAAGATTGTCTTTTGATTCTTACTTTTGTAAAACCTACAGCATAGTGAGCATGCCGAGTTGAAGCAGGCCAGGCAAACCTGCATCTTTTGGGGGTCTGACAAAACATGTAGAATGCAGGTAGCTAGCTGAATTAGTTCTTGAGAATCCAAGGGGCAATGCTGGCAATGCAATTTGAGTCAGAAGGGCAAATATTAATGAGCTTCACATCAATCTGTAGTAGCTAGATGCAGTAATATCAAAGCTGTATAAACTAAGTAGCTAGTGCCCATAAGCGTTGTAAAAAGTCACAAACCTGTTTTTTGTAACCTTAGCATCCCCCGTAGACGGCTGTTCTCCTCTTTCGTGCGGGAAACTTCTTCCTGGTACTCTATAATTGTCTTTTCAATTGTCCCAAATATCTCATCAGCAGCAGCTGTCAATCTTTCGTTGAGAAACAATCTCAGCAACTCTATTTTTGACATTTTGAGGAATGCTAGTCGAGTAGCTACCCCAAGTAACATAAACAAAGCAGTGAGGTTCTTACTTCCGGTCACGTGTTTCTCTCTCACGATTTTCTAAATAAAAGTCCCGTCGAGCACTCTGAAATGGGATAAACTGAAATAAGATATGAAAATTGGATTATTAAATTGAAATTGGATTGAGTAATAATTCATGCTCCCAGAAAAAAAATAAGTGAAAGACAAAACGATTTAATAACTATATAACTATACATGTTTATAACTATATAGGCTATGCTATTTAACATATTTTGAGAAAATCTATAATCTATTGATAGATTGGCGCAGCGGTCTAAGGCACAGCATCCCAGTGCTAGAGGCGTCACGACAGACCCTGGTTTGATTACAGGCTGTATCACAACTGGCCGTGATTGGGAGTCCCATAGGGTGGTGCACAATTGGCCCAGCATCGTCCGGGTTAGAGTTTGGCCAGGGTAGGCCGTCATTGTAAATAAGAATTTGTTCTTAACTGACCTGCCTAAAATAATACATTACAGAAGATTAATGTAAGAGTGTAGATTGGTTACATTTGTTTGAGGGGCTACTAATGATCATCAGCAGCATCAGAGCTTTGAGAATCCTAATTACCATGACTAAATGGTCACATGGAATTTGACTGCCTTCATGACTCGTGACCGCCAGCGTGGCCGTAATATGGTCACCGCAACAGCCCTAGCCATGCAGCATATTTTAGTGGTTCACAATAACGGCCATATGGATGTGGAATGCGAGTTGAGGAAGACAGCCGTGCCCAACCAGGTGCAGTCAGTGGAAGACCTGTAACCCGGTTGAAGACAACAACCCTCTGTCGCGAGAGCTCACAGGAGGATCTTCAGTGGCTAAGGAACCGTCTCCGGGGCAGGTTCAGTGGGACGACATGTCTCCTGGAACCTGAGCCAGAACAACAGCTTCCCTCCCTGTCACCCTGTCTGTACCGGACATTGTTAAAAAACAAGGGCACCTGGGGCATGCAGGCACCCTTGCTGGCATGGCGCTGTCAGCGTGTCACGTTCTGACCTTAGTTCTTTTGTTATGTCTTTGTTTTAGTATGGTCAGGGCGTGAGTTGGGTGGGTTGTCTATGTTAGTTTTTCTATAATTTGCTATTTCTGTGTTTTGCCTGGTATGGTTCTCAATCAGAGGCAGCTGTTAATCGTTGTCCCTGATTGAGAACCCATATTTAGGTAGCCTGTTTTCTATTGTGTTTGGTGGGTGATTGTTTTCTGTTTTCTGTTGTGTGTCTGCACCAGCCAGAACGGTTTTCTGTTGTGTGTCTGCACCAGCCAGAACGGTTTTCTGTTGTGTGTCTGCACCAGCCAGAACTGTTTTCTGTTGTGTGTCTGCACCAGCCAGAACGGTTTTCTGTTGTGTGTCTGCACCAGCCAGAACGGTTTTCTGTTGTGTGTCTGCACCAGCCAGAACTGTTTTCTGTTGTGTGTCTGCACCAGCCAGAACGGTTTTCTGTTGTGTGTCTGCACCAGCCAGAACTGTTTTCTGTTGTGTGTCTGCACCAGCCAGAACGGTTTTCTGTTGTGTGTCTGCACCAGCCAGAACGGTTTTCTGTTGTGTGTCTGCACCAGCCAGAACGGTTTTCTGTTGTGTGTCTGCACCAGCCAGAACGGTTTTCGGGTTGTCGGTTTATTGTTTTTTGTTCTGTGTTCAAGTTCTTGATTAAAAGATATGGACACATACCACGCTGCACCTTGGTCCTCTTCTTCTTCCACCGACGACAGCCGTTACACAGCGGAGCAGTAGGATGCTATACGGCAGGCAACAGTTGGACAGCGCACCAACCCCAACTGTCACACTATGAGGAGAGGAAGGTTGACGGCCAGCAATTTTGGAGCAGTGGTTAGAGCCAAGCGCTTAACTCCGTTGCTGCTAAAAAAAGGTCCTCAGATCAGTCGTTGGATGGGATGTTGTCTGTAAGGTGGGCCACAGATAATGAAGAGGAGGGCATCAAGGCATTCAAATGACTACAGGGATGGATATGCAGGAGTCAGGGCTTTAGGTCACAGGGTCTGGGATCCTGGGTGCCACACCGGAGGGTCACAGTAGTGGTGGAGGTCAAGTGTCCCTATGGTGCAAGGGACCTTACCATTGAAGAGGCCGTGAAGTCGAAGGATTTCTATATCAGGGAGGGAGGGTCTTGCTGGCACCAGGTACAAGGTCAGTTCCACATCACTGGAAGGGACACCTGCTTCTTCATTGTGTGGACCACCAAAACTTCCATCACCATCCCCATCCAGTGTGACCACCCCTAACAGAATCATATTGCTCCTCCTGTCAGTACCTGTTTTCAGGGAAGCCAATGGCACAATATACATTCGAATTTAAAAGGTGAACAGTTGATATTTTACATTGAAGTAGGCCTCTATGTATGCTACTGTAAGTAGCCCCCAATGTTGAATTGAAACGTTCACTAACAGGTGCACAAACATTTGCCATTATTTTCTATTTCAGAAACGGACAGTCCGTTGCCGGTAATATAATTACTGCAAAAGATTACAGAACACAGTATATAGACTGGTAGCTTATGTCAAATATTTGACAGTATGGGTAGCCTATTACTGTGCGATATAGCAGGGATTCCCAAACTTTTTCACTCAGGTCATCCATTGTGTCGGGGGGCTAGGGTCAGTTTGTTATATCTGGAGTACTTCTCCTGTCCTATTTGGTGTCCTGTGTGAATCTAAGTGTGCGTTCTCTAATTCTCTCCTCTCTTTCTCTCTCTCGGAGGACCTGAGCCCTAGGACCATGCCCCAGGACTACCTGACATGATGACTCCTTGCTGTCCCCAGTCCACCTGGCTGTGCTGCTGCTCCAGTTTCAACTGTTCTGCCTTATTATTATTCGACCATGCTGGTCATTTATGAACATTTGAACATCTTGGCCATGTTCTGTTATAATCTTCACCCGGCACAGCCAGAAGAGGACTGGCCATCCCACATATGCTCTCTCTAATTCTCTCTTTCTTTCTCTCTCTCGGAGGACCTGAGCCCTAGGACCATGCCCCAGGAATACCTGACATGATGACTCCTTGCTGTCCCCAGTCCACCTGACTGTGCTGCTGCTCCAGTTTCAACTATTCTGCCTTATTATTATTCGACCATGCTGGTCATTTATGAACATTTGAACATCTTGACCATGTTTTGTTATAATCTCCACCCGGCACAGCCAGAAGAGGACTGGCCACCCCACATAGCCTGGTTCCTCTCTAGGTTTCTTCCTAGGTTTTGGCCTTTCTAGGGAGTTTTTCCTAGCCACCGTGCTTCTACACCTGCATTGCTTGCTGTTTGGGGTTTTAGGCTGGGTTTCTGTACAGCACTTTGAGATATCAGCTGATGTACGAAGGGCTATATAAATAAATTTGATTTGATTTGATCCATCCAGCATTGGGGAACATCCTGCGCAAGCACTGTTCATGACCCAAACTATTCACACCCCTCTTGTTGGTGGAGAGACCATTTAGCAGGTTTAAAGTTTATTTCCTGCAATTGTACACAACCGGCTGGTCCTTATTCCCCCGCTGCAACACCGCCGCTCCGGCTATGTCCACCGTCTACACCGGGCTCCTGCTGCCGATACGCGACCCAGTGTTGGCGGCTATCCAGTCCCTCCTTGGCACCTTGGGCTCTGTTGATGCACGGCTCGTTATGAGGGGAGATCCATATTATCTAACTGCCTGAAGACCAAGACGTCAGCATCTTGCTGCCCTCCCACGAGTGTGACTGGAGGGTCATGGCTTGTGAAGATAAACATTTTTAAAAAGTATTTAAAACCTCTGTTCCCAGGATACAGCATATATTTTCCATCGCAAAGTTTGTGGTAACATGTATCGTTTACCGCAATTTTCATGTTCCCCGCTCCATGTTTCCCCTCTGGAGAAGAGCGCTTCATAATTACATCTCTAAGATTTGCGCCATCCCACATTGATTATAATCAGTAACGATTTTAGCATGTACAATTGAAGTCGGAAGTTTACATTCACTTAGGTTGGAGTCATTAAAACTCGTTTTTCAACCACTCCACACATTTCTTGTTAACAAACTAACTTGTAGACCTCCACAGGTCTAGTTCATCATTGGGAGCAATTTCCAAATGCCTGAAGGTACCACGTTCATCTGTACAAACAATAGTAGGCAAATATAAACACCATGGGACCACGCAGCCATCACACCACTCAGGAAGGAGATGCGTTCTTTGGTGCGAAAAGTGCAAATCAATCACAGAACAACATCAAAGGACCTTGTGAAGATGCTGGAGAAAACAGGTACAAAAGTATCTATATCCACAGTAAAACGAGTCCTATATCGACATAACCTGAAAGACCGCTCGACAAGGAAGAAGCCACTGCTCCAAAACCGCCATAAAAAAGCCAGACTACGGTTTGCAACTGCACATGGGGACAAAGATCATACTTTTTGGAGAAATGTCCTCTGGTCTGATGAAACAAAAATTGAACTGTTTGGCCATAATGACCATCGCTATGTTTGGAGTAAAAAGGGGAAAATTTGTGGGCAGAACTGAAAAAGTGTGTGCGAGCAAGGAGGCCAACAAACCTGACTCTGTTACACCAGCTCTGTCAGGAGGAATGGGCCAAAATTCACCCAAATTATTGTGGGAAGCTTGTGGAAAGCTACCCGAAAAGTTTGACCCAAGTTAAAAATTTTAAAGGCAATGCTACCAAATTCGAATTGAGTGTGTGTAAACTTCTGACCCACTGGGAATGTGATGAAAGAAAGAAATGCTGAAATAAATCATTCTCTCTACTATTATTCTGACATTTCACATTCTTAAAATAAAGTGGTGATCCTAACTGACCTAAGACAGGGACTTTTAACTAGGATTAAATGTCAGGAATTGTGAAAAACTGAGTTTAAATGTATTTGGCTAAGGTGTATGTAAACTTCCTACTTCAACTGGAAATCTTGATGGAGCAAACTCAAAAAAATTGTTTAGCTGCATGCCAGCAATGCCTCTACAAAACACTAAACAATACATTCATTGGACTATAACGGTGACAAACGGTGCCCACAAACTGTTAGGGCCTACATAAAGCGGTCCCAACACCTTCCACTGTGAAACAGTTCATTCAGCCTCATTTACCACCTTTAAAAAAAACATAGCTGATATGGCTGACTTGCTTAAACAAATGTGGTTTCTACTGACAATTGAGATGTAACTATGGCATAAGGGGACGACGAGAGGATAAGAGGCAATCCGTAATTTAGATTAAGACATTCATGAGCGAGCTAGGACTGACACAATCAATGTAACTATTTGTTCAGCACTTTTGAAATGTACAGCGACAGAATTCAGAACATGGGCTATTCTTACAGTATTCTCCCCGTACACCAAGTCAGAACCGTAGGATAAATAAAGGGGGCATATAAACAGACAATGAAAGCTCTTACAATATCCAATGATGACATTTCTCTAAAACAGGCTATAGGCTACATGTGCACCACCAAGTCAGAACAGTATGTTAAATTATAGGGGGAAAAGGGACCAAATTATTACGGTGAGGCACATGGGCTACTAAAAGCTTACTACACAACATACACTCATGTATACTGTAGCTATGAAAGTAATACTATCTCCCTGGCATATTGCATCATTTATGCAGCAGGAAGGTGGCTCGGCTGGGTCCTAAATGGGAAAATTTAGTCATCAAACTTTTTCATCAAAGTCTGGCATTCTCTGGATTTATGGTGCTTTCAAGACAACTGGGAACTCTGAAAAAAAAAAAATTGCATCATGATGTTAGTGATCTTCAGGTCGGAGCTCTAGAAAGAGGCCTGAGTTCCCGACACAGAATTACGAGTTGAATCACCGTTCAAAATGTATTTTCCCAATCGGATCTCGCTTTTTTTCCGAATTCCCAGTTCTCTTGAACTTCCAAATCACTCATTGTTGAATTTGCGATTTACAACTTGTTGTGTAATGTCTATGTCCAACGGCCAATGAGCACCGATACGTTTTATCTATCATTTCTCTTCCTATGAAAAGGATTTGCCATTAGATAGTTGACTTGATTCATGATGATAACTGCTAGATTGCTAGCAAAAATGTTGAAAGTATGAAGTTGACATGATCAGTCCAATCAAAGCTACTGTAGATATAACGTGATTTGACGTCATTTTATCTGTGGCCAATGACATTCTAATGTAACTCTATGGCAGCACCCAATGGACTTGAATTTGTTAGCTCTCCCGTAGATTTTGCAGTGATGTAGTGTCCCCATGAGTGACAGAACACTGAGCCAATTACGGTGCAACTAGAGAACATTACCGACTCCTACATTCCGTATTTTCCCACCACAGAAAGCTCTGCTCCTCATCATTTTTTCCTCACTGGACAGATGTGCTGATCAGACTGAATTAATAAAATGTGAGTTCTGTATGTGTTGTATAATACCATACTATTTTATAAAAAAATATTTTTTAGATGATACAGAGATGCCTTTTTTATGGTGTGGTTTTGGATTTTGATTTCCTCCTGTGTGTGCATGTTGTTTTAAACTTCTGTTCAAAAAATTATTATAATTTGGACCAACCCTTGTCCAAATTCTGTTTCACTTCTCTCTTTTCTCAAGTAATATGAACTAGAGCTGCAACCACAGCAGCCACACTAGGTATAATTCCACCCTCACCCTGCAGCAACTAAATCGTTGGCCATGCTTTGCCTACACCTCATATCTTATGTCCAATCAATTGGCCATCGTCTCAGCAAAATGGTCCTTTTACCATAGCTATCAATAGCTACATTAGTTGGCGAGTTTCCAATTACACGCATTGCATATAGCGGTGGCAAAAAATTAATTCTTATATATTTTTATGTGTAACAATGCGAGGCACTCATCAGTATTGAGTCAGAAACGTGTCCCTATCACTTCGTATTACCGCATGCATGGCTGGGTTCAACGCAAAGCAAACGTCTCATTTTATCATACAAATTGCATTACAGCATGCGTCAATCCAGGCAACATGTGCAACATTTACGGTAATACAGCCTCTGCAGAAATCCAGGCATTCATACTTCTTGCTCTTCATGGAGCAGCGCAGAACTAACTGTTGAGCATATCTGTTGTGAAGGACAGGAGGTTGGTGGCACCTTAATTTGGGAGAAGGGGCTCTCGGTAATGACTGGGGTGGAATGGTATCAAATACATCAAACGCATGGTTTGTAAGTGTTTGATGCCATTCCATTTGCTCGATTGTAGCCATTATTATGAGACTCCCCTCAGCAGCCTCCTATGCTGTTCTGTCTGCTAACCTTACTTCCCACTAATCAAATCATCAATATTTATTCAGTAGATTCATTCATGCCTCTGTTGCCAGATTTGTACATGGTGGGATTGTCATAAGGAGTTCAGCATTGTGTAGGGAATGCTGAAGAAGGCTGTGTTCCTATTCTTTGTTTTTTTTCCTTACCCTGTGACTTAAACCTCACTTGACAGCTTCACAGTTCAAGGTAAGGAGAGAAGAAGCCACATAGGAAAAGAGGATAGCACTTGACCTTTTGAAACATCTCCACTGTCGAAGAATGCTGCAGAAGAGAAATAATCCATTTGTTTGAGGATGTTGGTGATTGGGCATGGCCTAGTGGACATGATATGAATTGCACCATTATCTACATGAACTCTCAGGAATTTGGCATCACATTACCAAAGTACCACCAGCAGATACTGTAGTCTGACTGGCTTTACACAAAGGTAGGAATGCAGCCTGCTAGTATTCAAGATCATGCTGTGGAAGATAAGCTAACCGATCGCTGCAGCTGTACATAGTCTATTGGTAAAGAGCCCACCCATTTTCACCTACCTCATCCCCATACTGTTTTTATTTATTTTTCTGCTCTTTTGCACACCAACCTGTACATAACCATCTGATCATTTATCACTCCAGTGTTAATCTGCATAATTGTAATTATTCGCCTACCTTCTCATGCCTTTTGCACACAATGTATATAGACTCCCCCTTTTTCTACTGTGTTATTGACTTGTTAATTGTTTACTCCATGTGTAACTCTGTGTTGTCTGTTCACACTGCTATGCCTTATCTTGGCCAGGTCACAGTTGCAAATGAGAACTTGTTCTCAACTAGCCTACCTGGTTAAATAAAGGTGAAATAAAAATAAAAATAAAAAGATTATGTGCAGTGTGTCAATAACACAATAAAAACAGGACACAACTAGACTCTAAACCTTTTATTACAACAACAGTCAGCCCCCCCCCCCCTAACAAAACATGGTGGACATGTAATGGACGCCTCCCTCTTGACCGAGTAGCCAATGAGAGAGTGGATCATGTGTTCTATGGAAAGGGATAAGACCCAAAACATAAATTACACAAAGAGTCATCTATAGTACAAAGACAAGTGAATCCGATTGCTAGTTTTGACACTGTATACATAAAAGTTTGTAAACTTTCAAGTAAAGGCATGGGTTGTTGTTCCATCCAGGATGGTGTGGTCAAGCGCAGTCCCTTTAAAAAACAGTAGTGGAGGCTAGTACAAAAAAAACTCAGTGGAACTAACACCTTTCACTGCTGTATAGTATGCGTGTCAAACTGTTCCTTTTCTTTGAAACATTAAACCAACAAAAAAGAAAGAGGTAAAGACATCACACAAATATATATAATTTTTAAAAAAGGCTAAGGGAAGGGAGTTCTAAGTGCCGAGTTTTGAGGATAATGGCTCAGGTTTCGTCTGAATGGAGTTGGCCTCAAATATGGACAAATATGGTCTGACCACTTCAGGGTTTTTATTGCTTGGCGTTGATGATGTCAACGAACTCTGGCTTGAGTGCAGCGCCGCCAACCAGGAAACCGTCCACATCCTTCATGCCTCCCAGCTCCTTGCAGGTGCCACCTGTCACGGAACCTGAGGAGAGAGAACAGACAGATATGAGTGAGGAATGGAGTGATGAGGGACAGAGTGGGGGGGGGGGGGGGGGGGGGGGGGTGAAGAGACCACTGTATGCTCCTACCACTGCATGCCCCTGACTTGAATTAGATTAGCTACGCAATGACAAAACCTATTAACCCCCGTTTGTGGTTGTGGCGTTAACAGCGTAAGTGTGTTTAAACGTGACGCATAGGAGTTTGGTCTCACCTCCATAGATTATCCTGACAGAGTTGGCTACTGCCTCAGACACATTGGCCTTGACCCACTGCCTCAGTTTGTCATGAACGTCCTGGGCCTGAGAGACAAAGATAAGAAAAGATAAGGAAAAAAAGAGATTGAAATAAAACCATGAATATGGGTTCCAAAGTCCAGTAAGCTCTGACTTTAGCCTTCAATTGAGTGATGAATCTCAAATGGACAACACATTCTGCTCTAGTCCAGAATGAATGTATGCAGTATAAAGAGATTCAGGCTTTTAGTCACACGTCCCCATCCGTCCCAGGTTCTTTCCATTGCGGTCATGCAATAGTAATGGATGACAATAGAAGAAACACTTACCTGGGCGGGGGATGCGGTCTTGCCGGTGCCGATGGCCCACACGGGCTCATAGGCCAGAACAACCTTGGACCAGTCCTTAATGTTGTCTGCAAACAGAATTTACATAATGAATACAGTACTGCATTCACATTAATCAAAAAGGAGAACTCAAAATGGACACAGTGCCATCATGGACACGCTGGATGTAACCAAGTTGTTAACGAAAAGGAAAACTAATTAACCACACTGAAAGACCCAATCACGTCTGTGGCGGGCACACTATCCCTTTACCAATAGGATGTATTCATGCAGCAGTAGTATTACTACATTCAACAATGTTAGAATCACTACAGAGTAATACAGGTACATCCATTAATTGGAATTTATTGCTTACTTTCCAGATACAAAGAGGCCTTTGCTGGTTATACGATTGTTATATATTATTGTCATGGTTCTTGACATGTTTAACTCTTCTCTGTGCATTGTAAAGTTCAGGGTCCATTTTCAAATATGTAAAATGCAAAACTGATGCTAGATCAGCACTCTAACACGCAGATTACAGGCTCTGATAATATATGTGTACGCCTGAGCAGAATCTGTGGTTTTGTGTAACACACTCATTATGAATCAGTGATTTCAGTGACAATACCTGCGAAGTGCTTCGTCTGTGCGTTGATGACCTTCTCTGTGATGCCAGCTTCCCTCTCGTCCAGCTTCTCACCGATGCAGGCAATGACACCCAGGCCATTCTCCAGGGCGTGGGCGCACTTCTGACCAATAAGCTGTCAGGACACACAAACAGTTAATCAATCAGACAGGTTGTTCATTTATTGTCATATTTTTCACATTTCCTCTACTTGAGGAACACCTTGAGTGTAAAATGGAGATTCAAATTATGACGCATAGATTTGTCACTGCTCCTCAAATTCTGTCATTTTCAAGGTAAATTCACTGTTGAAAGAGACATAATCCAATACTGTATCACAGCCCTGTTCTTGTGATAGTCTACAGTCTCCTCCTCTACAGCCTCCTCCAGAGACTCCTCCCGAGATTACACATTCATAAACACCAGCACTCTACCAAATAAGCCATTTACCTCATCAGTCTCTCCAAACACCCAGCGCCTCTCAGAGTGGCCCAGGATCACCCAGTGCACGCCAACGTCCTTGATCATCGCAGGGCTGAGAAGGAGAGAGAGGGGCCATAAAGGAAGTGAGAGAACGGAAAAAGAAAGAGCGCGTGAGTAAAAGAGATTAGCACACAAAGTACAGTCCGCCTGCAGGGTTGGTTCAGTAAAGCACTAGTGTCCTGAAGACACTCGCATCCGCAGTTACAGGGCATGTCCATTACCTGATCTCCCCGGTGAAGGCACCCCCCTTGACCTTGTAGCAGTTCTGAGCGGCCACTCCGATCTTAGGGTCCAGCTTGGCCCTGGCGAACTCAAGGTAGATTGACGGGGCGCCGCAGACCACCTCTGCAAGCAGAGAGAGAGAGAACCAACACGGTCATGCACTGACCACTATTCTCAGGGTTGAAATAACAGACCGACCAGTTAATATTCTTAGAGGTGAAATCCTAAATTCCACTTCAGTTTAATTTTTTCACTTAGTCATGCAATGATGTCAATGTGTGAGACTAAGTGAAAATTCTAAGCGGAAGTTAAGATTTGCCCCTTGATCCTTACATGGACGCCCATGTAACAGTAGTATTTTTTAGAAACTGAAATAGGAAGTGCACACAGCGATTGTCGGTGACATCTAGTATCCGTGGGAAAGGCTTTCCTTCGAGTGGTGACAACTCCATGTAGTGGCCCACTCTACTATTCACTTCAGTGTACAAAACAAGGCCTATCGATCAGAATGATTAGGCCTATTTGAGCCCGTGTTGGTTATACAGTCCAATACCAGAGTCTGCTGCATTAGTACACACTGTACAAGTGGGATATCCCCAGTGTTGTGGGGTACAGTAGGCCAGACACTGACATTAGCACTGTAACTATATCTTGGGGTTAAGTGTGTCTATATTAAACCCACACAGTCACTATTCCCTCTGCAAAGGTCATTTATCCCTGCCAAGAGTCAGTCCCCCGCTGCAAAAAGGTCCTAGTTCAACCTCCAAAAGGTCACTAGAACTCAGCTCACAAAGGTCACTCATGTGGTAAAATTCTGCTGGGGTCGAACTGGACCTTAAATTTAAAGGTCAACCACAGGATAAAAAAAATTAAAAAAAATATTCTGCAGGTTCATAAAATGGCCTAGGGAAGAAGTGACTTACCATTGACTTTACATTTCTAGAAAGAGACGTGGGGAAAGCAATACGCGAGCTTCAGTCGTCTGCTGGCCCATGCAGCGTCCGGTTTCACGCGTCAGTAAATTTGTACTGTGTAGATTAGCTAGAGTTGTGGGGGTGGCTCTTTCTGTGGGGTAAAGTCCGAGGCTGTAGACGGATGTAGGTTACTACACGGACATAACGTGTCCTTCGGCGCACTCCGAGGTGCAGCAGATAACGCCCATGTATCCTACAAAAACGACACAAAACCTGACTAAGTACTTGTAGCCTGTTCTTGAACCTGTGTGTTCAAATGCAAGCATGCGATCAGGGCATACGCCTCTGTGGCAGTTTGGAAATGCACGATGTTGGTGTTTCCGCTATTCTCTCTGGCGGAGTGGGGAACTCTCTTATTGGTTAACACAATTAGTATGTTGCGCATAAATGAATTCGGGTCTAACGGTAGAATATGCATTTCTAAATTACAGTATTGTGATGGTGCAATGATATCCACCCTTGGTCCTCCTGGTAGTTATATTAAAACAGGGCTCGCGATCGGATGGATCATTATAATGCATCAAAGAACAAAACAGACATTCCGCCCCTCGCTTGCGCCAGACAGACTGTTGTGGCTACGTGCTGTTCGGAACGTACGCCCGCTGTCAACGAAAATCCATTTAGCAAGTCATGTTCTTCTATCCTAGTTCAGTTTAAAATAATGGTTAAAAATCCACTGACACAATGGAGTTCTCCGGTTACAAAGGATTATAGGGGGCTTCAATACCAAAATAGGCATATGCCTATGTATTCTGCATTGTCTTCTGTATTCTCCACAAATTGTCCCCATCGCACAGATCGCATCATAATTATGTAAACATTAGTGTCAGGGTATCCTATAATTTAAAACCATTATGAAAATGGCAATGAAATGGGACCTACCGGAGTGTAGCTTGGCTTACCACCCATTGATTCGTGCACTGATAGCAAAAAAAACGACCTTCCCTAACCTTTGTTTCACGCTTTTCCCCCTTCTCTTGATGGAGAGCTAAAACAATTTACCTTACAAAAGTCTAATTTCACAATGCAACTGGATAGGCTACACCAGGAACCCAATGCGACAAGTTACAAAGATCAACTCTAAGCCTACTACACGAGTCAGACATTAAAAGCACAGAAGCCACACAGAACCACGCACCGGTGTTGGGGTCGAGCTTGGCAGAGTTCAGGGTTTTGATGAGTTCGCCAAGGCTTGCCTTGTCGCCATTCATCTTCCAGTTACCACCAACGAAGAATTTTCTGGACATATTTGCAGTATAAGGTTGTTTCTCGGCCTTAGAACTGAGCTGGATTCTTATCAGGCGGACCTACTTCGGGGAGAAGAGCAACGACCCCGGCGCAAATCACTGTATTTATCATCATGGGCCACGTAACCCAACCTCTCAGTTTGTTCTATTGGTTTACAGAGACACGCCCAGAATAGCGTTTCCTTATGTACAATGTTAGCCTTTTATTTCAGTAGAATAAAGAGTACAGGCAACATTTTCAAGAAAATGGATGTTCTTCAAATTAGGCTATCTTTGTTTTAAGCGTGAAAATAATATTCATGTTTCAGTATATGGGGATGAAATACATTGAAAATATGTCGAACATTCCCACAGAGCTCCCACTGAAAAATGTCGTTATCTCAAATAAAATGGCCATTCCGATCAGACGGCGAGCGGGGCCTACTAAATCGAACGAATACATTCTCACGCAAGAAAGCTGAGAGAATTCAGCGCTTTGATTGGCTAGCATTCTATCTTTTACTTTGCATACCCAAAATGCCTTTCGCCTTATATTTCTCGCAATCTGAGTTAAAATAATGTATTTTAAACAACAAAGCAAGCCATCTTGTGTAACATTACAACATATTTGTCACATAATATGTTAATAACTCTGAAACATATTTTTTGTACGCCTGATAGGAGCTAATTCTGACACAAACACTCACTGTATAAACCTACAAGAACGCGTGTGACCTTCATGAGATTATAGAAAATTTGCTATTTTAGTATTTGTCAAGTAGGCGTCTTCAATTGAAGAAGCCCCCGAACTCTATGGAAAGTTAATGAAACATTTGTGTTTTCTGTTACAGATTGAAGGACAGTGTAGATTTACGCAATAAAGCCCGAGGAGTTGTGGGAAAGTGGCCATATACAACAACCCTCAGAGGTGCCTTATTGCTATTAGAAACTGGTTACCAACGTAATTAGAGCAGTACAACTAAATGGTTTGTCATACCCCTGGTATTCGTCTGATATACCGTGCCAAGGCTGTCAGCCAATCAGCATTCAGGGCTCGAACCACCAGGTTTATAATTGTATCAATCACTCATTGTATGTTTATGAAATCCTGAGTGGTGCAGCTGTCTAAGGCACTGCATCGCCATGCTACAGGCGTCACTACAGACCCGGTTTCGATCCAGGGCTGTATCACAACTGGCCGTGATCATGAGTCCCATAGGGCGGCGCACAATTGCCCCAGCGTCGTTAGGGGAGGGTTTGGATGGTTAGGACATTGTAAATAATAATTTGTTCTTATTAACTGACTTGCCTAGTTAAATAAAGGTCAAATACAATTTTTTAAATCATGGGGTAGTAATCCTGATGTAGGTTTGAACACTCAGTGATGTCAACCCAATACTTTAGCTATTAGTTACGCCAAGAGATCAGAACCCCTTGACGAGGTTGCTATTATTGGGTTAAGTTCTCCCCTTTTCTTTAGAGTGCGCGTCCTTGCGCTTTACTCCCGTAAATTGATCACATCGGCATCCTTGGGATGTGCTCTCGATGGCCACAACTGGGGGGCATCCCACTTCTGACACCAGTGTAGCAAATTAAGATTGTAATCCAGACCGGGGTTTAAACCAACTGTCAACCCAACACCTGCCCTCTTGAGGAAGTGGCTAGGTATTGGGTTAAGGTCGTCACTGTATGATAGATACAACAATATAGGCCTACTTTCATTTTGTACATTTACTGATGCTGAAAAATTGAGGTTCGGTACAATAATAGTCTGAATCGGCTTCTCGACCGGTCTTCCCCGCTCATCTTCTGCACTGAGGATCTGAAATGACAGGACAGGTGAAAACAACATGGTGGGTGCATATTGTCTACAGTGGGATTTATTCACATGTACAAAAAGGGAAAAATCAAAAAGGGAAAAATCAAAAATAAAGATTATCTACTTGTTTAGTCAGCAGCAGTTTTCAGTTTATTCAATGTTTATTTAACTGCGTCACTCTTTACATGAACCGATCTTGATCAGTTTACCTTCCCCAAATTCTAGGCCCATTTTGTAATATTTACAGGCATTTCTGATCATTTAATTAATAATGTTGTAACGTTTCTGAGGGCAGAGCGAGGTTCCGAGTCGAAGCACGAACAGGCTTCCAAAGGTTACGGTTTGGGGAGCGTTAATCGGTTTTTAGAAAGGTCAGGATGGTTACCTACCTCAACTGAACGGGAAGCAAGTCCTTGTGCTTCGCCATCTTTCAGGGCCCAAGCACGCCCGTCCGTGCTTTCGATGGCCCTTACAGGTCATCCCTATCCCACTTCTGACACAGCTGTGGTGTTAATCTATAATTATAATGGCTACTAATTCTTGAAGAATATCAATTATAAATGCCTCAAACTACAGCTTCAAATTCAAGTTAAAACTGCCATGTTGTTGACCTCATGTCATGGGGCTGTCAGTACCATACATTGCTCAATCTATGAATTTAAGTGTCCAACCATATCCCTCAGTTTAGGCCTATATACAAAACCAAGTGGCGGGATAACGTTTTGTTGTTTTTCGAATTAAAGAGTGGGCCTTTAACCTTTGAGGAAAACAAACCTGCTGGTGCATGCACTTACCTCGGCAAACACGTAATTCCCAACTAATGCCACACGGGGGGGATTTTACACCACTGTTGAGAAGCACTGACAACAGAATGTAATATGATATTAGGCAGTGGGTGGAGGAAAAGCTTGTCTACCTAATGTATTTTTGCCCACAAAAAAAGTTTGATTATTTTCGTAACAATTTAAGATCAACATGCACTATATTACAACACCAGTAGGCTGCATATTATTTTACTTAAGTGAGAGAGGTTGAAGTAGATTGAACAGATGTTGCGAAATTTGGGGGCAAAGGAGATTGAAAGTCGATGTGGTGAGAAAGGCGAAGAATGAGTATAAAATAAAGGGGAGGGGAAGGGGTGGAGAGCGCTAAATCGACAAGGGCAGATAAAGGAGATAGTGAAACGCTCGCCAAGGTACACATCTACGGAATCACCAGAGCCACTTCCGCCCACACGAAAGATGGCGGCTCCCTTGATGGAGAAATTGTCGGAATCTTTAGGTTCTCCAGAACCTGCGGTTCGCCTGATTCTGTCCGTTTTAGTCGGTGAGTTCAATTCAGTCATCTCTGACATCTTTCAGTAGACTCTCTGACATAACCATGTGCCAATGTAATATTGATTTACACCTTTAAAACAGTGCAGCAACACTCACTGCTAAACCAGGTAACGTTGATGTCTCTTGCTCAGCTGCAGTGACTAGCCAGACTAACGTTAGCTAGCCAGCGAGTAGACCCGCTGGCAAGCCGAACGATAATACAATAGCTAAATGCACCTTGTTTTGACAAGCTGACCAGACGGGCTGCAAGGTTGCGCCGGCACAAGACTAAGCAGAGCGCATTCTCTGCTCTGCTGATTGCCAGAAAACACAGTATTTCATATTTTAGCTAACGATTATGGTAGAAGAGGTCACTCACTACAAGCGGTTGTAACATACAGTACGGACAGGTTTACTTTACATGGTCGCTGAATACCAGGTAGCTGGGTGTCTTTGTCATCTCTGAACATTATTTTCTTCTGAAGTCACATTTGCTGGGATTGACTAACAAATAGTGCAGTATTTCAGTATCATTGTCTTAAATTAATTGCTGTTGCTTTTCAGCTACTGATACCCTGATATTGTTTATTCTTGCTGTATGTAGCCTATAATTGTAGATCTCTTGCCTTTGGCTCATGTTGTATCACAGTAGGCCCCATGTTTACAATCTTGTAAATGTTTAGAATTTATATAAACTACTATACTACCTTTACCAGTCATTGTGAGAGACTGAAGGTATCAGATTACAGATCTATACTATCAGATCTATACTTTATGGCAGTAAATTAAATGTGATTACCAGCTGTTAATTCTACTGCCAATGTCTACCGTTGTCAGTTACACTCACACAAACACACACACTAGAAAACTGTGAGTGTGGGGGTGTGTGCAGAGTGGTTCAATTGGGAGTGTTTTTTTTCTATTTTTTTCTATAATGCACTAACCTAAACAATATGCACCAAAAGCAAATATGACTGCAAAACTACAGGCTCGTAGTTAGCAAACTGCTGTCATTGGCAGTTGTTAACCCCATTTCTTCACAACCAAATAGCATGTGATTTCTGTGTAATGCTCAGATAATGACATTCCAGTGGCGTGACTTTTCATATTCAAACATGAAAAGTCACTCTGCTTTAGGCATACAAATTGAGCTGAAGCTCTCAATTAATTTGAAGTGTCCAGGGATCCAAAACATCAATGATTGGTCAGTGTTTCCAGATTGCCACCACAGCTTAAAAAAAATTAATAACAAAGGTCACAGATGGACATTTAACATTTTTGTAGAATGACTGTGAGAAGGTCAGTTCTGGTGACTTTTTAAAGACATTCCACTACAATATAAAATTATGCTAACACCATCTAAAATATAATTTGCCCCTCCAGCCCAAAACATATTGGTCCATATCATGATCTGGCAGGTGCGCTATTTAGCTAAAAGCATTAGACTATCACCTTGCTGTAGCCCAACTGATGCATCATGGTGGCTAATAAATGGGCTGAAGAATGGGGTTTACATCTGCATTTACCCCATTGGGCTAAGAATTAGCTACATTGCAAACTCTAAAAATGATCTTGTTGCTAGTTAGCATCATATTGATGACTTGAATGTCTCAAAAATACACTGTACACTATGTTACCGTAAATTCAAAATAATGTTATGTTTAGCAGTATTCCATTACAGTACGTTTTACAGCAATGTATTGTTAAACCTGTTTATTTAGAATTTACAGTAATTTACAGGTACAGTTGAAGTTGGAAGTTTACATACACTTAGGTTTGAGTCATTAAAACCCGTTTTTCAAACGCTCTTCAAATTTCTTGTTAACAAACTATAGTTTTGGCAAGTCGGTTAGGAGATCTTTGTGCATGACAAGTCCTTTTTCCAACAATTGTTTACAGACAGATTATTTCACTTAATCACAATTCCAATGGGTTAGAAGTCTACATACACTAAGTTGACTGTGCCTTTAAACCAGCTTGGAAAATTCCAGAATATGATGTCATAGCTTTAGAAGCTTCCGATAAGCTAATTGACATCATTTGAGTCAATTGTATGTGTACCTGTGGATGTATTTCAAGGCCTACCTTCAAACTCAGTGCCTGGTTCATCCTTGGGAGCAGTTTCCAAACGCCTAAAAAGGTACCACGTTCATCTGTACAAACAATAGTACGCAAGTATAAACACCATGGGACCACGCAGCCGTCATACCGCTCAGGAAGGAGACAAGTTCTGTCTCCTAGAGATGAACGTAATTTGGTGCGAAAAGTGCAAATCAATCCCAGAACAACAGCAAAGGACCTTGTGAAGATGCTGGAGGAAACAGGTACAAAAGTATCTATATCCCAGTAAAACGAGTCCTATATCGACACAACCTGAAAGGCCGCTCAGCAAGGAAGAAGCAACTGATCCAAAAGTCACCATTAAAAAAAAAGCCAGACTACGGTTTGCAACTGCACATGGGGACATTGTACTTTTTGGAGAAATGTCCTCTGGTCTGATGAAACAAAGATAGGACTGTTTGGCCAAAATGACCATCGTTATGTTTGGAGGAAAAAGGGGGAAGCTTGCAAGCCAAAGAACACCATCCCAACCGTGAAGCACGGGGGTGGCAGCATCATGTTGTGGGGGTGCTTTGCTGCAGGAGGGACTGGTGCACTTCACAAAATAGATGGCATCAATGAGGGAGGAAAAGTATGTGGCTATATTGTGGCAACACCTTTAGACATTAAAGCTTGGTTGCGAATGGGTCTTCCAGATGGACAATGACCCCAAGCATACTTCCAAAGTTGTGGCAAAATGGCTTAAGGACAACAAAGTCAAGGTATTGTAGTGGCCATCGCAAAGCCATGACCTCAATCCTATAGACAATTTGTGGGCAGAACTGAAAAGGCGTGTGCGAGCAAGGAGGCCCACAAACCTGACTCTGTTACACCAGCTCTCAGAAGGAATGGGCCAAAAACTTATTGTGGGAGGCCTGTGGAAGGCTACCCAAACTGTTTGACCCAAGTAAAATTATTTAAAAGGCAATGCTACACTCAATTAGTATTTGGTATGTTACATTCCCAGTGGGTCAGAAGTTAATGAAAGAAATAAAAGCTGAAATCAATCTCTCTATTCTGACGTTTCACCTTCTTAAAATGAAGTGGTGATCCTAACTGACATAAGGGAATTTTTACTAGGATTAAATGTCAGGAATTGTGAAACTGAGTTTAAATGTATTTTGTTAAGGTGTATGTAAACTTCCCACTTCAACTGTAACTGGCTGCCAGTAAGTTACCGTAAAAGCAACAGACTATATATTTTGTTTTAGTTTGTTTTACCTGTTACTCTTGACCCATGTTACATTTGGCCCTTTATCTCCTCTATGCCCTTATCTCCTCTCGTGAACAGCAAGTGCTAAAAGTGCCTAAACCATTCTGCTCATACTCCGGTTTGAAAATGGTTCAGTTCACAAATTTTTAGGAGTTGTGAAATAATAAATGGAGTAGTAATGGAAAGCTGGCATTCTCCTCTTTTTAAGTGGCCATTAACCCCTTTCAAATGTGTGTTGTGATGGTGCAGTGGCTAGGCAAAAGCATACATGTTTTTCTCCCTGTGGTACACACAATTTGAAAGTATTATTTTCTTGCATAGAATGTGACAAGCCAGTTGAAAAGGTTCCCATATTCAACTATGGGGTTGTCTGATTTTGGTGTTTCTTAGGCTACTCGTGTTGGCTGAGGAAAAGTACATGTGGACAGCAGCATCTTCAGAGTGCGTCTCGGCAGAGGCATTTTTCTGTGTTAAACATTTTGTGGGGGTGTGTGGGCAACAATTTTATATAGTTGCGCAGCCTGTGCGAGCAGTCAAAAGTGCGTGCAGAGTCTCGTATGCTTTGACTACGTTGGTGGGAAACACAGTACAAAACCATATATTTTTTTAAGTTCATTAGATCTTGTGGTATGAATTGTGTCTAAGGTACAGAACCTCGGCCCCGGCGGGCCCCAGACCAATTGCATCCCTGGGTGTGCACTGATAAACGTCTCCGTTTTATCTTGAGGTTGTAGCACTGAACTACAAGGTCATCATTTTGCTGTCAGCACTAAGGGCTCTTGTCTAGAATGATTCACTCGTGTTGATTCACATGTTAACTGTCTCCTCCTTTCTCTCTTTCTGTCGTTCCTTCAGGGTACCCCTGTGCCCTGCTGTACCGGCAATTCTTCTTCCACCAGCCACCCACTGTCATTCACTTATACCACGCCATCTCCGGACTGTCTCTGGCAGCTTTCAACTTTGGTGAGATGCAAAGGGACGGAGGGAGGGGACGGAGGGAGGCAAATAGAGGGAGGCAGAGAAAGGAGGTGGGGAAGTGGTTTGGGGGATGGAGAGAGGAAATTAATGAAGGTGGAAGTTGGTAGGTATTTCAGCTCACGCTTATACATTTGTAATACGTTAAAAGGATTAAGAAGTTTGCTATGACCAGGAGCTTGTTTTTGAGCAGTGCTACATGAAATAGCTAAATAGTGTCATCAATAACTTCTAACAATATTGGAACATCAGAACTTCAGGTGAAGGGGAGGTGAGGGAGCAGGTGGGTTGTTGAGAAAACAATCAAATTGTATTTGTCATATGCGCCGAAATACAACAGGCATTACAGTGAAATGCTTACTTACAAGCCCTTAACCAACAATGGAGTTTTAAGACCATCCCTAAAAAATTAAGAGAAGATTAACAAATAATTAAAGAGCAGCAGTAAATAACAATAGCAGGGATATATACAGGGGGTACCGGCTCAATGTGGGGTGGGGGGGGGGGGGGGGGGCACCGGTATCGAGGTAATTATGTACATGTAGGTAGAGTTATTAAAGTGGCAATGCATAGATAATAGAGTAGCAGCAGTGTGGGGAACAGTGCAAATAGTCTTGGTAGCCATTTGATTAGCTGTTCAGGAGTCTTATGTAAGTTCAGCCAAGTGGCTGGGGAATGAGTAGTGGGGAATGGGTAATGATTTCCTTATGGTGGTGATGTTGGCAGGGAAACTGTTGCGGAGTTGGGATGTGGACCTATTTTCTTGGTGTTAACTCCAGAGAGGGGGAGGATATTGACAGGGTAAAGTGGCTCATTTCTGAAAACAGTGTGTGCCTCACCATTTACTTTGTGGCAGTGGGAGTAGGATTGGAAAAATCTGGAAACTTTCAATAAATTCCCTGGTCTTCCAGAAATCCTGGTTCCTTCCTGATTCTGGCTATTCTCCAACTGGGATTTCTGGGAAAACCAGGGAATTTATTAAAATATTGTTGCGACCCTATGTAGAAGCATCCCCCTCACCAGCTCTGATTTCCCCCCCCCCCCCCCCCCCCCAAAATAAATAAATGTGGTCTCTATTTGTTTCAAATGAAATATGTTGGTGTTTTGTAGCTTTGATTATTGCTTCAGGGCCTTCCATGCCATACTAAGAAAAAACCCTAGTGTGTAATGCTGCAAGGGAACAGGGCCTAGAACAGGACAGTATCTTAAGGGTGGGATCTGTATCGCTCAGGGATGTCAAACTCATTTCGACCCGCGAGCCTGATTCAGTCTTCACCGAGGTCCGGAGGGCTGCACACACAATTTGTTATATTTCCTCACCGTCAAAATTACCAAAATACAGTCCTCTATCCATAGTTTTGGGAGTTTTCCATGCTCCCTGACTTTCTAGCTTTCGTTTCACTGATTGTTAGAAAGCTGGACAAAGTGAAGAGACTATAAATGTAGGTCCTTTATAATTTATACACAGTTTTGATTTGGTTGAGCTTTGGGTTGCATATTTTGGGGAATATTCAGAGGTGGAAACTTTCCATGGGAATGAACAGAAATGTATGCAAATTAATATTAATACAATTTTAAATGTAGATGTTTTTTGCATTGGATATATTTACAATATATGGAGACAAACAAACCTTTTACCTTATTATAAGTAGACATAATTGTAAATGATTAAATCCTTCCAATAGAAATGTAAAAAAAACAATTTAGTTACGAATGTAACTTTAAATGAGTTGGCGCTTCACGTGGGCTAATTTCACTGAACAACACAAGGGAATATTGAATGATCCCCAATGATCCATCGCAGCTCCCAAAAACATTTTCAACATACATCTGTAAAATTATAGTCTAGAAACTAAAGCTTTGGTTGTCTTCCTCTCAGGCTTCCATGTCTTCTCCCCGGACCTCCTCAATGTCCACCTCTTGAACATCAGTCTTTGAGGCTTCATCTTCACTGTTACTTTCCAACCTTGTTGAGGATGGCTCATTGTCAGGCTAAAAAAGCCTCACATTTGCCCGGATGGCCAACAATTTATCAACCCTTGTATTGGTAAGCCTGTTGTGTGCTTTGGTGTGTGTGTTCCCAAACAAGGACCAGTTGCGCTCTGAGGCGGCTGATGTTGGTGGGATTTGGAGGATGATGGAGGCAACAGGGGAAAGAGCCTCAGATCCACAAAGTCCCTTCCACCAGGTGGCTGATGAGATATGTTGGCACAGCTGCCATATTGCATCTCCATCCCAAAGCCCTTGCTTGGAAGTGTACAGTCGTGGCTAAAAGTCGAGAATGACACAAATATTAATTTCCACAAAGTTTGCTGCTTCAGTGTCTAGATTTTTTTTTCATATGTTACTATGGAATACTGAATTATAATTACAAGCGTCAAAGGCTTTTATTGACAAATACATGACGTTGATGCAAAGAGTCAATATTTGCAGTGCTAACCCTTCTTTTTCAAGACCTCTGCAATCTGCCCTGGCATGCTGTCAATTAACTTTTGGGCCACATCTTGAATGATGGCAGCCCATTCTTGCATGATCAATGCTTAGAGTTTGTCAGAATTTGTGGGGTTTTGTTTGTCCACCCGTCTCTTGAGGATTGACCACAAGTTCTCAATGGGATTAATGTCTGGGAGTTTCCTGGCCATGGACACAAGACATCGATGTTTTGTTCCCCGAGCCACTTAGTTATCACTTTTGCCTTATGGCAAGGAGCTCCATCATGCTGGAAAAGGCATTGTTCATCACCAAACTGTTCTTGGATGGTTGGGAGAAGTTACTCTCGGAGGCTGTGTTCTTAGGCAAAATTGTGAGTGAGCCCACTCCCTTGGCTGAGAAGCAACCTCACACATGAATGGTCTCAGGATGCTTTACTGTTGGCATGACACAGGACTGATGGTAGAGCTCACCTCATCTTCTCCGGACAAGCTTTTTTTCCGGATGCCCCAAACAATCGGAAAAGGGATTCATCAGAGAAAATTACTTTACCCCAGTCCTCAGCAGTCCAATCCCTGTACCTTTTGCAGAATATCAGTCTGTCCCTGATGTTTTTCCTGGAGAGAAGTGGCTTCTTTGCTGCCCTGCATGACACCAGGCCATCCTCCGAAAGTCTTCGCCTCACTGTGCGTGCAGATGCACTCACACCTGCCTGCTGCCATTCCTGAGCAAGCCCTGTACTGGTGTTGTCCCGATCCTGCAGCTGAATCAACTTTATGAGACGGTCCTGTGGCCCTGAAGCCTTCACAAAAGTTGAACCGCTCTCCTTGAAGTTCTTGATGATCCAATAAATGGTTGATTTAGGTGCAATCTTACTGGCAGCAATATCCTTGCCTGTGAGCAATGATGACGGCACGTGTTTCCTTGCAGGTAAGCATGGTTGACAGAGGAAGAACAATGATTCCAAGCACCACCCTCCTTTTGAAGCTTCCAGTCTGTTATTTGAACTCAATCAGCATGACGGAGTGATCTCCAGCCTTGTCCTCGTCAACACTCACACCTGTGTTAACGAGAGAATAACTGACATGTCAGCTGTTCCTTTTGTGGCAGGGTTGAAATGCAGTGGAAATGTTTTTTGGGGAATTCAGTTCATTTGCATGGCAAAGAGGGACTTTGCAAATTGCCATCATACAAACTGAGGCGGCAGACTATATTTGTTATTCTCAAAACTTTTGGTACGGCTGTACATCGCCAGACTGCCAAGAACCTTGCCCTCATCCAGGCCAAGGTGGCGAGACACAGTGATGACACCATAGGCCTTGTTGAACTCTGCACCAGACAGGATGCTCTTGCCAGCATACTTGGGGTCCTACATGTACACTGCGGTATGTATGGGCTTCAGGTAGAAGTCTTCACGCTTTTTTATGTATTTCAGAACTGCAGTTCCCTCTGCTTGGAGCAACAGTGAAGTGGACAGGGCAGTACATATTTCTTCTCTTAAATCTGCAAGGAGAGTCTGAACATCAGACAGGATGGCATTGTCTCCCTCAGTCTATGCAATGGCTACTACTATAGGTTTCAGGCTGCTTATCACTCTCTCCCAAAATACATCATCCAGGAGGATCCTCTTGATGGGGCTATCCATATCAGCATACTGTGATGGGGCCATTTCTTGGAGAGACTCCTTCCCCTCCAGGAGACTGCCAAACATGATGACAACACCACCCCAATGGGTGTTGCTGGGCAGCTTCAATGTGGTGTTCTTATTCTTCTCACTGCTTGGTGAGGTAGATTGCTGCTATAACTTAATGACTGCCTTCAGCCCTTCTGCAATGTAGAGACTGGTGTGTCTGTGCTCTTGTAGAATACTGGTTGAGGGGTGGCGGTGATGTAGTTAATTATTCCTTGCCCATGAACATTCAACCACCATCAGAGGTGATTGCAATACAGTCTGCTTTCTCTATGATTTGCTTGACCTTCACTTGAACTCTGCATCCAGTCAATGAGTAGATAAAGCATGTCCGGTTTGGGGGGGGGGGTGTTTATGCTGGGCGAAGGGGGGTGTTTATGCTGGGCGAAGAACATTCATAAATCTCTTCCAATACCTGTGAGCATCAGAGGTGAAACAGTTGCATACACAGCTCGAGCAAGATATTCATCAGCATTTCTTTGACTATGTTCCTCCACTGAGTAAAAAAACAACAACTTATGATTCTAGGAAGACCATGAGCTGTTGCTATCGATAAGGTGTCTGGTTAATAATTTTCACCTCGAATAGAAGTAGAGTGACTTTTGTCAGGGGTTGCTGAACTTTATGCACTTGGCCAGATGATTCTGGATTTTTTTTTTTTTCATCACATTCCCAGTGGGTCAGAAGTGTACATGCTATCAAATACTAATTGAGTGTATTGCCTTTTTCAATGATTTAACTTGGGTCAAATGTTTTGGGTAGTCTTCCACAAGCTTTCCACAATAAGTTATGTGCATTTTGTCCCATTTCTCCTGACAGAGCTGGTGCAACTGAGTTAGGTTTGTAGGCCTCCTTGCTCACACACCTTTTCAGTTCTGCCCACAAATTTTCTATAGGATTGAGGTCAGGGCTTTGTGATGGCCACTCCAATACCTTGACTTTGTTGTCCTTAAGCCATATTGCCACAATGTTGGAAGTATGCTTGGGGTCATTGTCCATTTGGAAGACCCATTTGCGACCAAGCTTTAACTTCCTGACTGATGTTTTGATGTTGCTTCAATATGTCCACATCATTTTCCTCATGATGCCATCTATTTTGTGAAGTGCACCAGTCCCTCCTGCAGCAAAGCCACCCCACAACATGATGCTGCCACCCCCGTGCTTCACGGTTGGGATGGTGTTCTTTGGCTTGCAAGCGTCCCCCTTTTTACTCCAAACATAGCGACGGTCATTACGGCCAAACAGTTCTATTTTTGTTTCATCAGACCAGAGGACATTTCTCAAAGTACGATCTTTGTCCCCATGTGCAGTTGCAAACCGTAGTCTGGATTTGTATGGCAATTTTTGGAGCAGTGGCTTCTTCTTTGCTGAGCGGCCTTTCAGGTTGTCGATTATAGGACTCGTTTTACTGTGGATATAGATACCTTTGTACCTGTTTCCTCCAGCATCTTCACAAGGTCCTTTGCTGCTGTTCTGGGATTGATTTGCACTTTTCGCACCAAATTACGTTCATCTCTAGGAGACGCGTCTTATTCCTGAGCGGTATGACGGCTGCGTGGTCCCATGGTGTTTATACTTGCATACTATTGTTTGTACAGATGAATGTGGTACCTTTTTAGGCGTTTGGAAATTGCTCCCAAGGATGAACCAGACTTGTGGAGGTCTCTTTTAAAAACTTTTTTTTTTTGTAATTTTCTCATGATGTCAAGCGAAGAGGCACTGAGTTTGAAGGTAGGCCTTGAAATGCATCCACAGGTACACTTCCAAAAGGCTAATTGACATAATGTCAGTCAATCAGAAGCTTCTAAAGCCATGACATCATATTCTGGAATATTCCAAGCTGTATAAAGGCACAGTCAACTTAGTGTATGTAGACTTCTGACCCATTGGAATTGTGATTAAGTGAAATCTGTCTGTAAACAATTGTTATAAAAACGACTTGTTATGCACAAAGTAGATGTCCTAACCGACTTGCCAAAACCATAGTTTGTTAACAAGAAATTTGTGGAGTGGTTGAAACACTTTGGTTGGAGTCATTAAAACTAGTTTTTGTAGACTTCGGACTTCAACTGTATGTCAAAATATATTCACCCCACCCGGTATTGTAATCAAAACTTACCAGAAAGCATGTAGTAGCTGTACATGTGATGAAGGTGTACTGCACATGTGATGGAAGAATGCACTGTGCATGTAGAGGGTTGCAATTCCATTGAATTGAGGATAGTTTAACCAAAATATGCCTAGAATTGCCTTATGTGTGTCCCACAAAAAAGCTTCACTGTTAATAAGCTAACTTTTTTTTTACGAATTTAAGCAAAATGCACAGATTTCCCGGGCTTAACTTCCCATGTAAAATTTCTGGAAAAGTTTCTGACCCTTTGCAACCTTGAGCTAATTCCCCCAGAAATATATGTGTGTGTATTTTGCTCAACTCCCCAGGGGCCGTATGTTTGACACGCCTGGATTAGCTCAAGGTCTATTGTTCAATTTATACGCTATAGCTAGCCTAACCAGTTTCCACCAAGTCATGAGTAATTGTGAAGAAGTAAAGAGTTTGACTGACTGAGCGAGTCTAGAGAGGGATGGATGGCTAAATGATTTGAGGTTTACATAATGGTAGGGGATTAATAACACAACCTTTTTCTCCCTTGTTCTCTGCTGCACTTGGATTTTACAGCAGGTCTGTTGCACTTTCCCTGTCTTTGTGGAATCTATCATTTAAATAAATTCATAAAAATCCTCTTCACATAACCTGTGACTTGCTCATCTTCAACTTGCAAGAATGCACTCTTTCTTCCTCTGTTTCTCTCTCTGTGCTAAAATCCATCTCTCTGCCCCTTTCCCTTCCTCTCTCTGTCCCACTATCATTCCACCTTTGTCTCTTTCAGGCACACAGCTCTATCACTCTGCATTATGCGTCCTTGTCCAGTTCCTGATGATGAGGCTTATGGGAAGGACGATAACAACCGTCCTGTCCAGCTTTATTTTTCAAATGGTGAGATTTCTCTCTCAATCTTTCTCGCTCTTTATTTTTTCTCCTTTTCTCTCAATCTCTTCCTGTGTTCTGTTGTGATGCAGGGTCGGGTGGTAGAGGCAGCTTCTCTCAGTCTCTCTTTCTTGTTGCCCCTCGCTTGCTACAGTAGTTGAAGAGCTGCACTGTCTGTGTGTGTGTGATTTCTGCTGTTCATGTTAGGATATCCTCTTCCTCTGTCCTTTTTGTTTTCACTGGAGTACTGAAGCACGGTAGAGCACTGCCACTTTATGACGTAAGGCTCTCTCCCTGCCTCCTTTTTAAGTGTCAGACTTGATCAAAACAATTGTTCCTTCTCTCTCTGTAGGCATACCTGCTGTCAGGCTACTACTACACAGCTACAGAAGAATACGATATCAAATGGACCATGCCCCAATGTGTCCTTGCACTCAAACTTATCGGTATGGTCACCTCACCACGAACATCCTCTCTCCACTGCTCTGTACAACCTCTCTCTTTTGTTTCCCACTTATTTTGTGTAACACCCGTTGCTGAATGATTGTTTGTCCCATATCCTTTTCTTTTCTTATTGACAACTTGTGTTGTAGTAGTTGTTCATTAGCCTCAGAGATAACATGGCTCATATTTTGCGTAGTGTACTAACAATCCTACCTAAACTCTGTCATGGCTTTACGTCTCTGCAGCTGAGGAACATCTACAGTCAAAGTATTAACTCCAATGATCGTGGCAATCCTAGCAGCTTTCGTAACATAGTGACTGATGTCAATTGCATTCTCTTTGATTTCAGGTTTGTCATTTGATTACTATGACGGTGGCCAGGAACCAGTGAGTTGATCTCTCTCTCTATTGCCATTTGATTATTGGTCAAATCTGTGTGTTTTTTTTCTTCTCTGTTCTATTTGTTATTTTGCTCTCCGTGTACTTGTCTGTTTGTGCTTCAACCTCTTCCAAGTTCTCCTCCGTGTGTATGCGAGTGAGGCAGTTTGAGTGAGACTTTGTCCACACATCCAGTCAGAGATGAGTTGAGGTAGCGTGTGTTTGCATTGAGGAAGTTGTCTATTTACAAACAGGCAAATGTCTAGTGGTCATCATTCATTCATAACACTACTCTGTTACAGTTGCTGCTCACCTGTTCTGTTTGTTTATGTAGGGCATAAACAATGGCACAACTTCCGACCACCGCCTATAGGGCTCTGGACGAAAGTAGAGCACTATGTAGGGAATAGCGTGCGATTTGGGACGCCCCCGTAGTCTGGTTACTGTCCTGTGTGTCTTGTTTTGCCTCGTCAAAAAGCCCCACAAAAGGCAGACATGAGGTCCTGTTGTATGTCTACAAATATCATCACCCTCGTCTCTGTCATTTGTTGCACAATGTTTCTGTATTTTTATTTACCATTCTGAGTCCGAATACCTTGGGTGGTTGTTGTTGCTGACTGTTGACTGTTGTTGGACTATTGTCTTTTGTAGTGTTTTGGAAACATGCCACGGGTTTGCACTTGGAAACCCAGCAGTTTTATGCCCCCTAGTTAAATGCCTGTTAAGTAGTCCTATTTGGTTCAATTGAGTTTGCGGTCCAACCGTTAGCAGCTTTCAATAACAACCCTGGGTAACTGGATATGCAGGGAGCTTATTCTTTCTCAGCCAGTGACTTTGTGCACTGTTAAAAATGCTTCTCTATTTCCTGACCTTTCACATTCCTTCTACCCGTTTCCCCTCTTTGCTTTCCCTTTCTCTGTTCTCCCTTTTTTGTCTTTTACCCAACCTTTCCCCTTTTACTCTAAATCCTCCTAACCCTCCCCTTCTCCCTCTCCCTGGCTCCCAACCACTATTTTCACTCTCCTCCCTCTCGCTCCACCCCACCAGTCCAAGTTGAATGAGGAGCAGAAGAGGTCAGCCCTGGCCAATGTTCCCTCTCTGCTGGAGGTTATCGGCTTCTCCTACTTCTACGGAGGCTTTCTGGTGGGACCCCAGTTCACACTGCGCAGCTACCAGAGGCTAGTCAAAGGGGAGCTCACCGACTGCCCCGGACAGCCACCTAACAGGTAGAGGAACGGAGGCAGGAATGGATGGGGGGGGGAATACATGGGTTTATTTAACAATCTTTTTATTTTTCTCAGTGTTATACCTGCTATGAAGCGGTTCTCCCTCGGCCTCCTCTGCCTGGTGATCTACGCAATATTTAGTCCGCACTACCCAGATAGCTATTACCTAACAGATGAGTACGACGTAAGAAAGCCTTGCTTTTGCACCAACATTCCTGACGATTTTACCATCACTGATTTGAAGCCAAAGCCACATTTCCATCCGTTGTTCTGTTTGACAAATGTCACCGTCCTTAGTCAAATGCGTGTCTCTCCAGGCGCAGCCGTTCTGGTACCGCTGTGTCTTCATCCTCCTTTGGGCCAAAGTCATCCTGTACAAATATGTGAGCTGCTGGGTCATAGCGGTGAGTAGCAGCACTTGGTATGTAAAACGTCTCATTTGGAAGCGGGTGCAGCCTGGAAATTAAACCTTTACAGACACACCTGTCTCCACATACCTGTCATTGTCACACAGAATAGTTCCACTGGGGCACACCTACGTCAGATCAGGTGAGAATAAACTGGTCTGGGAGCCCAGTATATCAGTGGTACCCTATATTTAGGTTTTTCAGGAAGAAGTTATTTAAGTGTTTGTAAAAGGATTTTTAATTTTTTCAATTTTTTTTGGTGACTCAGGAGGGCGTCTGTATACTCTCTGGGCTCGGCTATAATGGGCTGGGTCAGAATGGCGAGCACCAATGGGACGCCTGTGCAAATATGAAGGTGTGGACGTTTGAGACCACACCCCTTTTCACAGGCACCATCGCCTCCTTCAACATAAACACCAATGCCTGGGTGGCCAGGTTAGTGCCTGACTAAAACTCAAACTATTTATGGCCAGGTTAGTTCTTTCTGGGATCCTTACTGTAACCATTTTTAAATTCCACCTTAATTTGGTAAGGACGTCCCGGGGATCTTGGATAGCAAGGACCTTAGTGCCTGATTAAAACTATGCATTGCTATGTTAGTACCTGACTAAAATCATGCATGGCCAGGTTAGTGCCTGACTGAAACTAAAGTTGCTAAAGGTCCCTTTCAAAATAGATTGTATCTAACTGAGACTAAGCTGTATAAAGGTTTAATAAAAAAAATTATACTGGTATATCTAACAATATTTGGTGGTTTGTAACATTCCTCCAGGCACGTGTTTAAGCGGTTGAAGTTCCTGGGCAATAAGCTCCTGTCTCAGGTGACCGCGCTCGCGTTCCTGGCCATCTGGCATGGCACGCACTCTGGATACCTCCTCTGCTTCTCCATGGAGTTCATCATCGTAAATGTGGAGAGACAGGTATGAGTAAATATTGGAATGATTAGAATTCTAATAAAGCACTACTTGAATACTGAACTTCCTGCTTTACTCCTATGGGTACACTCAATATGTCCACCTATCACAGAACAGTGACTTGATTAGGAATGGCTGTTCTAGTAATTATATTTCTATGGAAACAAGCACCGGAGACTGAGAGAGAATCCTGAGGAGCCAGGAAAATGCAGCCTCACTTATTTTGGATGCTTTCAAAGTTGTGCACGGCAATGTCTTGACCACGGTGGGAATGTACCGTATTTATTTAACCTTTTTTAAATTTAAGCAGGTAAGGTTAAGAAACGTATTTTGCGAGGGCGACCTGACCCTCAGTAGTCAACATAGTTGCGTCAAACATTGGGAGCATGTAAACCGTGTGCATGGCATTTCATCTTTGTGATGTTTTCCAAACTCTGGACCTGTGAATTTTAAGCCTTGAGGAGAACCTGTCGGTGCTAATCTATTTTCAAGCGGGTCTACAACAAAGGGTCAAGATCTCCATTTAAGCTATTGGAGGATTCTCAAACTCTCTGCCCTGTATGCGTTATTAGATTACTGTGTGTGCGTCCGTGTCCATAACTATATCTTTATGCTGTATTCGGATCCCTATTTGTCTCAGGCCCAAGCGCTGGTGAGGGACAGTCCCCTGCTGACCCGCCTGGCCAACAGTCCTCTCTACCCCCTCATCTACCTGGTCCAGCAGTTCATCCACTGGCTCTTCATGGGCTATCCTTTAGTGCCCTTCTGCCTCTTCACCTACGACAAGTGGCTCAGGGTAATAAACAGCTTAGAACGCGTAATAAGCCTTTGGAATGTTGTCATAAGCACATCGCAACACACAAGTGTTCAGACTCTTTATTTACTTTATTTGAAGTGGCTAAAGGTAGCTGGCAATTTGTAATGCCACAAACATGTTAGAACTCAGATCATAGATTATTGTGTGCTAAATGCAGTTGTCTGGCATATGTTTAAACTCTTGACTTGGATTGGGGAAATGGACGTCTGGATGAGGATTTAATGTGCTCGGTTTGTCTTTCTGTTTTGCAGGTGTATTCATCCATTTATTTCTGTGGCCACATATTCTTCTTCACATTGTATCTAGGCATCCCATATCTCCGCAAGGTTCTGGTACCTAGAAAAGAACGGAGCGAGAAAAAGGAGGACTAGAACTATGTTAGGTAATGCAAGCTTCTGTATACTTCTCCCAGACAGTAAGGCTGTGGCGATTTATGGAATTTTGGATAATGATTAAAGGGATAGTACAAAATTACATTGTTTTCCTTACCCTGTAAGCTGTCTATGGACAAGGTATGACATAAATCCATGCTTTGGTTTTGTTTACCTGGCCTCTGTTTCAAATGCTAACGTTTTAGCATTTGTGGCACACATTCAATGGTAGCTGTATTAGCATTTTTTGCACTTTAATGTCCATATTAACATAACATATAAAAAAATGTAAGTTACTTATAGATGAAAAGTATTTGAAACCGTGGCCAGGTAAACAAAACGAAAGCATTGGTTGCTTTCATACCTTGTCCAAAGACTGCTTACAGGATAAGGAAACCAATATGCCATTTTGTAACTTGGGTGAACTAGCCCTAAAACTGACAATAATATTTTTTATCTGAGAGAAAAAAACTGAGCTTGTAATGTTTCATAATGCGACATATCTAATGTATGTGTCACCAAAGCTGTGTTGTATACATCTCAGAAATGTATGATTTTGACTACTTGGAACTTTAGGAAATGAAGCGTCCCCTCCCAACAGTGCTGTACTGCCCGTACAATGATTTCTGCCCTCGTTGAGACAATACCAACTTTACCCTCTTCATGTAAAAATGAAAAAATGCTATTGGGTAAACGATCTACTTAAAATTTAAGTTGAAAGTCCTAAAATAAATGTATTAAAACTATTATTATTCATAATTCTCGGTTATTCTTTACGGTCTCCATATTGGCAAAAGGTAGTTTCCAGATAATTAATTCAACTTAAAGGCATAGTTCACCCCAAAATTGACTTTTGACAGATGTTTTCATACCTCATAAATGGTATGAATTCAAAATATGCAGATCTAAAATGAATGGGAAAGATTCTGATCCAAAGCAAATGCTGCCAATTTTTTCAATTTGTTAGAGGTTTAGGCTTACAAAGTTCTCCTAATGCATATAGTGGGATCTTCACAACATCTTTATGAATAGACAGAAACAGAGGTAGAAATGTCATTGTAGCTTATGTTACTTGTGGATATATGATAATATTTAGGATGACGGATTGGATTTCTATAGGTCTTTTCCACCACAATGCTCAAAGCTCTTTGTAAGGGGGGAAAGTCACCTCAATTAATCTCTCACCTCTCTTCTCTCTCAGGTCTCTGGCTGAATCTCCACCCAGGATGTGACTGAAGGGAACTGTGACTTTTAACTAGGAGCAGATCAGAAAATATTTTAAAGCCTTTAATATTATTTCTGTGTACATGTTTTTTTTCTATTTATTTTAGTGTTTTGGACAGGACGCACGTTTTTTGGGACCAGGGAGATGAGGGTACAGGAAATAACCTTTGTTCCACAATTGTGAGCCAATCACGCTGTGTTTTCTTGATTTTAGAGAACTTGAGAGACTGACGTCTTGTATACACAGAATATTGCACTCTCCACTCACGGGCTCTGGGTCTGTAGACTGCTCTGTTTTTATGATCTCTCTTCCTGTTTCAACCCTCCCCTCAAGTCCATATAGACGGCGTATACAAAACATCCTAATATTGAGTTGCACCCCCCCCCCCCCCCCCCCCCCACAGCCTCAATTCGTCGGGCATGGACTCTACAAGGTGTTGAAAGCTTTCCACAGGGATGCTGGCCCATGTTGACTCCAGTGCTTCCCACAGTTGTGTCAAGTTGACTGGTTGTCCTTTGGGTGGTGGACCATTCTTGATACACACGCAAAACTGTTGCGCGTGGAAAAACCCAGCCACATTGCAGTTCTTCACACAAGCCGGTGCGCCTGGCACCTACTACCATACCCCGTTCAAAGGCACTTTAATATTTAATATCTTGCCCATTCAATGTCTGAATGGCAGACATACACAATCCATGTCTCAAGGCTTAAAAATTGTTCTTTGTTCTGTCTCCTCCCCTTTATCTACACTGATTTTGAAGTGAATTTAACAAGTGACATAAATAAGGGATCTGAGCTTCACCTGATTCCCCTTGCCAGTCTGTCATGGAAAGAGCAGGTATTCTTAATGTATTCTCTACGCGGTGTAGAAAACCTGCACAGACATGGCTATGGTTCAGGCACAACAGAAATGTATTTGGCACTTTCAGATTTTATTTTAACATGCATTTTGTTGAGAGAACAAAAAAAACAAGGATTGCTGCTCTGACTGGAATTATATATTTTTGAGGAGTGTTTTCATTGATCCGTTGGCCAACACTCACAAGAAGCACTGTAAAACACTGTACACACTTAACATGTGACTCAAGAATGGCCTTGTATTATCAACGAATGTTTTTACGTTTATTCTGGTTTCAATTCAGATTTTGTTTCCGATATTTCGTGATGAGACTGGATTTTATAGCTATTTTAAGAGGGTTTTATGATAGACCATTTTGTAGCTTTGGATAAGATTCCATGAAGGGATTTCAATGCTTTCCTCTTCCCCATCTCCTTCTCATTACTTTTTCCTCCTCCATCCCCCTCTCCTCGTGGCTTTGTCTGCCATTCACCATCCTCCTATCACTCCATTGCCACCACACACCCTTCCTGGCTGTCTCTGAACAAACTGGAAAACAAACTTGCAACTAAAACAACAGGTAACCAAAACCACCACTTTTACATTGAGTGACATCACCATACCAATGTCAACAGCATCACCCGTGGTCTCCAGTGAGATCTAGCACCGTCCTCTATCTTTCTTAAGAAAAAAAAAAAATCTCCCTAACCACTGGCGCAAGGTCAGATCTAGAATGTTTGACCTGTCAGATACTCTGTTCCTACATCTGTGTTAAGAGGCAACTTCTACCACGATCCTTTTCCAATGCAGAGACACATTGGGAGAGCAGTGACTCACTGTAGCAACAACCCAGATTTTAATAATATTTATACTTGTGGTAATAATTAATTGATGTGAATTAATTGTTATTCCAGAGACTACTTTTTTGCCTTATTGCTACCAAATGTACAAAGGAAAAGAGAAATGGAAAAAAAATAATTTTAAATAAACTTTTTGTAATGTTCATTAAAATGCTGGATTTTAAAAACCAAAGAGGTCTGTGTGTGTCAGTGGTGTGTAGTACTTTAAAGTATTTTTACTTAAGTAGTTTTTGGGGGTGTACGTACTTTACTATTTATATTTGACTACTTTTACTTCACTACATTCCTAAAGAAAATAATGTACTTTTTACTCCATACATTTTCTCTGACACCCAAAAGTACTCATTACATGTTGAGTGCTTAGCAGGACAGGAAAACGGTCCAATTTACACACTTATCAAGAGTACACACATGGTCATCCCTATTGCCTCTGATCTGGCAGACTCACTAAACACACTGTAAATTCTCTGAGTGTTAGTGTGTACCCCAAGAAAATGGTGTCTGGTTTGCTTTATATTAGGGAATTAAAAATTATTTGTACTTTTGATACTTAAGTATATTTTAGCAGTGCATTTACTTTTGATACCAAATACTTTTCGACTTTTACTCCAGTAGTATTTTACTGGGTGACTTTAACTTGAGTAACTTTCTATTAAGGTATCTACTTTTACTCAAGTATGACAATTGGGTACTTTTTCCACCACTTGTGTACACGCTGCCTGGTAGACGGGGTGATATGACGTAATTTTGCAGTCAGGGCGGGGAAAGAGTGACTGTTAAGAGAGCGTGCCCCCAGCTTTGTCCGACAAAATAATAATGTTGCGCCAAAATGAGTAATATCACGCGTTGTCCCGGACACACTCATAGAGAATTCAATAAACAGAGAGAACAACGCAAGTTGGCAGGGAAATAGAATTGGAACTGAGAGAGAGAGGACGCAGTGTGGGCGGGTTAAGAAACACGGAGAGGGAGGGGACGTCAGCGTTACATTCCCATCGTTTTTGCCCCTTCATGCGACGTCTGCCGAAAACAAGGACATCGGTATTGAGATACTATCCGTTCGTATCAGTCTTGCATCAAACTGAAGTGTGCACATTTGAGCATATTCAATAGATCTGTGTATGAAATTCCGTTACCTGCGCTTTAGATATTTTTGCGTCGGAGGAGGATAGCTGAGCTGCAGAAGCGCGGATGCTACGAGGGTAGCGTTGGGTACCACAACACCTCACACTCAGCACGGTAATGTGAAATTGACAGCGGCTTTCTTCTGTTTTTGATTGTAACCAGCATCTATGTCTAATACAATATGTTTAAGGGTCCAAATATAGATCTGCTGGCGTATGGTGCCAATTGATGCACCTATCCATCAAATGGGCTATACAATCGATTAGTTATTGTCGCATGTCTGCATCACCTCTGTGTAGCCTTGGAACAACCTGTGCTACCTATTAATTTTGAGCAGAATATATATTGTACGGCCCTCTACACAGTCTCGTTCAAGTTTTTTTGTTTTGATTGAATATATAGGCATAGGCCTAGACGGGCTTCGATTTTACGCATGGCAGTGAATGGTAGACTGTGTGGTATCGTGATGCCAATAACGGCTCAAATACCCCATGGAATCATTTTGAATACTGTGTCAATTAACTGGCACGGACACCAAACCCTTAACCCACCCACACAGGCAAGTGAGTAGGTGTGTGTGCATAGGCAGCATATTGGCCTGTATAACCTATAACATCACTGTATAATTTACCATCTCAAAATGAATGCAGCATAACTGGACACTACTAGGCTATTTATTACAGTTCACTTAAACTCTACCATGACCTGGGCCCATGTGCTGTCGTTTTACTGTGCTTTTGTTATTATGCATTTTTCCTCTGTATTCTGTATGAGGTGAAAGTATAGCGCCGGAAGATTCCGTTGGCTAATGAATTAGGATATTTACTGATGTGTGTTTGTCTGTCCTGTCCTGTCCTGTCTATGTTCTCTACACCTCAGTCCATCTTCCAGTGCTGAGGGGTTGAATGTGTCAAGCTCATTCTGAGGAGGGCCGAGTGTGCAGGTTTTCACTCCTCCCTTGTACTTAGTTGATTAATTAAGGTCACTGATTAGTTAGGAACTCGCATCACCTGGTGGTGTAGGTCTTAATTGGACACAAATTGAAAGGAGAAACCAAAAACCAGCACACTCGGCCCTCCATGGAATGAGTTTGACACCCCTGGTTTAATACATGTACTGTATTCCTCTTCCCTCCTCCCTTCTACCTTTCCTCCCTCAGATGGACAGAATGAGTTTTCTCTCCTTCCTCCTCCTTTGCTTGACTTCGGTTGCCAATGGCAACAAAGGTCAGTTTCCTTTCCTTTTGACTGTTAATTGTACCGCTGAAATACATTTTTTTTTTTTTCTATTGCCATGGGAGCACACACCTGTAGTCACGCTCAAGGCCAGGGCCCTTTTGTCGCTGTCCCCTGAACTCTAGAGGGAATTCAATCATATACCCACTCACTGTGCTCCAAGTCATAATATATTAAATGATATGTCTGTAATTTATGATTGCATACACATCACCATTGTAGAGTGTTGTCCTTCATGGAGCCTGTATGTATGTATTTTGATCAATGTGGTGATGATGCTATATGTGTATGTGATTCCGTGTGTAATTGATAGCATGACTTTCAAAGGAGGATCAATCTTCTTCTCTCAGATAGATCACCGCGGATAGCCATGGCTCTTGATTTACCAGCGTTGTTCCAATGATTATCATGCTGGAGACTTGAAGTGAAACTGGAATGGTCCGAGTGGGGCGAGGAACGTCAGAGAGGGCGAGGAAGGAGAGGAGGAAGGGTGTGACGTTGAAAGACAGGAAGACACAAGTGGAGAGGAGAGAAGGGGAGCAAAAAGGAGTCGCTCCAAGGGAAGGGGCACAGAGACACCGCGTGTGTGAGAGAGGAACCGACAGATAGTTAGGAAGGGTGGGTGGGGAGAGGAAGAGAGAGAGATGGCATGTGGAATCAAGTGACGGCGTGAAATAAAGAGTGAGAGCGGTAGAAGTGTGTGAGAGTAGGGCAGAGAACGAGGGGATGTTGTGTGGAGAGAGAGAGAGAAAGTGACAGAGAGAGGAAGAGTGCCAGAGATGGAAAGAGATGTCTCTCCATCTGTAATCCTGGGTGTAATCCATGGCCCTGATGTTCAGATTTAATGCTGTATTGCAGAGAGAGAGAAATAGGAAAGGAGGAGATGGGAAAGAGAGACAGGCAGGGAGAGAGGGTTAGAGATAAATGACAAAAAGAGGGACAGATCAGAAGCTTGAGGACAGGTGGTGTTTGTATCAGATTAACCATTGAGGATGGTGAATACTAGCCTGGGCATCACTCACTAGCCTGGGCATGACTCACCAGCCTGGTCACACGACCAAAGGGGTATACTACAAAGCAAGATGAAGGTGTTAACTTGGCTGAATATTCAGAAAAAAACTTTTTATTATTTATTTTTTTTATTTTTAGAAAGATAAGCTTGAAATGGGCATGGTCTAATTGACTCAACAACCAAACATACATCCCACTGGGAAAAAAACTGGATGAATCAACGTTGTTTCCATGTCATTTCAACAACAAAAAAGGTGGCAAAACTGATTGGATTAGGGAAAAAGTAATCAACGTAAGGGAATTTCCCATTTTTTAAATCATTTTTTTTACCTAAATCCAATCATATGGTGAAATGTTTGGTTTATTTCACATTGAATTAATGTTAGTTGACAACTTAACCAAATGTACATAAAAACTAGACTGTGAGCTGTTGTCTATGCCCAGTGGGATATCTACAGTGCATTCAGAAAGTAATCAGACCCCTTGACTTTTTCCACATTTTGATTCATTACGGCCTTATTCAAAAATTTATTTCATACTTTTTTCTCATCAATCTACTCACAATACCTCATAATGACAAAGCGAAAACAGGTTTTTAGACATTTTTGCTAATTTATTAAAATAAAAAACAGAAATACCTTATTTACATAAGTATTCAGACCCTTTGCTATGAGACTCGAAATTGAGCTCAGGTGCATTCTGTTTCCATTGATCATCCTTGAGATGTTTTTACAACTTGAGTGGAGTCAACTTGTGGTTAATTCAATTGATTAGACATGATTTGGAAAGACACACACCTGTCTATACAAGGTCACACAGTTGACTCTGCATGTCAGAGCAAAAACCAAGCCATGAGGTTGAAGGAATTGTCCGTAGAGCTCAGAGACAGGATTGTGTCAAGCATTGAAGGTCCCCAAGAACACAGTGGCCTCCATCATTCTTAAATAGAAGAAGATTGGAAACACCAAGACTCTTCCTAGAGCTGGCTGCCCGGCCAAACTGAGCAATTGGGGGAGAAGGGCCTTGGTCAGGGAGGTGATCAAGAACCCGGTGGTCACTGTGACAGAGCTCCAGAGTTGCTCTGTGGAGATGGGAGAACCTTCCAGAACGACAACCGTCCCTGCAGCCCTCTACCAATCAGGCCTTTACGGTAGAGTGGCCAGACAGAAGCCACTCCTCCTGTAGAACTCTTATCTCACGTTGATTAAGACCAGACTGCCATTTTAATTGTTATAATTTGCCAGAGTGTTTTTAATGTTGAAACGGCAGAGCGGTTGCTACACAACATGTCCTGTGGCTCTGTCATTGCTGTCTGAGTCTAACATCATAATTTCAGGGTCTAGTGAGGGAGACATGTCTAAAATAAAAGCCCCTAGGCTTTTGTTTTGGTCTTTGATTATTTGAGTGTAAAATCGTCACCGTTCCAGCTTGTTAGCTCAGCCTTTGATTGATATGGGTGAACATTCTGGAGAGAAATGAAATATTAATTGGCAATTAGAGGGTGGATTCACAGCAAACTTTCCCTGTTTAATTTGGACGTCCATGTTTGCCAGTGAGTGAAGTGTGCCTGTGGGCAGGCTGCTTGGGCTGTTCTGATTGATATGTGCAATATACCTCTCCCTGTGTGATAAGGTGAAATCGGCCTAGGTGTAATTATGTTGCCAACTGACGCAAGGTGTGGAGTGACACTTGACGGGTGTGTTAGGGGGCAGGGGTGGGGTTTGAGTGTGTGCATTTCTGTGTATGTGTGTCTTTATTTGTCTGTATCTGCGGACACACATACACACACACGTCCTCCCATGTAATGGGGTGTTACAAATACCCATGTTTTTTCCCCCTTCTGATTGCTCCATTTAACCCAAGCCTCCTTTTGTCTCCTGTGTTGCCGTTCAGCCAATAAGCACAAGCCATGGATCGAGACGGAGTACCAGGGTATCGTCATGGAGAATGACAACACCGTTCTTCTCAATCCACCACTGTTCGCCCTGGATAAAGATGCTCCACTGCACTATGCAGGTACAGTACAGGCATGGTTAGAATGATCGGGGGCACTTGGCAGTCCTCTAACAAATCAGGACTCCCCCATATAACAATAAGCATTATAAAATATTAGCATTGAAAGTATGGTAGCAATGTATTTTACGGGACAAATATTACCGGGGTGTTTACTAATTAACACCGAGTATAAACGCAAAACATGTTGCCATTTGGAACATATTTGCTATTGATTACAATGGCCACGGTTAGTTCACTATCTCACTGGGCTATTGAAATCCGAGTCCCACAATACCCCTACAGTGAGTAAGCATTTTGTAGAGGGGAAATTGTTAGACATGTTTCTTATGTTATGCCGCCCTACAATTAGAATGGACAGAGTCAAATGGTAATTACACAATAATAACCAATGAAGCGCCATCATTTGTGCCAGAAAGTTCAGTAAATTCCAGATAAATAAAACGCTACCCAAAGGATTTTGCTGGGCACTCCCATAAGCATGACAAATATTAACATGGAAAATAATCATGTCTGTCCAGTCCTCTATTTTTAGGGCCGCCCCAATAGTCTGTGTAAATCTATTCCTGGGTGCTACGCTGGTCCTCCACAGCCAAGTGAAATTCAATTATTTGTATTCATTGGGAACATTATATGCCCTGTGCTCACAGAAATCATTATGGTACACATTTCCCAACTGTGACAATAAAGTGATTGATTGGATCATGTAACATCACATGGGGTTCATTGAAATATATCACTGAATTTCATTTGTTATTTTCTTAGCCATTGAAGACTATTTGAGTAAATCCGTCAATGTAAATCATCAAAATGTAAGCCTACTGGGTCCTTGAGATGCACAGAGAGTCACTAGAAGTTACATTGTCACCCCCTTTCTCTCTCCTCCAGGTGAGATCTGTGGCTTCCGGGTGCACAATGGGCCCACGGGATCCAGTTCGGTACAGTTTGAGGCGGTGGTTCTGGACCGCTCGACAGGGGAGGGCCTGGTCCGCTCTAAAGAGCCCCTGGACTGTGAGAGCCAGCGGGAGCACAGCTTCACCATCCAGGCCTATGACTGTGGAGAGGGCCCCGATGGAGTCAACAGCAAGAAGTCCCACAAGTAAGATACACTACATTACCCTGAAGGACAAATAGGTTTAATGGATAGGGTTGTTGTCAGAGGTTATGCTGGTTTTGGTAGTTTGGAGAATGATTAACCCTTGGGTATTTGTCAATGCTATGCTTGATCAATGCATTACTATATTACAATGCAGTTATGTATGTATTGACCTCTCTTCCTTTCCTCTTCCTTCCATCTTTATCATGCTCTTTACTTTTCTCCTATTACTCTCTCTCTTTCAGGGCTACGGTGCATGTACGTGTGAATGACGTAAACGAGTTCTCCCCAGTGTTCGTGGAGCGTCGCTATGAGGCCTCCGTCCCAGAAGGCCGTCTGTTCGACCGCATCGTGCGCGTCGAGGCCCTCGACGCAGACTGCTCCCCGCAGTACAGCCAGATCTGCTTCTACGACATCATCACCCCCAGCGTTCCCTTTGTCATCGATAACGATGGTGAGAACTACAGCTATGACAATTGAGCTGGGCTTTACATTAGTTTTCCACAAATAAATGAGGGTCTGCCTCGTCTTTACCAGAGCCATTTAGAAAATGTGTATCTAAATATATGGCTCTGGTCTTTAAAATGTCTTTATTTGATTCATATACTATAAAAGTGAATATAATGTGTGAGTTGACATCTTGTCCCCAATGAACACAACAGTTAGCATGGTGATGACTACCAATCTGTAAAATTACGAGTTCATTTCCCTGTTCTGTTTAGGCTGTCTCCAGCTGGTCTTGTTGCTATGTACATTGCTAGAGAATGATCTAAGCCATTTCCAAGTATCTTGCTCACCCACATTGCAGTTTATATGCTATAGCATTCCTTTTGTATTACAATGAATAGATTTGCAGCGTGTTTTTGCTGTAAGAAACCCAGGTTGACTCCCGCCTTCACAGGTAGATAGTCCTAGCTTTCAGAAGAACACTCATGTGCGTAGGTAGTAGTTGTGTAAGCAAAGCTACCGCATCAACACTGCTAGGGTAGGTTTCTTTGAACAGAGCCCAGAGGACAATCGGTTCCGGGGGTTAGGCCTTAGTCTAGTGTTTCTGTTGATCTTGTAGGCATGCTTCCTCTGAGGAGAAGGCTTTGATTTCAGTCTGCAAGACTCCCATTGACGGGCTACTGGTGGGAGATCGATAGCGGGCATTTTGTAATATGACAACGGCATAGGGGGAGGCAGATTTTCTCAGGAGTCAGGTTTTTACCGTGACTTTGCACAATTGGCAGTGACTGGGGAGGAGGTTCCAGGGGATGACAAGTTCCTTTAATATATGGGTCAGGCTGCTGGGCCCAGATGAAGCACAGAGACTTTTTGTTTCAGCCCTGGCGGTTTATATGCCCTAGTATTGTCACGGTCTCTCTCACTCTCTCCCCCCTTCTCTCTCGCTCTCTTTTTCTCTTTCATCACTCCCTTTTGCCCCGTCTTTCTTTCTCCCCTGTCTCTCATTGTTTGGCGCCTGTCGTGCAGGTTCCGCCAACCATATCTTTGTGACATTCTCTCGTCGACTCTAGATATACTGTAAGAAGAAACTGTCTTTATTCATTCATATCGTTTTCTCTTCTCTTTCCCTCCCCTGTCGTTGCCTTTTCTATTTGAATATACTCCACTGAACAGTTTTGGTGTGTCTGAGAGTGTGTGTACAAGAGTGCGTATTTTTCATGCTGTGCTTTTGAGTAAGTGAGTGAATGACTGTTTGTATTGTACTGTACATAACTCTCTCTCCTTCCCTCTCCTCCCATCTCCTAGGTAACATTAAGAACACCGAGCCATTGGATTCGAAGCGCCAGCGTGTCCACACCTTCTGGGTGACCGCGTTCGACTGTGGCAAGAACCGCGCTCAGGCCGACGCCCAGGTCGTCGTCACGGTCAAACCGTCCTGCAAACCCGGCTGGATCGGTAATCAATACACTAAACCCATCACCCCCCTCATTATTCATGACTTCTTCATCTGCCTCCTCAGTGGTAGTGTGGAATGGACCTATTCCCTATATAGTGCACTACTTTTGGACAGAACCGTTTGGCCCGTGGTCAGAAGTAATGCACTACAGTATATAGAGAATAGGGTGTAATTTGGGACTACATTCGTGTCTGAAATGATACTGTAGCATATAGAATGGACGTTGATGGTTTGTATTTTGCAGACTTCAATTGAGAAAATGGTGATTACGAAAGATGATAATGCTACGTGATATCTCAATTGGTGTGAATGGTCGAGGGACACAACTTGCCCTTAGAGCATAATTATCATAACATGAATGACTTAACACATCATTTTTGTACAGTGCTTTCGGAATGAATTCAGGCCCCTTAACTTTTCCCACATTGTTACGTTACACCCTTATTCTAAAATGGATTAAATCGTTTTTTTCCCCTCACCAATCTACACACAATATCCCATAATGACATAGCAAAAACAATTTACATTTTTTTTTTATAAACTAAAATATCACATTTACGTTTAAGTATTCAGACCCTTTACTCAGTACTTTATTAAAGCACCTTTGGAAGCAATTACAGCCTGGAGTCTTCTTAGCAGTGGCGATTTTAGCATGTAAATCTTGGTGTGGCAAACTCCCCCAAAATTGTTTAAATGAAGGGGGCATACACTACCGTTCAAAAGTTTGGTGTCACTTAGAAATGTTTTTGAAAGAAAAGCAAATTTTTCTGTCTGTTAAAATAACATCAAATTGATCAGAAATACAGTGTAGACATTGTTAATGTTGTAAATGACTATTGTAGCTGGAAACTGATGATTTTTAATGGAATATCTACATAGGCGTACAGAGGCCCATTATCAGCAACCATCACTCCTGTGTTCCAAAGGCACGTTGTGTTAGCTAGTCCAAGTTTATCATTTTATAAAGCTAATTTATCATTAGAAAACCCTTTTGCAATTATGTTTGCACAGCTGAAAACTGTTATTCTGATTAAAGAAGCAATAAAACTGGCCTTTAGACTAGTTGAGTATCTGGAGCATCAGCATTTGCGAGTTCGATTACAGGCTCAAAATGGCCAGAAACAAATACCTTTCTTCTGAAACTTGTCAGTCTATTCTTGTTCTGAGAAATGAAGGCTATTCCATGCGAGAAATTGCCAAGAAACTGAAGATCTCGTACAACACTGTGTACTACTCCCTTCACAGAACAAACTGGCTCTAACCAGAATAGAAAGAGGACCCCGGTGCACAAATGAGCAAGAGGACAAGTACATTAGAGTGTCTAGTTTGAGAAACAGATGACTCACAAGTCCTCAACTGGCAGCTTCATTAAATAGTACCCGCAAAACACCAGTCTCAACATCAACATTGAAAAGGTAACTCCAGGATATTGGCCTTCTGTGCTCACTTGAACAGGAAGGTGACGCAGCATTCCTTCTGATTGGCAAATTCTGTCATCAAACTTTGTCATCAAAGTCTGGCATTCTCTGGATGGTGCTTTCAAGACAACTGGAAACTCTGGGGAAAAAAGAAGGTAGAATCACGACGTCAGTGATTTTCATGTCCGAGCTCTAGAAAAAGGCCCAAATTCCCGACTTGCAAATTCTGAGTTGGATGACCGTTCAAAATGTATTTTCCCAGTCGGAGCTAGTTTTTTTCAAGAGATCCCAGTTGTCTTGAACTCACTGAAGATTTCAGAGTTTTCAGATGTTTTGATTGACAGCATGGCCAATGTATTCAACCTTTTCTGGCCCATGGTGTTGCATGTGAATGTTTATCCTTTTAAGCTTGGAAAAGAGACCGTTAAACCCAGACTTTCCACTGAATAGCAGGCTAGTGATTGCTTTGCAACGCTTGCAGTTAGCCACGGATTCCTTCCAAACCACTCATTGTTGAATTTGCAATCTCCAAGTTATGTTTACTTCCAATGACAGATGAGCACCAATACGTTTTATCTATAATTTCTCTTCATATGACAAGGATTGAAAAGAATTTGCCTGTAGATTGTCGACTTGATTCAGGACGATGACTGCTTGTCTAGCTTGCTAGGTAAGATTTTGAAAGTATGATGTTAACATGATCAGTCCAATCAAAGCTACGGTAGATATAACATGATTTGACGTCATTTTATCTGTGGCCAATGACCTTGTGCCTTCTTGGATGGACACTTCTAATGTAAATCTATTAGCAGCACCCAAAGGGCTTGAATGGTCAAGCTCTGCCATAGATTTTGTGGTGACGTAGTGTCCCCATGAGTGACAGAACACTGAGCCAATCACGGCGCAACTAGAAAACATTACCAACCCCTACGCTCTGTACTTTTCCGCTGGCTGCACCACCACCAGAGAAAGCACTGAGCTAGTCTTAAACACCTGCATTTTGGAGCTGCCTTACTCAAAATGTGGAAAAGGTCAAGGGGCCTGAATACTTTCTGAATGCACTGTATTTTGATGGTTTATTTTCTTTGTTGGTTTTCAGGTTGGTCGAAGCGGGTGGAGTATACCCCCGGGTCAGGCAGCATTCCCCTGTTCCCCAGTTTGCACCTGGAGACCTGCGAAGAGACTGTGTGGAACATCCAGGCCACCGTAGAGCTGCAGACTGGCCATATTGGGAAAGGCTGTGACAGGGACAGCTACTCAGACCGATCAGTGCGCAGACTCTGTGGTGAGTGCTGCTTGAGTCTGGGCTATTCATGATGGATTCAATCTTTGGGATAATAATTTGTGACTATCCGAAGATTGAAATGGAGCATGCTCAAGCCACATAGGTTTTAGCCCTATTTGCCACATAAGCATAAAAATACCTTGCATTTGTGGTGAGTGCATAAATTAAATGAAGTAATGCAGTCTTGCATTTCGGGAGAGTACAGGCCCTGATATTCATTGAGCTCACAATATCAGCTTTTTATTTTATATATTTTTTTATTTGACCTTTTATTTATACAGGTTTTTCTCATTGAGAACATCTCTTTTCCAAGAGAGACTTAGTCCAATAGCAGCAGGGGGAACAACTTTTCAGACAAAACAACTTACATACACTAACACAACATTAAACAAAACTATAAACACACATACAGTACAACAATTACATTTTACGTTAAAAACACTAAAGTCTCAACTAAAAACAGCTGGCCTAAAGACAATTACACTCTTCTATGATATATACATCGATCAAGTGTTTAAACTCCACCAACGAACCTAGATCATCAAATGTTTTAATGTTTAGGAGGGAATTCCAGGACCACGGAGCTAAGTAACTAAAACTATTTCTACCATGACCTGTTCTAATTTTTGGTGCTGTTAGAAGCAAATGAGAATGAGACCGTAATTGATATTTATTTACCGACCTGACTAAAAAAGAAAAGAGATAAAATGGCATTTTACCCAATATGGCCTTGTAAATCAGTGTATACGACCAGCCAACAGCTCTGTAGAGATCGCAATGATGTATTAGACGTTTTTGATTTGTAATGAACCTAAGGGCTCTATGATACACTGAATCAAGTTCTCTCAGGGTAGTGGTTGAGGTCTGCATATATACAGTCTAAGTCGGAAGTTTACATACACCTTAGCCAAATACATTTAAACTCAGTTTTTCACAATTCCTGGCATTTAATCCTAGTAAAAATGCCCTGTCTTAGGTCAGTTAGGATCACCACTTTATTTTAAGAATGTGAAATGTTAGAATAATAGTAGAGAGAATTATTTATTTCAGCTTTTATTTCTTTCATCACATTCCCAGTGGGTCAGAAGTTTACATAAACTCAATTAGTATTTGGTAGCATTGCCTTTAAATTGTTTAACCTGGGTCAAATGTTTCGGGTAGTCTTCCACAAGCTTCCCACAATAAGTTGGGTGAATTTTGGCCCATTCCTCCTGACAGAGCTGGTGTAACTGAGTCAGGTTTGAGGGCCTCCTTGCTCGCACACGCTTTTTCAGCTCTGCCCACAAATTTTCTATAGGATTGAGGTCAGGGCTTTGTGATGGCCACTCCAATACCTTGACTTTGTTGTCCTTAAGCCATTTTGCTTTGGAAGTATGCGTGGGGTCATTGTCCATTTGGAAGACCCACTTGCGACCAAGCTTTAACTTCCTGACTGATGTCTTGAGATGTTGCTTCAATATATCCACATAATTTTCCTTCCTCGTGATGCCATCCATTTTGTGAAGTGCACCAGTCCCTCCTGCAGCAAAGCACCCCCACAACATGATGCTGCCACCCCCGTGCTTCACAGGATTGTATTGTTTATCATTACGGCCAAACAGTTCTATTTTTGTTTCATCAGACCAGAGGACATTTCTCCAAATAGTATGATCTTTGACCCCCCCCCCCCCCATGTGCAGTTGTAAACCGTAATCTGGCTTTTTTATGGTGGTTTTGGAGCAGTGGCTTCTTCCTTGCTGAGCGGCCTTTCAGGTTATGTCGATATAGGACTTGTTTTACTGTGGATATAGATACTTTTGTACCTGTTTCCTCCAGCATCTTCACAAGGTCCTTTGCTGTTGTTCTGGGATTGATTTTCTCTTTTCGCACCAAGTACGTTCATCTCTAGGAGACAGGTGTTTGCAAATTGCTCCCAAGGATGAAGCAGACTTGTGGAGGTCTACAATTTTTTTTATGAGGTCTTGGCTGATTTCTTTTGATTTTCCCATGATGTCAAGCAAAGAGGTTCTGAGTTTGAAGGTAGGCCTTGAAATACATCCACAGGTACACCTCCAATTGACTCAAATTAAGTCAATTAGCCTATCAGAAGCTTCTAAAGCCATGACATCATTTTCTGGAATTTTCCAAGGTGTTTAAAGGCACTGTAAACTTCTGACCCACTGGAATTGTGATTAAGTGAATTATAAGTGAAAATTGTTGGAAAAATTACTTGTCATGCACAAAGTAGACATACTGACAAACTTGCCAAAACTATTGTTTGTTAACAAGAAATTTGTTCAGTGGTTCTAAAACAAGTTTTAATGACTCCAACCTAATTGTATGTAAACTTCTGACTTCAACTGTATAACATCACTAAAATCTAAAACCGCCAGTAATGTACATCGTACCAGCTCCTTCCTGCCCTCCAAAGAAAAACAAGCCTTATGCCGGTAATAAAAACCTTCTCAAGTTCTTTACATGCACTGTGAAGCTCAGCTTATCATCAACCCACACACCCAAATGTCTGTACACTTTAACTTGCTCTACAGTATGTCCAGCCAATGTAGAAATGACATGATTAGTAACATGCCTGGCATTTAAAAATAGCATGCATTTTGTTTTTCCCGAATTGAGAACCAGCTTTAAATCATATAGATTCTATTGTATGATGTTAAATCCTCTTTGGGCATTTTCAAAAGCTAAAAATAAACTACTACCACTTGAATAAAGAACATTATCATCTGCATAAAAATGAACATCCACTGTTTCAATAAGATCCCCAATGTTGTTGATATACAAAATGAACAACAGTGGGCCCAAAATAGAACCTTGCGGAACACCTGAGCACACCTCTATGGACTCAGATTTACAACTATCCACCATTACACATTGTGTACGATTTGATTGGTTTATAAATTACCTATCTAGAGCATGACCAGTAATCCAACAACATTTTAACCTTTGCACTAACACAGCATGGTCCACAGTGTCAAAAGCCTTTGACAAATCAATAAAGACAGACACACAATGTTACTTCTTATCAAGAGCACAGTGGATGTCATTTAAAACCTTCAATGTTGCCGAAACAGTGCTGTGGCCAGACCTAAAACCTGATTGCATTCCATTTATGATGTTGTTTTCTTGGAAGTAGGCCTTTAGCTGCCTACTAACTAAGGACTCCAGTACCTTTGATGGTACAGACAATTTTGATATGGGTCAATAGTTGACAAGTAGCGAAGGATCTCCACCTTTCAGGAGAGGCAGTACAAAAGCAGATTTCCATAACTTGGGGATTTCCTTAACATCAAGCGTGAGGTTAAAAATACAAGTTAAGGGGGAGCAATGATGTCTGCAGCTAGGTGAAGGAAGGGGGGGGGGGGGGTCTAGTTCATCAGGGCCAGTGGATTTTTTCCCCCATCAATTTCTTTCAGGGCTTTACACACCTCTTAAACAGAAAAGGATGAAAAGGAGAACCCAGTGAAGGAGTATACAGGGGTGTAAGGTACATTTTTAGGGGGCTCAATTATACCTTTGACCTTTTCAAATAAACTGCATCTAAAAAAAAATGCTGATTCAAGGCTTTCAGAATGGAGGTTCTCTGTTACAATCTGTGTGTCTACCAACAATTGTTTGGGAAGCTGTGTATCTTTTTTGCACTCCAAACCTTACTTGCCAAAATTTGGATGGATCATTTAAAATATGTGAAGTAGATTTCAGGTAGTGGTCTGCTTTCAATTTACGGGTCATAGCCACACCCATATTTCTAAGACGTTTAAAAGCCATCCAATCATCTGCCAAACCAGTCCCTCTTGCTTTAGCCCACATAGCATTTCATTCCCTTATGTTTTAGTACATTTCTTGGCATACCAAGGGTTCTCTCTGCCCTTAGTCCTGATTTTTTTTTAAAGGGGCATGCCTATTGCATACATCCTGGAATGCGTTGTGGAAGTAAGAAAAGGCTAGTTCAACATCAGGTATTAATTCCATTCTATTCCATTCAATGCTACATCATGTAAAAAAACTTGAATATCAAACCACTTCCAGTTTCTTTTCGTAATGACACGTGGAGATTTCTTAGGGATTTTACCATCTCTCACACAGGCAATAGCACAGTGATCACTTATGTCATTTGCAAATATACCAGAAGCATTAAAATGATGAGGAGTATTGGTTACGATCAAATTTCAGAGGATATTTTATATTCAACCTAGTTACACTGTTGATAATCTGAGTGAGATTATAGGTATTGCATAGAATTTTGAGTTGATCAGAGCTAGATGTTAACCAGTCCTGATTCAGATCACCCATCAGGAAAAACTGAAAAAAGAATTGACATTATGTGATAACAATTCAAAAATACAATCCAGAGAGCCAAGCTTACATTTAATGAGTCCAAAAGTCAGCTCGTTAAGGCATTAACGTGTTTAGAGTAAGTAAGCAGAGTAATGCAGCAAGATTGGAGTGAGTCAAAAGCGGTTTTGAACTCCCAACCTGAAACAAGCACATTAACCACAGACAGTCCCAAAAGAGTTAATGCTTCTAAGGCCTTTACCAAGTCTAGGGTTGTACAGTATGTTATTCGTGATTTCACTCCTGTCTCACCAGGTGCTGTGAGAGGTGAAGTGGACTTACTCCCGCCCCCGTCCCCAGCAGCCAATTGGACCTCAGCCTTGCCCACCCTCCCTTCTTCTGATTCGTCCCTGGTGTTCTCCTTTAATGGCTCCACCCATGTTGCTGTGGTACCCGACTCTATTGCCGCGGCCGTATCCGGAGACCATTTCACCCTCCAGCTGTGGATGCGAAGGGGTGGGATCAACACCCAGCCTCCGACTAATCAGGCCAGAGGAAACCGCAGGGAGGAGGAGACTATCGTCTGCAGTACCGTCAAGAATGGTCAGTCAAATGGTCAGTCACAACTGTCAGTTAAAGTAAAAATACTTGAAAGCACTACTTAAGTAGTTTTTTGGGGTATCTGTACATTACTATTTATATTTTTTACTACTTGTACTTTTACTTCACTACATTCCTAAAGAAAATAATGTATTTTTACTCCATACATTTTTCCTGACACCCAAAAGTATTCATTACATTTTTAATGCTTAGCAGGGCAGGAAAATGGCCCAATTCACACACTTATCAAGAGAACATCTCTGCTGATCTGGTGCTGATCTGGCAGACTGACTAAACACATGCTTTGTTTGCAAATTATGTCTGAGTGTTGGCGTGCGCCCCTGGCTATCCGTAAAAAAACAAAAACACTAAAATTGTGCCGTTTGGTTAATATAAGCAATTTGAAATGATTTATACTTTTACTTTTGATACTTAAGTATATATTTGCAATTATATTTACTTTTGATACTTAAGTATATTTAAAAGCAAATACATGAAGACTTTTACTCAAGTAGTATTTTACTGGGTATGACAATTGGGTACTTTTTCCACCTCTATGTACCAGTCAGAAGTTTGGACACACCTACTCATTCAAGGGATTTTCTTTATTTTTACTATTTTCTACATTGTAGAATAGTAGTGAAGACATCAAAACTATGAAATAGCACAAATGGAATCATGTAGTAGCCCCCAAAAATTGTTAAACAAATCAAAATATATTTGAGATTCTTCAAAGTAGCCACCCTTTGCCTTGATGACAGCTTTGCACACTCTTGGCATTCTCTCAACCAGCTTCATGAGGAATGCTTTTCCAACCGTCTTGAAGGAGTCCCCACCAATGCTGAGCACTTGTTGGCTGCTTTTTTTATATATTTTTTTTTATTTCACCTTTATTTAACCAGGTAGCCTAGTTGAGAACAAGTTCTCATTTGCAACTGCGACCTGGCCAAGATAAAGCGTAGCAATTCGACACATACAACAACACAGAGTTACACATGGAATAAACCAAACATACAGTAAATAATACAGTAAAACAAAAGAAAACAAAAAGTCTATATACAGTGAGTGCAAATGAGGTAAGTTAAGGAAATAAATAGGCCATGGTGGCGAAGTAATTACAACACAGCAATTAAACACTGGAATGGTAGATCGGCAGAAGTTGAATGTGCAGGTAGAGATACTGGGGTGCAAAGGAGCAAAACAAACAAATACCAGTATGGGGATGAGGTAGGTAGATAGATGGGCTGTTTACAGATGGGCTATGTACAGGTGCAGCGACCCGTAAGCTGCTCTGACAGCCGGTGCCCAAAGCCAGTGAGGGAGATGTGAGTCTCCAGCTTCAGAGATTTCTGCAATTCGCTCCAGTCATGGGCAGCAGAGAACTGTAAGGAAAGACGACCAAAGGAGGAATTGGACCTGGGGAGCGACCAGCGAGATACACCCGCCAGAGCGCGCGCCACGAGTGGGCGCTGCCATGGTGACCAGTGAGCCGAGACAAGGCGGGGCTTTACCTAACAGAGACTTGTAGATAACCTGTAGCCAGTGGGCTTGGCGACGAGTATGAAGCGAGGGCCAACCAACGAGAGCGCACAGGTCGCAATGGTGAGTAGTGCATGGGGCCCCGGTGACAAAATGGATGGCACTGTGATAGACCGCATCCAGTCTGTTGAGCAGAGTGCTGGAGGCCATTTTACAGATGACATCACCAAAGTCGAGGATCGGTAGGATGGTCAGTCCCACGAGGGCATGCTTGGCAGCATGGGTGAAGGACGCCACATTGCGATATAGGAAGCCGACTCCAGATTCAATTTTGGATTGGAGATGCTTAATGTGAGTCTGGAAGGAGAGCCCACAGTCCAACCAGACACAGTCCAACCAGACACTACATTCGTAGTTGTCCACGTATTCTAAGTCAGAGCCGTCCAGAGTAGCGATGCTGGACGGGCGAGCAGGTGCGGGCAGTGATCGATTGAATAGCATGCATCCAGTTTCACCTGCGTTCAAGAGCAGTTGGAGGCCACGGAAGGAGAGCTGCATGGCATCGAAGCTCGTCCGGAGGTTAGTTAACACAGTGTCCAAGGAGGGGTCAGAAACATACAGAATGGCGTTGTCTGTGCAGAGGTGGACCAGAGAATCACCAGCAGCAAGAGCAACACCACTGATGCACACAGAAAGGAGAGTCGGCCCGAGAATTGAACCCTATGGCACACCCACAGAGACTGCCAAAGGTCCGGACAACAGGCTCCCCGATCTGACACACCGAACCCCACCAGAGAAGTAGCTGGTAAACTAGGCGAGGCAATCATTTGAGAAACCAAGGCTGTCGAGTCTGCCAATAAGAATGTTGTGATTGACATAGTCGAAAGCCTTGGCCAGGTCGATGAATACGGCTGCACAGTAATGTCTCCCATCGATGGCGGCCACGACGCCGTTCAGAACCTTGAGCGTGGCTGAGGTGCACCCACGACCTGCTCCGAAACCAGACCGCACAGCGGAGAAGGCATGGTGGGACCCGAAATGGTCAGCAATCTGCTCGTTAACTTGGCCCTCGAAGACCCTAGAAAGATAGGGTAGGACAGACACAGGTCTGCAGCAGCTTGGGTCCAGAGTGTCACCCACTCTGAAGAGGGGGATGACCGCGGCAGCTTTCCAATCTTTGGGAATCTCAGACGACACGAAAGAGAGGCCGAACAGGCCAGTAATAGGGGTTGCAACGATTTCGGCAGATAATTTTAGAAAGAGAGGGTCCAGATTGTCTAGCCCGGCTGATTTGTAGGGGTCCAGATTCTGCATCTCTTTCAGAACATCAGCTATCTGGATTTGGGTAAAGGAGAAATGGTGGGGGCTTTGGCGGGTTGCTGTGGAGGGTGCCGGGCAGTTGACCGGGGTAGGGGCAGCCATGTGGAAAGCATGGCCAGCCGTAGAGAAATGCCCATTGAAATTCTCAATTATAGTGGATTAATCGGTGGTGACAGTGTTTCCTAGCCTCAGAGCAGTGGGCAGCTGGGAGGAGGTGCTCTTATTCTCCATGGACTTTACAGTGTCCCAGAACTTTTTTGAGTTAGTACTACAGGATGCGAATTTCAATTTGAAAAGGCTTGCCTTAACTTTTCTAACTGCCTGTGTATATTTGTTCCTAACTTCCCTGAAAAGTTGCATATCCCGGGGGCTATTCGATGCCAATGCTGAACGCCACAGGATGTTTTTGTGCTGGTCAAGGGCAGACAGGTCTAGAGTGAACCAAGGACTATATCTATTCCTAGTTCTACATTTTTGAGAGGGGCATGCTTATTTAAGATGGCGAGGAAGGCACTTTTAAAGAATAGCCAGGCATCATCTACTGACGGGATGAGGTCAATGTCATTCCAGGATACCCCGGCCAGGTCGATTAGAAAGGCCTGCTCGCAGAAGTGTTTCAGTGATGAGGGGCGGTCGTTTGGTCGCAGACCCATTACGGATGCAGGCAATGAGGCAGTGATCGCCGAGATCTTGATTGAAAACAGCAGAGTTGCATTTGGAGGGCGAATTAGTTAGGATGACATCTATGAGGGTTGTACCTGGTAGGTTGTACCTGGTAGGCTCATCGACAATCCGTGTGAGATTGAGGGCATCAAGCCCAGTCCGCAGGATGGCCGGGGTGTTAAGCATGTCCCATTCTAGGTCACCCAGCAGCACCAGCTCAGAAGATAGATGGGGGGCAATCAACCCACACATGGTATCGAGGGCACAGCTGGGGGCAGAGGGAGGTCCACAGCAAGCGGCAACAGTGAGAGACCTGCTTCCGGTAAGGTGAATTTCCAGAAGTTCCTTCAATTTCCTTCACTCTGCGGTCCAACTCATCCCAAACCATCTCAATTGGGTTAAGGTCAGGTGATTGTGGAGGCCAGGTCATCTGATGCAGCACTCCATCACACTCCTTGGTCAAATAGCCCTTTCACAGCCTGAAAGTGTGTTTTGGGTCATTGTCCTGTTGAAAAAACGAATGATAATCCCACTAAGCCCAAACCAGATGGGATGGGTTATCGCTGCATAATGCTGTGGTAGTCATGCTGGTTAAGCGTGCCTTGAATTCTAAATACATCACAGACAGTATCACCAGCATAGCACCATCACACCTCCTCCTCCATGCTTCACGGTGGTAACCACACATGCAGAGATCATTCGTTCACCTACTCTGCCTCTCACAAAGACACGGCGGTTGGAACCAAAAATCTAAAATTTAGACTCATCAGACCAAAGGACAGATTTACACCGGTCTAATCTCCATTGCTCGTATTTCTTGGCCCAAGCAGCTTTCCACTGGTCTAATTCTTATTCCTCTTCTTCTTATTGGTGTCCTTTAATAGTGGTTTCTTTGCAGCAATTCGACAATGAAAGCCTGATTCACGCAATCTACTATGAGATGTGTCTATTGCTTGAACTCTGAAGTATTTATTTGGGCTGCAGTTTCTGAGGCTGGTAACTGTAATGAACTTATCCTCTGCAGCAGAGGTAACTCTGGGTCTTCCTTTCCTGTGGCGGTCCTCACGAGAGCCAGTTTCATCATAGCGCTTGATGGTTTTTTGCGACTGCACTTGAAGAAACTTGAAAAGTTTTTGAAAGTTTCCGAATTGACTGACCTTCATGTCTTAAAGTAATAATGGCCTGTCGTTTCTCTTTCCTTATTTGAGCTGTTCTTGCCATAATATGGACTAGGTCTTTTACCAAATAGGGCGATCTTCTGTATACCACCCCTACCTTGTCACAACACAACTGATTGGCTCAAACGCATTAAGAAGGAAATTAACTTTTAACAAGCCACCCCTGTTAATTGAAATGCATTCCAGGTGTCTACCTCATGAACCTGGTTGAGAGAATGCAAAGCTGTCATCAATGCAAAAAGTGACTTCTTTGAATAATCACTTTTTTGGTTACTACATGATTCCTTATGTGTTATTTCATAGTTTTGATGTCTTCACTATTATTCTACAATGTAGAAAAGAGTAAAAATAAAGAAAACCCCTAGAATGAGTAGGTGTGTCCAAACTTTTTTTCCAAGGGTGCTATAGCATCCTCACTACCCCTACTTCCCATGGCTATGTATACTGTATCTATATGGCTCTGCTTCAGTCTAATTCTATGAAGTCTATGGCGAGGAAATATGAAAATCCTTTTGTTGTGAGATGCACTGCTTGTGTCTCATATTCCTTCTGCAAGTTTGGTCTCAAATGCTGTTTTCTGTCTACTGACTGCCAGTCTCCTCTCTCTGCTCCTCAGACGACTCCTTCTCCCACTACTCTCTCTCCGTTCATGGCTGCCGTCTCTCTCTTTTCTACTGGCCCGACGTCTCCGCTGCGCGGCCCGTGAAATTCCTCTGGAAACTGGAGCAGGTACTATGGGAATGCTGCTTGATGAGGGTGGAACAGTTGCTAGTTGGAGCGCTATGAGTGAAAGAGCCATTCAAAAAGGCCAATGCTCACTTACTGCCAGTTGCAATTGTATTGATTTATTTTTAAGACGACTGCATTAAGTAGGGTTACAACCTGATCCCAAGGCAGACTCGCTAGCTACAAGGGAAAGGGAAGACCTAGTCAGTTGCGCAACTTAATGCATTCAACCAAAAATGTGTCTTCCGCGTTTAACCCTACACCTCTGAATCAGAGCGGTGCGCTACCTTAATCGACATCATCGACACCCGGGGAGCAGTTGTTGTGGGGGTTAACTGCTTTGCTCAAGGGCAGAACGGCAGATTTTTCCACCTTGCCGGCTTGGGGATTCAAACAAGCAACCTTTTGGTTCCTGTCGCAATGCTCTAACCGCTAGGCTAGGATATTTTCCTTGGGGGAGTTTGTAGATATGGACAAGAAGCAGGGGGATTGGGAAGAATAGGATTTGGATGAGAGGCAGGGGCAGAGGGGATAAGGGGATGCTGTGGTTGTGCGGTTTTGGGAGGAGGTTGGAGGGGGGACTAAGTGGTTTTTGCTCGGGTTACTGGTCGCAGACCGCTTAAAATGGGTAGGATTATAGGGGCCAAGCTGATACAGATAACATTTGGCAAATCCCTCTGTCTCTCTTTACTTCTTTATCTGTCTCTCTTCTGCGACAAGAACTGTTACAGTGCTCAGTCTGGTGTCATGGGTAGTGTTCAGTAGAAACAAAAGGGATAAAACATTTAGAAACATTCTGATATTATATGGGATAAGTTCATGTAGCACATCTAGTAGATTTTTTTGTTTGTTCTCCTGTTGTATCTGCTGTGTTCAGCTGTTTCTTGACCTCTGACCCATTGTGTCTCCATGTCCTTCTTTCCTCTCTAGGTGTGTGACAGCGAGTGGCATCACCTGTCCCTCAGTGTCCAGTTCCCCTCTGTGACACTGTATGTGGATGGAGTCACCTTCGACCCCGCCCTCATCCATGACAACGGAGTCATACCCAACCCTGCCCCACGACAGCGACTGGTCATTGGCGCCTGCTGGGGTAACGATTGGTTAAACCAAAGACAGGCTAAAACTGCTTCTCCAGTAGAAATCCCCAATCACACTTATAGGCGATGTCATGGCGACATTGGCTAGCTATGCGTAGAAACACGATATGGTGTCTAACAGTCGTCTGGCGCCGAACTGCGCAAATGAAAGGCACTCCTTCGATATGAAATTGTTTTTCACAAAAATTCAAAAGTTTCAGTTTGTCACTTTAACAAGGTTGGAGTAATAAGATGTTCAGCTACTTAAGATATTGGCTCGAATCTAGGTTGTGCCTTTAGATTCCGAGAAAATAAACAACTAAGGAATCATTTTTGACTTCCCAAACCCCGGCCTGGTCTGTTTCGCAAGAGTTACCAGAAGTGTCGCGGTGTTAAGCCTCTGGGTTTAGAAACTCTGTGGTTAAACCTTACACCATGTAGAGCGGTTCAACTTTACTGCATAGAACCCCTGTCAGCAAATGAAGGATGCCTAAGTGGGTCACACTTTACATTGCAGAGGTCCTATACTAGTGTAACTACCAGTTGAATAACTAATAACATATTTTTCTATAACAAGCTAGTTAACAAGAATGAATTAGAAATGTGACTTTTAATTACATACACATACATAGATACCCTGGAATGATGGCTATGTAAAGTGTTGCTAATGAGTGGTAGTTGATGAGAACATGGCAAGGAAAATATGACAATAATATACCACAATAGACAATGGAATATATTTATCTGGCAATACATTTCTAGAATAGGTTACAAGATTACAAAAGAGCAACGCCTGCCCCAAAAATATATTTTTGAGAGTTGTCACAGTTTACATTCTTCTGCTAATGAAACAGTTCATAGAACCAAATGTTCCAGCACACCAATGAAAGCAACACACAAAACACACACACACACACACACACACACACACACACACACACACACACACTTATACAGTGCCTTGCAGAAAAGTATTCAGACCCCTTGGATTTCTTCAAATTGTATTGTGCTACAAAGTGGAATTCAAACGTTTGTAATTATCATGTCAACAGTCTACACAAAATATTGTAATGTTAAAGAGGAAGAAAAATTCTAAAATATTTTAAATAAATAGTTGATGCATAAGTATTCAGCTCCCTGAGTTCCTAATGTTTGGTATAATCAGTGTATAAACCATAGCATAATTATTAACTTGACCATGCTTAAAGAGATATTCAATGTTTGATACCAATCACTGCCATTCTTTGAGGCTTTTGAAAGCTCCCTGGTCTTTGTAGTTGAATCTGTGTTTGAAAGTCAATACTTGGCTGAGGGACCATACAGATGTACAGTTGAAGTCGGAAGTTTACATAGACTTAGGTTGGAGTCATTAAAACTCATTTTTCAACCACTCCACACATTTCTTGTTAACAAACTACAGTTTTGGCAAGTCGGTTAGGACATCTACTTTGTGCATGACACAAGTAATTTTTCCCACAATTATTTACAGACAGATTATTTCACTTATAATTCACTGTATCACAATTCCAGTGGGTCAGAAGTTTACATACACTAAGTTGACTGTGCCTTTAAACAGCTTGGACAATTCCAGAAAATGTCGTCATAGCTTTAGAATCTTCTGATAGGCTAATTGACATCATTTGAGTCAATTGGAGGTGTACCTGTGGATGTATTTCAAGGCCTACCTTCAAACTCAGTGCCTCTTTGCTTGACATCATGGGAAAATCAAAAGAAATCAACCAAGACCTCAGAAAAATTATTGTAGACCTCCACAAGTCTGGTTCATCCTTGGGAGCAATTTCCAAACACCTGTCTCCTAGAGATGAATGTACTTTGGTGCAAAAAGTGCAAATCAATCCCAGAACAACAGCAAAGGACCTTGTGAAGATGCTAGAGGAAATGGTTACAAAAGTATCTATATCCACAGTAAAACGAGTCCTATATCGACAGAACCTGAAAGGCCGCTCAGCAAGGAAGAAGCCACTGCTCCAAAACCGCCATAAAAAAGCCAGACTACGGTTTGGAACTGCACATTGGGACAAAGATTGTGCTTTTGGAGTAATTTAAAGGCAATGCTACCAAATACTAATTGAGTGTATGTAAACTTCTGACCCACAGGGAATGAGATGTGAGAACTAAAAGATGAAATAAATCATTCTCTCTACTATTATTCTGACATTTCACATTCTTAAAATGAAGTGGTGATCCTAACTGACCTAAAACAGGGAATTTGTACCTGGATTAAATGTCAGGAATTGTGAAAAACTGAGTTTAAATGTATTTGGCTGAGGTGTATGTAAACTTCCGACTTCAACAGTATGTATGTATGAATGTATGTATGTATGTATGTATGTATGAATGTATGTATGTATGTATGTAAAAATACATTTCTTCCTCTTTCACATTAGGTTATTTTGTGTAGATTGTAGATGAAAAATTACAATTCATTTTAGTCCCACTTTGTAGCACAATTAAATGTGACAAAATCCAAGGGGTCTGAATACTTCTGCAAGGCATTGTACATACACATACGTCATCTGACACAGAAAAGCATGGCGTTTCCCTCCTCATTCACCTAATTATATTTGTGTGAGATGCTCTGACTGCCTCTCCATACTCTATTAATATCACTGACTTATCAATTATTTAGGCTAACAGAACAACAGGCAGGCCAGACGGTTAGCCTGCCAGTTACACCAGTGCTAATCGCTAAAATGGGACACACTGTCTGCCAATTAGCACTGGAAATACAGTCACACACACATTAATGGCTACTTGCCTGTGTGGCAGTCAGCTGCTGGAAGATAATGAAGGGTATGACACACCTTTGTCAGATTTGCACGTTTATTTTCTATCTTATTCTGTATTTTTTCACTCTTCTCTCTCATTTTCTTTTTCCACTCCTCTCTTGCTTTTACTATCCTTTTATTTCTCTTCTCACACCTCTTTCTCACTTCTTTCTGCCATCCTCTACCCCTTCTCTGCCAGTGCAGTCAAAATTCTGTTTTCCTGTGCTTTATTTAAGTGATAATACCCCAGAAGACGGTGTTTGGAGGATATATTGGCACGGGTGTTATATATCCTCCAAACACCGGCTTCGGGGTCATTATCACTTTTATACAACGGGTATACCAACATATTCAAATAATTATTGACATATTTTTATTAAATATTCATACTATTTCATCCTTCCACAATATATAGTCCCAACATAAATCTAGGATTGCTACCCAAGCCAGCTGGTCGTTCGTTCTATCGGTTCGGTTGCTAGGAACGCGACCCAGTCATTGTCTTTTTGTTCTGTATCTATGGTTCTAAATGTTCTATTGCCATACTGGCTGGCAACGTTCTTATCCCTTGCTTGCTAGCTAGCCAACGACGGCTAACTTAGTCACGTCAAAAAGTGCAGCCAGCATAACAGCAAAGTAGCTGCATTTGCATTTGTTTAAGCTTTTTTCTAATGGCATTTATTTACATACATCCATAGAAATTAGCTAATGAGGCGCTATTTCACCTGGTATAGAAAATTTGCTCTCTCGTCAGGACACTTGTTCAGAGGAGCTAGCCAACAACACAGCTAATACAATCACTTCAAACTGAAGCTGGAAAGACTGCAAACTAGCTGCACTTCACTTCATACTTTTTTTCAATTGACATTTCTTTGTATATATCCATAAAAATGGTGCCAGCTGATTCATGATTTCGACTGGCTGAGAAAAGCTGCCTGCCTGTATGTCTCATCCAGACTCCCGACACGTTCATTACTAGGGGACAGCTGGAGAACGAATTTGAATATTGAAACAATGTTGCAAATGTCGGAGAGACAGGTAGCAAGGTTTATACAAATCTCCGCTGTTGAAAACAAAATGTTCTCTTAAAATAAATGTTAGATCATGTCTAGATGCTTTTTATAGTGGAGATCAAGTTTATAAATTGCTTGGCTGGGCTGATGAGACAGTGGATTGCGCAGTCAGATGGAACAGAGTAAATAGGCATTTTAACATCATAGATTTAGCTGGTGGTAAGTTTTGGAATAGACACCGGCTGGAATGTGGTTTTAACAAATCAGCATTCAGGATTGGGCCCACCTGTTGTATAAATAGTATTTTACAGCTGATGAAACTAACACTGTAAACGTGTTATTTTTTTTATCAGTGTTTATTTCCTGATAGTTGCTGGTTGAAAATACAATCTACACAGGACCTTCTAATCAGAAGGTTTGCATGGGGTAAATTGGTTAATAGACCAATAATAAAGAGTTCCAAACCTCTCTGCCAACAGCTGGTTTTCAGTTTTCCCCTCCCCACTCAGACCAATCCCAGACAGTCCTACCAAAATTCTTGAGAAAAACATTTTTTCCCCATTTTAATGGAAATCTATATCTAAATGTTACCCATAAATTATTTTATATAAAAACAACTGCCTTTAACCTTTCTTCTCCCCACAGAGACAGAAGATAAACAGAAGGACATCCTTAACAACACCATCCCTGAAGGGAAAGACACAGGTGACTTCATTTGTTTTTACAAGTGTGTGTGTGTGTGTGTGTGCGTATCCGTGCATGCGCATATACTGTATGTGTGTGGGTGTTCATCTTTTTTGTCTGTGTTGACTGTGTTCATTTTGTTTCTGGTTCTTAGGGAAGTATGTGGGTGGTTACCGTGGCCTGTTGTCAGGGGTGACGGTGCGTCCAGGGAGTGTGGAGCCCCACAGTGTGGTGGAGTGTCTGTACGCCTGCAGAGAGGGGCTGGACTTTGGGGACCTGGAGACCTTGGGCTCAGGCATGAAGGTAACCTCGCCCTACTGTGGAGGAGTCCTATTGATCACTGCCTCACTTGGCTAAGGCTTAGAGTGGGCTTTGACGACCAGAATAATTTTTTTCTTCATCTACAGGGTTTGATAGGTCATGGCACCCAACGTTTTTTTAACCTCTGCTATATGTCCTGCTCAGATTGTTGTGTTCAAAAGGGTTCATTTCCCTGTGCGACCTCGGAGCATGAACTCTTGACCTTTGACCTTTTTAGGTGCATGTGAACCCAAGTCAGTCTGCGCTGGTTCTGGAGGGTGATGATATTGAGAGCTTCAACAGGGCCGTGCAACAGGTGACCTACAGGAACTCTCTCCGCTTTGCCACCCCTGGAGTCAGGCCACTCAAACTGACCACCTCTCTCAGGTACACGCTTGCATGTACGCACACACACACACACCAACACACACACAGAGAGGACTAAGTGATCTCGCTCTCCGAGGCCGAAGTGAGTAAGGTCTTTAATCAGGTCAACACTCGTAAGGCCGCGGGTCTGGACAGTTCCACAGCGTGTTCTCAGACCAGGCGCAGAACAAATGGCAGGCATATTCACTGTCATTTTTAACCTCTCCTTGTCCCAGTCTGTAATCCCCACATGTTTTAAGATGATCACCATCATTCCTGTTCCCAAGAAACTCTGAGGCTTTAAGCCACAATGTCTACCACCCTGTAGCACTCACATCTGTAATCGTGAAGGGCTTTGAAAGGCTGGTTATGGCACACATGAACATCATCCCAGACACTCCAATTTTCATACCGCCCCAACAGATCCAAGACGACGCAATCTAATTTTCAATCCACACTGCTCTGACCCACCTAAGAGGAATGACTACGTGAGAATGCTGCTCATTGACTACAGCTCAGCATTCAACACCATTTTCCCCTCCAAGCTCAAAACCAATCTTAGGACCCTGGGACTGAACGCCTCCTTCTGCAACTGGATCCTGGACTTCCTGACGGGCCGACCCCAGGTTGTGAGGGTAGGCAACATCACCCCCGCCACACTGACCCTCAACACAGGGGCCCCTCAGGGGTGCGTGCTTAGTCCCCTCCTGTTATCAAGTTTGCTAACAACATAACGGTGGTAGGCCTGATCATCGACTACGATGAGAAAGCCTACAGGGAGGAGGTCAGTGGCCTAGCATTGTGGTGCCGGGACAACAACCTCTCCCTCAATGTCAGTAAGACCAAGGAGCTGATTGTGGACCCTTCCACATCGACAGGGCTGCAGTGGAGCGGGTCGAGAGCTTCAAATTCCTGTGTGTCCAAGTCACCAAGGACTTAAAATGATTTGCACACATTCGTGAAGAACGCGACAGCGCCTCTTCCCCCTCAGGAGGTTGAAAAGGTTTGGCATGGGCCCTCAAACCCCAGTGTATCACTGGAGCCGAGCACCTTGCCATCCAGGACCTCTATATCAGGCCGTGTGAAAGGAAGACAGAGAAAATTGTTGAAGACTCATGCCACCCAAGCCATAGACTGTTCTCTCTGCTTCCGCACGGCCACAGTACCGGTGCATCAAGTCTGACACCAACAGGCTCCTGAACAGCTTCTATCCCCAATAGCTAACAAAATGGCAACACGGACTATCTGAGTTGAGCCTTTTTTTGCACTGTCTCTCTGTACACTCACAAGACTCTACACACGCTCACTGACACTCCAACACACACACACACACACACACACATACATAGACTAACTTCATTTGCTCACACACATACAGTGCCTTGCGAAAGTATTCGCCCCCCTTGAACTTTGCGACCTTTTGCCACATTTCAGGCTTCAAACATAAAGATATAAAACTGTATTTTTTTGTGAAGAATCAACAACAAGTGGGACACAATCATGAAGTGGAATGACATTTGTTGGATATTTCAAACTTTTTTAACAAATCAAAAACTGAAAAATTGGGCGTGCAAAATTATTCAGCCCCCTTAAGTTAATACTTTGTAGCGCCACCTTTTGCTGTGATTACAGCTGTAAGTCGCTTGGGGTATGTCTCTATCAGTTTTGCACATCGAGAGACTGAAATTTTGACCAGTGGTCTGCAGTGGTCTGATACTCCTTCCATTTCAATATTATCGCTTGCACAGTGCTTCTTGGGATGTTTAAAGCTTGGGAAATCTTTTTGTATCCAAATCCGGCTTTAAACTTCTTCACAACAGTATCTCGGACCTGCCTGGTGTGTTCCTTGTTCTTCATGAGGCTCTCTGCGCTTTTAACGGACCTCTGAGACTATCACAGTGCAGGTGCATTTATACAGAGACTTGATTACACACAGGTGGATTGTATTTATCATCATTAGTCATTTAGGTCAACATTGGATCATTCAGAGATCCTCACTGAACTTCTGGAGAGAGTTTGCTGCATTGAAAGTAAAGGGGCTGAATAATTTTGCACGCCCAATTTTTCAGTTTTTGACTTGTTAAAAAGTTTGAAATATCCAATAAATGTCGTTCCACTTCATGATTGTGTCCCACTTGTTGTTGATTCTTCACAAAAAAATACAGTTTTATATCTTTATGTTTGAAGCCTGAAATGTGGCAAAAGGTCGCAAAGTTCAAGGGGGCCGAATACTTTCGCACGGCACTGTAACATACACACACATTTATACTGACTACACACTCACATACCGTCATCATATACGCTGCTTCTAATCATATATCCTGATGCCTAATCACCTTACCCCTATACATATCTACCTCTATCACTACAGTATCCCTGCACATTGTAAATATGGTACTGGAACGGACCATGTATATCGTTTACTTACTTTCACGTGTTCTTCTTATTTCTATTTCTCGTGTGTTTTTGTTCTACCTTATGTTATCTTTAGTACGATATTGGTATTGATTACTGCATTGTTGGGTTGAGAGCTTGCAAGAAAGGCGTTTCACTGTACTTGTCCACATGACTTTAATACTTGAACACAAACAGGCACACACACTGACAGTCCTTGTGTACATAAACTAGAAATCCAGGGTAAAAGAGGAAAAGCAGGCCTAATGTCACAAAGAATGCAGCAGTATTCCAGAGCTGTGAATGCAGGTTTACAGGACTGCTCAGTGGGAGAGAGCTATTCAGTGGACGTTGATCTCAATTAACATGGACATGGCTGGAGTAGTTGATAAGTAATGCTATGGAATGAAAGGGCATGATGGTAAAGGAATGACGTCGTCCCAAACTGCCATTAGAACCTGGGGATATCTTATCTTTGACTTGTGTTCTGGTCCGACAATTACTTGTATCATATCTCTCATATATCTGTGGCCATATTTCAGCCATGGTGATGTAGCCTGGATGCCCGTCTGTTTTGGATATTTGTCATTGTCTATCCATTGTTTAACAACATAACATCATTGAAGGTTGTCAGGTACCCAGGCTAATGATGGATGAAATAATGTGTTCATTACTTTATTCAAAGATTCTTATAGAACTTGGGGGTAGAACATGTAGACATCTTTTTATTGACCTTTTACCCCTCATAGTCTCCATGCACGAGCACACACACACACTGTCACTCCAACACACACAACACTCACTCCATCATTTGCTCACTGACACATAATATGCACATACATTTTTGCTAACTCTACACACACACTCACATGCAAGCTGCTGCTAATCTGTTTATCTTATATCCTGCTGCCTAGTCCCCTTACCCCTATACATACAGTTGAAGTCGGAAGTTTACATACACTTAGGTTGGAGTCATTAAAACTAGTTTTTCAACCACTCAACAAATGTATTATTAACAAGCTATAGTTTTGGCAAGTCGGTTAGGACATCTACTTTGTGCAATGACAAGTCATTTTTCCAACAATTGTTTACAGACAGATTATTTCAATTATATATTCACTGTATCACAATTCCAGTGGGTCAGAAGTTTACATACACTAAGTTGACTGTGCCTCTAAACAGCTTGGAAAATTCCAGAAAATGATGTCATGGCTTTAGAAACTTCTGATAGGCTAATTGACATCATTTGAGTCAATTGGAGGTGTACCTGTGGATGTATTTCAAGGCCTACCTTCAAACTCAGTGCCTCTTTGCTTGACATCATGGGAAAATCTAAAGAAATCAACCAAGGCCTCAGGAAAAATTATTGTAGACCTCCACAAGTCTGGTTCATCCTTGGGAGCAATTTCCAAACACCTGAAGGTACCACGTTTATCTGTACAAACAATAGTAGGCAAGTATAAACACCATGGGACCACGCAGCCGTCATACCACTCAGGAAGGAGACGCGTTCTGTCTCCTAGAGATGAACGTACTTTTGTGCGAAAAGTGTCAATCAATCCCAGAACAACAGCAAAGGACCTTGTGAAGATGCTGGAGGAAACGGGTACAAAAGTATCTATAGCCACAGTAAAATGAGTCCTATATTAACCTATATTAACATAACCTGAAAGGCCGCTCAGGAAGGAAGAAGCCACTGCTCCAAAAATTGCCATAAAAAAAGCCAGACTACAGTTTGCAACTGCACATGGGGACAAAGATCGTACTTTTTGGAGAAATGTCCTCTGGTCTGATGAAACAAAAATAGAACTGTTTGGTCATAATGACCATCGTTGTGTTTGGAGGAAAAAGGGGGAGGCTTGCAAGCCAAAGAATTCCATCCCAACCGTGAAGCACTGGGGTGGCAGCATCATGTTGTGCGGGTGCTTTGCTGCAGGAGGGACTGGTGCACTTCACAAAATAGATGGCATCATGAGGTAGTAAAATTATGTGGATATATTGAAGCAACATCTCAAGACATCAGTTTAAGCTTGGTCGCAAATGGGTCTTCTAAATGGACAATGACCCCAAGCATACTTCCAACGTTGTGGCAAAATGGCTTAAGGACAACAAAGTAAAGGTATTGTAGTGGCCATCAAAAAGCCCTGACCTCAACCCTATAGAAAATTTGTGGGCAGAACTGAAAAAGCCTTTGCGAGCAAGGAGGCCCTCAAACCTGACTCAGTTACACGAGCTCTGTCAGGAGGAATGGGCCAAAATTCACCCAACTTATTGTGGCAAGCTTGTGGAAGACTACTCGAAACGTTTGACCCAAGTTAAGCAATTTAAAGGCAATGCTACCAAATACTAATTGAGTGTATGGTAACTTCTGACCCACTGGGAATGTGATGAAAGAAATAAAAGCTTAAATAAATAATTCTCTCTACAATTATTCTGACATTTCACCCTCTTAAAATAAAGTGGTGATCCTAACTGACCTAAGACAGGGAATTTGTACCTGGATTAAATGTCAGGAATTGTAAAATGTATTTGGCTAAGGTGTATGTAAACATCCGACTACAGCTGTATATACCTCCATCACTGCAGTTTCCCTGCACATATAAATATAGTATTGTATCTTACTTTTTAAATATTTCCTGTATATAGTATACTTACTTACTCACAGTACTTACTTTATTGTGTGTTTCATGTTTCCTATTCTTATTTCTTGTGTTTTTTTCTAGAAAGACATTGTTATTGATTATTGCATTGTTGGGTTTTGAGTTGGCAAGAAAGGCATTTTACTGTACTTGTGCATGTGAAACCTTTACTCTGCAAAGGTATCAGAGCACAAGGATTTTACTGTTATGTTGAATGATAGCATCCCTGTGCAAGGAGTGGAGCTTGATTTGCAGCCGATATAGGAGTCCGGCTTTTGCTCAACTAGGTAATCTAGCCTTGGGTAAGAGGAAGCACGGTTGAAGCATATACATTTTTTTATGCCACAGTATATCGCACATTATATTAAGTTCATGGATGACCAGAAAAATATGTTTTATTTTTGGGTTAATGCACCACATAGGCCTACACGGGTCCTTTTTTATCCACTTTGTTGATTTAAATATTTCTGTACTGAAGTGCATGTTGGTCTTACCTATCTATGTACTTTTTAGCATCTGTTCCATCTGACCCATCGCAGGAAGTGTTGCAACAACAGGAAGTCCTCATTATCTAACCCTGTAGAGTTTTCTTTTTTGAAGTGGCTGCGCTTATCGTAGTGTTTTTAGATGACCCGGATTTAAGGGACAACAGTGATGTTGTGTTTTTACGCTTGTTTTGAGATCTGTTTCTTTGTTTGTGTTTTTAAGATTAGTCTGATTCCAGGTCAGGAGGTTATTTGCTTTTCTAGTGTGTTCTTCAGTCCGATTTATCAGTTAGTAGTTGGAGGGCATGTTTTTTTAATAGTGTTTAAAGATAAGACTAATTTGAGGTCAGCAGTTCTTCCAGATGGCTGAACAGCAGGCCCTTGTGGAGAGTCAGATATAGCAGCTGCTCACTGAAAGAGAGCGAGAGAGAGACAGTATTACGAGAGCTAGATAGTTCCAACACTCACACACTAAACAACTCAAAGCACCACTTGAATCATAAATCAAGTACTGAATCATCAAATAATAACACAATTTCAAAGTGCTTCTGAAAAGTGGCACAATTAGTATCAGCTACTAATTAGTATCAGACAATACATACAATATCATTATAGTCAAGGGTTTTTCAACCTGAAAATCCACAGGGTGTGCAGGCTTTTGTCCTAGACCAACATTAACACACCTGATTTTCCTAATCATCAAGTCCTAAAACTGTTTACTTATAGAGAAATAAATGGTGCCCTACTTGACCCCCCCATTCTCTCTCTCTCTATCCTCTCTTCCCTCTAGGTGTTTCAATGAGGAGAGTTGTCTTACGCTCAGGCAGTTGGAGGGCTACCTGGTGGTCCTTCAGCCTGACGCCCCTCAGATCTCCCTGTCTGGGGTCGGCCCCCACCTGGCCCGCCCCGCGCCTGAATTCGAGGGCCCCCGTGGTGTACCCCTCTTCCCAGAGCTGAGGATTGTGTGCTCCCTGTCTCATGCTGTTAACACAGCCGCTCAGGGCATGGAGGGAGGAGGTGAGCCAGCAAACAGCCCTTCCATGAATACTACAATGCGGGGGTAGAGACTAGTGCATTCCAATCACATCAATCTAATCATTTTGAGAGCATTTTGCCAGCATTTTATGTAGGAAGGAAACCTACTGTACACGGATTGATGCTTCTAAAGAATAATCATGTGAGCATGACTGATTACATATGGACCATTGTCTGGTCTTTGTGTGATCAGTGTGTCGGAACACATTAAATCATCAATCAAACTGTGCATATTTGACTTAGATTCTACCCCTGATCTCAGCCTGTTTTTAATTGTCATACAGGGCTGAGGCCTGGATCTCAAATTTCCACTTACTAGCAGTGCTACTTAATTATATGTCGGCGGACAAAGAATGTGAAGTAAGATCTGTCTTTCTTCTAAATCAGATTTTGAATTGGGGTGCATGTTTCCTACCCCTGAGAAAGTATGTTCCCAGTCCTATAGTTGGGTTGTTTGTTTGGCAACAAAACCGACGCACGCGCAGACTGGGTTGACTTAGATTGTTGACAACATGTAAACTATATTCCGTCTCCAATGTTTATTGAATACATAAATACATTTGCCCAATGAGCACTTGGTGTCTCTCAAATATGTCGTTACAGTTGTTGGTTAGCTAGCTAGCAGGTTTTTGCCGTATTAGCATTGACATGAAATCACTCAAAACACCTCAAAACAAGACATCAAGAACAAGAGTCACGATTCCACACAAGGCAGTTTCTTGTCATTGTTGGTAGATATCTGGCCGTCCAGAATCACAACCACTCAAGGACTTCAGCCCCATTGAATCGTGCACATCCTCAGCTAGTCCATCTATACATATATTCGTCACTGACCCAACCCCCATCAACTTTCCCCAATGATTGTGTGCGTGAAGACTAATTAGGACCACACAAACCCAGTACTATTATTAGATATGCCTTGTGCATCTCCAAGTGTGAATCCTATGTATGTGTGCAATGGCTGTATATTGGAGAGGAAGCACACCACATCTGTGTTTGTCATCCGTTATGAGGATGATGATGGTTATGTTTGTCATCTGTTATGAGTGTATCTGTTATGATGATGGTTATGGACAAGAGCCTCTTCCTGCATGGGGTCTGTTCAGGTCAGGACATAGTTTATAAAGCTGTGTAGCAACAGAGAAAATAGTCTCTGCCAATGCTTTATCTGCTCACTACCTAATCTATTATGTACAGTTGAAGTCGGAAGTTTACATGCATTTAGGTTGGAGTCATTAAAACTCGTTTTTCAACCACTCCACAAATTTCTTGTGAACAAACTATAGTTTTGGCAAGGCGGTTAGGACATCTACTTTGCATGACCCAAGTAATTGTTCCAACAATTGTTTACAGACAGATTATTTCACTTATAATTCATTCACTGTATCACAATTCCAGTGGGTCGGAAGTTTACATACACTAAGATGACTGTGCCTTTAAACAGCTTGGAAAATTCCGGAAAATTATGTCATGGCTTTAGAAACTTCTGATAGGCTAATTGACATCATTTGAGTCAATTGGAGGTGTACCTGTGGATGTATTTCAAGGCCTACCTTCAAACTCTGTGCCTCTTTGCTTGACATCATGGGAAAATCAAAAGAAATCAGCCAAGACCTCCACAAGTCTGGTTCATCCTTGGGAGCAATTTCCAAACACCTGAAGGTACCATGTTCATCTGTACAAACAATAGTAGGAAAGTATAAACACTATGGGACCACGCAGCCGTCATACCGCTCAGGAAGGAGATGCGTCCTGTCTCCTAGAGATGAACGTACTTTGGTGTGAAAAGTGCAAATCAATCCCAGAACAACAGCAAAGGACCTTGTGAAGATGCTGGAGGAAACAGGTACAAAAGTATATATATCCATAACCTGAAAAGCCACTCAGCAAGGAAGAAGCCACTACTCCAAAAAAGCCAGACTACGGTTTGCAACTGCACATGGGGACAACGTTTGTACTTTTTGGAGAAATGTCTGATGAAACAAAAATAGAACTGTTTGGTCATAATGACCATCGTTATGTTTGGAGGAAAAAGGGGGAGGCTTGCAAGCCGAAGAACACCATCCCAACCGTGAAGCATGGGGGTGGCAGCATCATGTTGTGGGTGTGCTTTGCTGCAGGAGAGACTGGTGCACTTCACAATATAGATGGCATCATGTTGAAGGAACATTTTGTGGATATATTGAAGCAACATCTCAAGACATCAGTTAAAGCTTGGTCACAAATGGGTCTTCCAAATGGACAATGACCCCAAGCATACTTCCAAGGTTGTGGCAAAAGGGCTTAAGGACAACAAAGTCAAGGTATTGGAGTGGCCATCACAAAGCCCTGACCTCAATCCTATAGAAAATTTGTGGGCAGAACTGAAAAAGCGTGTGCGAGCAAGGAGGCCCACAAACCTGACTCAGTTACACCAGCTCTGTCAGGAGGAATGGGCCAAAATTCACCCAATTTATTGTGGGAAGCTTGTGGAAAACTCCTCAAAACGTTTGACCCAAGTTAAACAATTTAAAGGCAATGCTACCAAATACTAATTGAGTGTATGTAAACTTCTGACCCACTGGGAATGTGATGAAAGAAATAAAAGCTGAAATAAATAATTCTCTCTACTAATACTCTGACATTTCACCTTCTTAAAATAAAGTGGCGATCCTAACTGACCTAAGACAGGGAATTTTTACTCTGATTAAATGTCAGGAATTGTGAAAAGTTTTTAAATGTATTTTGCTAAGGTGTATGTAAACATCTGACTTCAACTGTACTTCACTCTGTCTCCACAAAATTGTTCCTTTCAACTGTCTGCTTTCTGTCGCTCTCCCATCCTTTTTACTCTGCTTTGCACTCTGCCTTTCCCCTCTTTCCATCCTTTGCTCTCCCTCTCTCGCCTCATTCTCTCCTCCATTCATCTCTCTTACCCCTGGACCCCCAGCTCTGATGTCAGACGCCGTGGCCCACACTCTGGACGGCTGTGAGGTCCAGCCCCTGGGGGAGGAGCTAAACCCAGAGAGGGAGGAGCTCCTGGTGGACATGGATGCCCTGAGAGAGAGGGGTCTGGAGATAATCAACACCACTGCTTACATCGCCATCACAGGTACCGCTCATTTCCCCTATTTGGATTTATTTTAAAGACCCACTTCAGCTGTGTTTAAACTGTTCCTGTTGAAAAACGATATCCCAGGTATAAATATTTAAAGGGTAAAAAAATAAAATAAATCAAGGAGCTGGTCTGATGGGTGCAATAGAGGACTAAAAAGGAAAGCCCCCCCCCCCCCACTTGTGACATGTAATGAGGAACCCTGCACCAGCTACAGAAATGCACCTTTTGAAAAATTCCATTCTAGTGAGGCTGGAGTGGGTTTTTAATTCCAACAGAAAACTAAGAAAATCTCTCAAACAGAAGTTTGGGAAAACTGCACTAGAGGGATAGTCTGTGTGCTGAAGCGCTTCATTTACTGCCCACAGTGACATTCAGCATGGTGCGATTAGTTGGGCTATGTTGCATATTGAATCGCACCTCTGTTTCACGTTCACAAACTGTAGCATTATCTTATTGTCTTACTGTTTCCTCAGTGTTGAACTGCCCCTAAACTTCCTACTCTCCACCTCTCATTTCTTTCTTTCTTTCTCTCTCTCTCTGTGTTAGGAGCTGAGTCCATCTCCGTGTATGAGGATGTCCTTCGGTCCGTCCGTTACCGGCTGGCTAAAGGCTCGGCCCGCTTTGAGAGGCGGTTCCGTCTGTCCTGCTCCGAGATGAATGGCAGATACACCAGCAACGAGCTCACACTGGAGGTAACTCATCTAACTGACAATAGAGGCTGTAATTAACCCAAAATGGGTTAGCAAATAAGCTTCAATGGGGTGTACAATACCAGGGCACTAGCTAAGTGTTTTTAAACTAGCATTTAGTGGGTAGAGAGAGAGCACCACATTAGTTCAGTTAGTAAGAGGTTCTGTGATGAGGCTTCTTTTTTACCTCTCTTTTACTCTATCTCGGTCTGTCCATCTAAATATTCATCCATCCTTGCTCTCAGGTGAACTTCCTGCACTCCTTGGACAGTCTGTACCACCCGTCTCACCTCCTGGCCTCCCAGCAGCAGTTCCTTCACCCGTCTCATCACTCTGGGGAGCTGAGCGGACACACCCTGCCTAACCCCCACCGCAACTCAGGTTTATACACACTTCATTTACCTCAGTATTAATGTCGACCTTTTTCGCTTGATTTACTTTTTACAGGAGAACTATGCTCTATATTCCTGAGTACATGCGTTTTGCTCATTGATAAATCAAGACACATAACTTCATCTCATCTATCTATTTTTATCTCTATACCATCCCCTTTTGTTTCTATCCACTCTCAAAATAGAGATTCAAAATACAAAAAAATCGCAGGTTCATTTTCACCACAAGATGTCAGTGTCACTGACATTAACCTCTAGTGACACCCCACCCAGTGAACGGGACCGTTGTCATCATCTGACACTAATTAGCATAACGCAACGGACATAAACCTTCCTAGAAATATTCCTATTCATGAAAATCACAAGTGAAATATATTGGAAAACAGCTTAGCCTTTTGTTAATCACCCTGTCATCTCAGATTTTCAAAATATGTTTTACAGCCAAAGCTAGACAAGCATTTGTCTAAGTTTATCGATAGCCTAGCATAGCATTATGCCTTGCTAGCAGCAGGCAACCTTGTCACGAAAATCAGAAAAGCAATCAAATTAAATCGTTTACCTTTGATGAACTTCGGATGTTTTCACTCACGAGACTCGCAGGTAGGTAGCCAAAGTTCATTTTTTCCCAAAATATTATTTTTGTAGGCGAAATAGCTCCATTTGTTCTTCATGTTTGGCTAAGAAATCGACCAGAAATTGCGGTCACGACAACGCCGAAAAATATTCCAAATTAGCTCCATAATATCGACAGAAACATGGCAAATGTTGTTTATAATCAATCCTCAAGGTGTTTTTCAAATATCTATTCGATAATATATCAACCGGGACAATTGGTTTCTCAGTAGAAGCGATTGGAATAATGGCTACCTCTGTATTTTACGCAAGAATTTCTCTGGGAGCATCAGGTGACCACTTGCGCAATGAAGCCGCCTACGGGTATTCTTCAACATAAATGCATAAAACTACGTCACAATGCTGTAGACACCTTGGGGAATACGTAGAAAGCGTAATCTGGTTGATAGGGCATTCACAGCTCAATAGGGACGCATCGGAACGCAGGGCTTTCAAAAGATGAGTCACTTCCGGATTGGATTTTTCTCAAGCTTTCGCCTGTAACATCAGTTCTGTTATACTCACAGACTATTTTTACAGTTTTGGAAACTTTAGAGTGTTTTCTATCCTAAGCTGTCAATTATATGCATATTCATGTCCTGACAAAATATCCCGTTTAATTTGGGAATGTTATTTTTCCAAAAATGAAAATACTGCCCCCTAGTACCAACAGGTTTTATTGACAGGATGGTGGCTGAAAGGTTCATATAAAACTTTCCTCTGACAGTGGTGCCAGGAGCGGCCACAGTCATCATTATGGTGTGCGTGGGCTTCCTGGTTGTCATGGTGATCATGGGAGTGTTTCGAATCCGCTCCATCCACCGCCGTGGCGAGGGCGCCAGGGGAGGGTCTAAGGAGGACAGCGGCCAATGGGATGACTCTGCTCTCACCATCATCGTCAACCCCATGGAGGTAAAGATCTAACTCTGTTTTTGCGGAATAGAATAGATTTTTATTTATTCATTTCAGTGTGGAAGTTTTGAGTTTGATTTAAGAGTAAAGACGATTTTAATGATTATTTGATCACTTCCTTCTCTCCCTCTGTCTCTCTCAGTCCTATGAGTCTCGTATGGGTATATCAGCTGACACTGAAGGTGAGGGGGAGGAGGACGAGGAAGTGGTGGAGTCGCCTGACAACGACGACCAGCGAATCATCATCAAGAAAGAGGGCAGAGACGGCAACCCCCGTCGCTACTAAGCCAATCGTCTCTCTCTCTCTGGACGCACCCATTTCTATGGAAACCACAAAACGGCTCGCCACACACACTCTTCTCAACGCGTTTAAATATTGAAGACTGCTGACACCTCTAGTCTATGGAATGTAAACGTACAACAACAAAACACTGTATTACCGCAACATCACAGCACCATTAATGATCTATAGCCAATAACAGTGCATTGAATGTTTCACCACGTAAATGTTCTACGGCACAATATATACAGTATACTCTAACCGCCTGACCAAAACAACCAACAACAATTGTTTGTGGTGCACTAATTCCTAACTCACAGGGAATTGACATTGTCCTGGAAGTCTGTGACACAGGCCGGACTGAGGCTACATAACTTAGGTGTAAAGTTAAGACTGTATATGTTTTATTATCTCTATATCACACTCCAGACAGCTTTTCCCACCACACAAAATGAATATTGAAGCAATCGATTCACACAAAGCCTCGTGTCGGCCACTCACACATAGACACAAGCCCTGATCCTGACGCTATCCCACACACCTCTAGATTTAATCTAGTCGTCTTTTTGCTGCACAATCTCTCTCTCTCTCTCTCTCTCTCTCTCTCTCTCTCGCTCTTTCTCTCTCTATACATTCCTCAACTTCCAAAAACACGAACCCTCTCCCCACCAGATCTGACTCCAGATCAGATCCACATTTATAGTAACCCTAATATACAAAAACATACAATTATAGGGTTCTAACAGACTTTTACATACTATGTACGATGTGCTAAATTAGATAAAATAAATTGTCCATGCAAAAGTGTACATTTTCAGAACTTTCCTTTTGTCAGGGTAGACTTTTAATTGTTAAATCGTATTGTTTGGTAGAACCCTTTCATTGTATGTTTTTGCAAGTCAACCAAACAGGCTGCCGATACGGGCATAGAGTAACCTCTGACCCTTACCACAACCCCAGTGACTCGACTGAGCGACCCCCAGCCCATTGCACTTTCACCACCCACCGCTCTCGTGACAACCTCACTACAACAACGACACACACACCACAACACCCGCTGTATCCAGAATGTCAGCTCAGCTCGGGCAGTTTTGATTGTATTACATTTTCTGTACATAAAATTATTGTTATTATTATTGCAGTCAACGCTTGCTCTGTCTGTACTCTTAAAGAGGGAGCTGCATATACATATTATTTATTACCAATTACATTGTTTTATCATTTGACCAGCTGTTGTATATTTTTAAAGGTTACACCATCAGAATACAGAGTAATAATAATAGTAGTAGTAGTAATAAGGATGATGATTCCTGGCTTGATGAGTGTATTCATTCGTGTGTTGCATTGTTGTAATTTAAAATCTTGTTCATATCTGAATTACAGTAAATGGAGGGGACATTGTGATAAATAGCTACTCTGTCTCCCCTCTCGCTCTCACTCCTTCCTTCTTTCACACCTCCTTTAAAATATTCTCAAATCGTTCTCTCTTCCTTATCTCCTCTCTCTTCCCCATCGTCGTTTTCTTTTCATGCCAGTCCCCATCATCTCTTTGGTCTATTGAATGTAACCTCCTCCCTCCATCATCCTCTCTCACATCCTCCCTTTGTGTTTATTGCTGTCTGTCTGTGTTTCAATGTGCAGTGATAAACCTGTCAGTAAATAAAGCCTGTTGTTTTTCAGTGTAATATTAAAAATGGAATACAAATTTAATTAATTACTTATATTATTACTATGGTTACTATTGGGACATTAACTGTAATTATTGATACAATGATAACATGGATTATGAAGACTATTGTTATTGATAACTGTCTGAAAACATTTCAAAGTTCATAATAAAACACTGATGACGTCTAAATGCTGCCTGTTTTTTTTTAAAGTAAATAATCAATTTGAAAATATTTCACTATCACCATCTTCTGAGCACTTTTTGGATGGTGTTAAGGTTTTTTTTTAAATCAATAATGACTAATTATGTATACATTTCAATCAGGACTGACTAATCAGAATACTATTATGTTACTGTATAGATGTATGAATTTTATTTTAATCCTAGTACTGAATATAATGTGTGTAATTATAATCAAGACTTAGAACAAAGACTGTTCCTTGGTAGAAACGAATGAACTTATCATCAGACTGGCTAGAATGCTTATCTACACAGGGAGACCTTGGCCTGGTCCTAAAGTATCTAAACCGGTGGGAACGATGTAGGAAGGCTTGTGAACTATACTGCCATTGTATCAGAATGGAGGAGGGACGGGACAGTTTAAAACCTATTACGTCATTTTCAGTTTATAACCTGTTGTAAATTGTATCATGTTCAGTACTCTCGAGAATAAACGCTATTGCTTGATTATGAGACTGGTCTCCGCCCATTTTATGCAAATACGTATTTTACAAATCCTTAGAAATGGGCTGAGTGTATTCATTTAATTGGGTAATAAACATATAGAAATGTAATTCCTCTAACAGATGGTTTGAGAGAATACATAAATTCCTTGGTAAAAGCCTACATATATCAGGAATAACCAGATAATATGTTCGTTCCTCTCCTGAGATAATGAGAATTAGGGGGTTGGTGTTTGAGACAGAAAATTATGTTGCCACAAAGCAGAACACATTTGTTGGACTTTGCAAATCATTAATACCTTGCGCAATGAAATACGCAAACCTTGCTGTCCCTTTGCGTTCTTCACCCACTGTCAATCAAGGTCATTGTTACATTGTTTCACCAAATGGAGCCAGAGATTGCAATTTCATCGAACATTTTTAGAATGTTACAATATTCGTAGGCATAAATGGCAACATCGATTTGCAGCGTTTACACACGCATAAACTCGTTCTGCGCACATTCCCTATTGTCTGTCATTCAACGTCTACGTCGATGCTGTTTGAGAATACGACTTGCAGGATTAACTGTGCGTCTGTGTAGGTTTTTTGTGGGTCATGGGGGAAAGAGCAGGACGTAAATAAAGAGACACGCGTTAATAAACACGGGTAAAGATTTACTTTCGCACTTAGTAGCTTCGCTGTTTTCTTGAATTGCCAGCTATTTATTATCTTGTAAGCAGACAATTAGGAGAAGAGGACAGTAGGAAGGTCTACAGTCAGTAGTAGTAGTAGGTGGTGGTGAGTAGAACATTATGCTATCAATCGAATAATGGTCTGTCACATTTTTGTAGCTAACTTGCTAGCATTTGGTCATCAACATGCATTGTGGCAAACAGGTAGCTAGCTAGCCACGTATCTAGTTAGCTTTCAACCTTTTACTGAATGTATTTTTGCAAGCTCAACGCTCTCTAACTAACCATAATTAGCTAGCTACAGCCACTACACATTAGATACGTTAGCTAGCTAGCTAGTTAGCTAGCATACAGTATATATATTGTGTAAAGTCAATGTTTAACGTTACAGTGCTAATTGGGAGGACATTAATTTATGTAATGTGACCATATAAATCTAAAATTGTCTAGGACATGACTCACCCGTAACTTCTGTGCATGAACTATTGACATGGTGTAGGATGTGTGCAGTATAGTAGCTAGTTAGTATATATATATAGTACCTACTGCCTATATGATGGCAATGGTTAGTTTTATGGTGCTCTTTGCATTCTCAACTGGTGGTTTTCAGGTAAAAGCATTGCAATACTAACCTTGTGTTTTCAACTTGAGAAAGCATCATACCTAAATAACATTTTCATGCTGTCAGTCTCAACTTGAGAAGCCAACCTATATTTTTCTGTAGAGCCAATATAGCTACAGCATGCTGTCATACAGTGCAAAGTATGACACCTCACTAGGAATACCTACTAACTGAATTAAACCCAGACACATTCACTCGTTTTGGGACCATGCATATTCATTAAGACTGTATCTTCTATCCACGGTATTGCACTGTGTGTGTGTGTGTAAGAGAGAGAGACAGTGTTTATTAATATCTGTCTATAATCCTCTTAACAGGGCCCTAATCGTACAGCATCTGTTTGGGTCAGCAGAAAGAAATCCTTAAATCTAAACCCTAGTATAGCTACTGGACCACCTGTGGACTGGGTACAGTGTTGTCTCCCCTTATTTTAGGTAAGATTACTTGCAGTTGTGTGTGGTGCTGTTACTTTTTGTATTGTAGTAAGATGGTGGAAATGGGCATGTCTTAACTTCTCAGCTCCAGGGCTGACTGCATTATAGAAATTGTCATTACTGTATTTGTCTGAGAGGTTTAGTGAAGTTGAGTAGGCCACTATCTGTGCACGTCTGTTGTTGGCCTAGATAGTAGGTCAGCTATGTGAACAGCAGGTTCGTCTCGCTTTCCGACATTTGATTGCATTGACACACTGTTGTGAGGGAGAGGACTGTGGATCGGGGAATATTACTACAGCTTTGCAGTAGAGGGAGTTTCTTTGACTGTTGGTTGTCACCCTTGAATGTTTTCGTTCACTTAAAGGGCAGGTGTGTATTTAAAGAGTGAGTTAAAGACTGAAAGCCAGTCGGAAGAGGGAAAGTGAAGCTCTAGCCTATTCTCACTCGGTCCTGTTGTGGAGCCTTGTGTGTGTGTGTGTGTGTGTTAAAAGCCAACCGATAGAGCATGTTAGATTAGGAGAGGACTATGAGACATTGGGTACTCGGGATGAGATTTCAATTTGGCCTGGCTAGCCCTCTCATCCTCAAATAGATCTCCATATCTCTCAAACAGCTCCATGTTGCTTTGATTGATGTAAAAGGTTGAAAAGAGAGTGATGACGCCCACCCAAACACAGCACAGGAGCTGGAGAAAAGGATAGCCTAGCTGTAGTAGGAAGGTAAATGACTTCCCAACAGTGAGCGGACATCCACATTTTTTTCTTATGTTTTTCTTGATAATCATACACCGTCTTTGTATTCAAATGGTTTATCCTGAGCTGTCTTGCATGGGACCATGAAATGTGTTGGTGCCGGTCTATCTCTGCTTAATAGCTCACATTTGTTGTCTTGTTAGGCCCTCAATGAATGCAGAAAGAGTCTGGCACCTTCAAGGGTGACAACCAACAGGCAGGATCCTGAATGTGATATTATCAAACTGAGTTAATTAGATTTTAAATGTTTGAAATGTACAAATAATTCCATACATCGTCTAATCGATAAGTCAATGTTTTTATTCACTTCTTCAGCTCTAAGGTGGTCTGATTGGATACACCGCTGCCCGGTGTTGCCATGGCGATGCAGGAGCTGGTGGAGGGGGAGTGCGGGGGAGCCAATCCCCTCATGAAGTTGACGGGTCACATGACCCAGGAGGGAGGTGCTTGGAGGCACAGGTCAACGCCAACTGTGAGTAGTCACTGGTAGAAATTAGAATAAAGAATTTATGGAATATGTACAGTAATCCATGTTCTGTTTTTTATATTCTTAGTTTGTTATTGGCCATGTTGCATTGATAGTTATTTTTCCTAGTCAACAGTGGGACCCATCCAGTTTTTAAATTGGTGCTCCCAATTCTTTTTTTAAGTTGACATGAGCACCATGACATTTTTTTTTAGAAAAGTCTATATGAATTCTGTCTACTTTAAGCACATGTTGTGCCCTATAAAGTAATATGTAACACATAATAAACAAATGTATTTTACTAAAAGTTCAAAGGAAATTACCAAGTCATTTGCGGAATATTAGGCTTCTACATTGTGAAAAAGCACTATTTACATGTTGAGATGCTTTACATTTAAAATTGTACACTTTCTCTTTAAAAACGTCAGGTTTGTGATTTCTATGATCATTGATCTCCTGAAGAAGCCATACCTTTTCCTTTCTTTCTGTGCCCCCAAATATTTGGATATATTGGTGAAGTTACCGGTTTGTTAGCTAGCTAGCCAATGAGGTAACATGAATGAAAAAAGTGTAAACAAATGGTTAACGACATAGTTTTCGAACGGCTCACAACATGGTTTATGAATGTAAAATGTGGTCCCGGCGATTCGCTACAGGAAGTTAAAATGTTGTGCCTGTAATATGGGTCAGATCTTTTGACTTGGTTGGGCTATGAACAAGCTGTCGTAACGGAGTAACCGGGACATGATCGAATCTGCACTCGCTTTTTTTCCCTCTTAGGCACTCTGAAACAACAGTACAGCGATGCCTTATTGCCACATTATTATCTTGGAGATTTCTTTCCTAGTTGCGTAGAGCTCCCAAAATAAAACTCCTGGTCTCGCACACAAACTTTGTCGCACGTTAGAGCCCTGGAACCATCTACCCATACTTGAACGAGTTCATTCATCATAGTTTGTTTGGACCATACAACTTAGTTGTACTATAGCTTTCACAAATGTATCTCACGGTGTCACTTTCATCCCTCTTTTTCTCCTAGATTCCCCCTACACCCATTGAAATAGCAACAGAAGAAGAGGTCAGTCTCATATTGCCTTCCCAGTCCTATTGATTCAAACTGTTGTGCTTTGTCTGCATATTCTAAAAAAGGAATATGAAAACACGTTTCGTTCACGGGAGGTTTGTTAATCGTCCTTGAATAGGCTTGCGTTTTGATGTTCTGCATGTGTGTCCTCCAGTTGGTGAATGAGTTCATGCAGCAGGCGCCTCCACGGCCCCCTCACAGCTTTGACATGGGCCAGTTACTGGAGGAAATGCAGCAGATTGATCAGCAGAGCTACAGACAGGCTCCACAGAGAGGTACACACACAGCAGAAATAGTATACCCTATTATACTCTCCAACGCAGCAGAAGCAACACCATTATAGATTTGCAGTGTGCCTGCCCAGCTGCCGGGCAGCACTTCCATATTGTTAACCCGCAGGTTTTGGAACATATGTTGACACTTCAAGACACCTTTTATTATGTTTTCCTGTCCCCTCCATCCAAGTACTTGCACTGAAAAACACACTTTTTTTGCCAATGTGTGAAGAAAACAACACCCTTTCCCTCCTGTCCGTAGCTCCGGGTGTGGCCGCGTTGGCCCTGTCTGGTGATTGGACGTCTGAGTTTCTGTCGGGAGCGGATGCCGCCACCGCCTCTTCAGGGCAGGCGGGACTTGGAGACCCGGCTGACGCTGATTGGACCAGAGAGTTCATCACCGATGGCACAGGTAAAACATTTTGAGTGTCAATGGTAGGCACAATTGCCAACCATTTGTTTGAATGTACTTTGTGGTTACGACTTCTAGCAGGTAGAGAAATAATCGGTATCTTACTCTCTTTCCCTTTCTCCCCTCTTTCTCTCTTCTCTCTCTCTCTCAGATCCCGGGCGTTGGGCAGAGGAGTATCTGGAGCAGTCAGAGGAGAAGCTATGGCTCGGAGACCTGGGAGAGAGGGAGCAAGAATGGTAATAATGGAGAGACCGAGAAAAACAGGAGAGCAAGGGTCACGTAGATGGATACAGTGAACTTTTGAGAACGTTCCAGAGAAGATTGTGATGTTGAGCCACTAAGTGTGTCTTAAAATCTTTGATGTCGTCCTCTCAGAACTCTGTGTTATTGCGTTCACTTTATAAAGGCTTTGGCCATAACATGGCTCTAAGTCAAGAAAAAAAAAGAAAACCAGTTAATATCGCACGTGTAACGGCTACCTTAGTTAGCGGTGCACGCTAAATAGCGTTTCAATCGGTGACGTCACTTGCTCTGAGACCTTGAAGTAGTAGTTCCCCTTGCTCTGCAAGAGCAGTGGCTTTTGTGGAGCGATGGGTAACGATGCTTCGTGGGTGACTGTTGATGATGTGTGCAGAGGGTCCCTGGTTCGCGCCCGGGTATGGGCGAGGGGACAGTCTAAAGTTATACTGTTACACACGCAGTCTTTTAGTTTGTGTATGTAATGCGTTGACCCAATAAGTAGCAGTCATTTAATTAGGTATTCAAAAGCGTCTTTTGATTCTATCCTTGTTGGAAATGATTTTTGAAAAGAGACAATGCATTTCAATTACAATATATTTACAAGGATACAGAGTGATTATGTAATATGTACATTGTCTCTTTAACCTACCTGTTCTTTAAAATGATCACTGTTCGAGACTCAGTTAGCTGTTTAAATTAACCCTTTGATGTTAATGTTTGTCAATCCAATAGGACGAAAGAGTACCTACCAGGAGACGAACTGAAGCAAACAGCCAATGAGCTGGTCGCAAAGGTCAATGACCCCAAGTTACAGAACACTGAGGTGTGTGTGTGTTTGTGTTTCCATGTCGCGTGTGTTTCATACTTTTTTTTCTACATATCTATCCCCTTTCCCCATTCTTTGTCCATAGAAGTAATGTAGCTTTGTAATAACAGGATCATTGTAGTTGTAGCCATTTCTTTTGAATTGTTCAGTGAGACACACTTCTTTGTAGTCAATTAGACATCAAAATGTTTAATGGGAAAGCATTTTGCTGTGATGGACCGTAGTAGCATAGTGACTCTTTACAACCTGGTCTTCAGAACTGTTTGTGTGGTATCCAACTCCCCTGTCATTATTTGGGATTTGGCTAAAGCACAAACTGATTTAATGACCAGACTAGGTCCATACGCCATTAGCCATAGCCATAATGGATATTGTGTCATTGTTATGTTGTTGTTGTTGTGTTGCACTGTAGTTCCTGCGGTTCATTAGGCAGATTGGCGAGGGCAGTGTCACAGTGGAGGACAGAGCAGGCAAACAGCACACAGATAGAGCTCAGGCCAAGGAGGCTCAGAACTGGGCCTCCAACCTCAACCAGGTAGGAGCCAACTTCCATTGAAGATACAAGGGGAAGGGTGCAACTGTCAACCTACAGGGAGCCATCTTGGCTCAAACTTCCTAATTTTGTGCCTCATGACCCCCCCACGTCCCAGTATTTGGTGCAGACCCCTGCAACTGTTACTAACTACATAACCAAGTTATGGCCATGAACTTTTCTGTATGTGAGCCTTGCACTAGGCTGTACAATGTATAATTTGGAAAAGGTATATGTAGAAATAAATTATTGTGGAAAAGAGAGCATTGTCCTTTCTATACATGCAATTTCTATATGCCGACTTCTGCCAATGAAAATCCTCTTAGCTGTTCCAGTCTTGAATCAGACTTCCAGTTCCCCTTGTGAAGTGAAGTCGTATGTTAACAGGGTTGGGGCAAATCATTTCTCAATTAAGGTAGGGGATTGAAAAATAATAATAGGCATTTTTGTATTGTTTTCATCAGGAATTGAATTTCAAGTCACTTCCTGAATAAGACCCCAGCCCTGGTGTTTACCCTTGAGTATGTAGTCATAGGAGTTCTCATTAACTGTGACATCTACTTTTCCCCCTTTGACCCTGCTGTGAACTCTTGGCTTTCCCCTCCTTCGATTAACAACCCCCACTTCATTTGTACCAAATGAAAACTCCTCCATCCTCACCCCTCCCAAAACAAAAATCCACCCCCAACGCCTCACACCTGCGACAAAACAATCATGCCTCCCCCCGTTCTCCGCTCCCTGGTTGCCATAGTTCCTGGAGGAGACTGGGGGAGGGACTTTACCCTTGACAACCCAAGAGTGGGATCAGAAGCTTGCCAAAGCTAAGGCTAAACAGGCACATCAATGGGCTTCTGTCGTCAGGCAGGTAGGACCCTTGACGCCATGGCAACACTGCCCAGTGGCGCCGCAACCGGCTTTCTGTCAAGAAAGTTGCGTTGAGCTGATGATATTTTTCATCAGCCTTTTTTTACGGTAGTTTGATGGCTGTTTTTAGTGGCAGAATGTTGTGCCCCATGTAGGTTTTCCCGTAGTTTCTTAGCACTTTGTATAAACCCAAGGACGATGCATTGTTTTTGCTGATTTAAACTTGCATTTAGATTATAGCAATTACTTATAGAAAAGTAGTAAAGACGACCTGCACTAGAGGTGTATAGATTGTAGGGGAGAAAGGGAGTGGGAGAATGGGTGTGGTTTTCTGATTTGTTTTGCTTCTTCCCATTCCTTTATCTTGTCTTCCTCTTTCACCCCTCTTCCCCATCTTGTTCTGCTTCTCCTTTACTGTCACAACCTCAACATCCCACTTTAAGTGTTGTTATAGAGTTATGGACAACTTGGTGTCCACATCTACCATTGCTACCTCTTCCTTCCTGTTCAGGTCTCAGTGGAGTCAGCGGAATCATGGGTAGATGAGTTTGCCACAGCAGGTCCAGATTTCCAGCAAGCTAAAGCTGCTGTGGAGGTAAGAGAGATACGATACAATAGGAAAGATAACAGAATAATGACCATAAGTATTTTTAAACATCTTCCAAATTGTATCTATCAAGAATAATTCCAGGCCATGGCCTAATATTCACATAACTGGGCAAGGGTGCAGCTATGGGTGGGCCTGGGAGGGCATAGGCCCACCCTCTTAGGAGCCAGACCCAGCCAATAAAAATGAGTTTTTCCCCACAAAAGGGCTTCTGTTACAAACAGAAATACTCCAAAGCACCCCCTCAGATAATCCTGCAGGTGAAGAAACCAAATGTGGAGGTCCTAGTACCCACGCCAGACACATGGTCTACGGTTGTGAGGCCGGTTGGATGCACTGCCAAATTCTCTAAAATTACATTAGAGAAGGCTTATGGTAGATAAATGAACATTAAATTATCTGGCAACAGCTCTGGTGGACATTCCTGCAGTCAGCATGCCAATTGCCCACTCCCTCAAAACTTGAGACATCTGTTGTATTGTGTGACACAACTGCACATTTTAGAGTGGCCTTTTATTCTCCCCAGAACAAGGTGCACCTGTGTAATGATCGTGCTGTTTAATCAGCTTCTTGATAAGCCACACCTGTCAGGTGGATGGATTTTCTTGGCAAAGAAGGGAGACATGCTCACTAACAGGGATGTAAACACATTTTTGCACAACGTTTGAAAGAAATAAGCTTTTTGTGCGTATGGAACGTTTCGAGGATCTTTTATTTCAGCTCATGAAACATGGAACCAACAGTACATGTTGCGTTTATATTTTTGTTCAGTATATATTAAGCTCTTTCCATGTACTATATTGCACTAATAATGCCATTACACATTTTCACTTCACACATCAGGTAATTCTTTAAAAGTAATTTCCTCACCATCTTAGATAAGCATGCCCCGTTCAAAAAATGCAGAACTAAGAACTGATATAGCCCTTGGTTCACTCCAGACATGACTGCTCTTGACCAGCACAAAAACATCCTGTAGCGTACTGCACTAGCATCAAATAGTCCCCAAGATATGCAACTGTTCAGGGAAGTCAGGAACCAATACACGCAGTCAGCCAGGAAAGCAAAGGCTAGCCTTTTCAAGCAGAAATTCGCATCCTGTAGCTCTAACTCCAAAAGGTTTTGGGACACTGTAAAGTCCATGGAGAACAAGAGCACCTCCTCCCAGCTGCCCACTGCACTAAGGCTAGGTAACACGGTCACCACTGATAAATCCATGATTATCGATTTCAATAAGCATTTATCAACGGCTGGCCATGCCTTCCTCCTGGCTACTCCAACCCCGGCCAACAGCATCGCCTCCCCCGCAACTACTCGCCCAAGCCTCCCCAGCTTCTCCTTCACCCAAATCCAGACCCGTACAAATCAGCTGGGCTAGACAATCTGGACTCTCTCTTTCTAAAACTATCCACCGCCATTGTTGCAAACTCTATTACCAGCCTGTTCAACCTCTTTCGTATCTTCCTAGATCCCTAAAGATTGGAAAGCTGCCGCGGTCATCCCCCTCTTCAAAGGGGGTGACACCCTAGACCCAAACTGTTTCAGACCTATATCCATCCTGCCCTGCCTATCTAAAGTCTTCGAAAGCCAAGTTAATAAACAGATCACTGACCATTTCAAATCTCACCGTACCTTCTCCGCTGTGCAATCCGGCTTCCGAGCCGGTCACCGGTGCACCTCAGCCACGCTCAAGGTACTAAACGATATCATAACCGCCATCGATAAAAGACAGTACTGTGCAGCCGTCTTCATCGACCTGGCCAAGGCTTTCGACTCTGTCAATCACCATATTCTTATCGGCAGACTGCCTCGCCTGGTTCACCAACTACTTTGCAGACAGAGTTCAGTGTGTCAAATCGGAGGGCATGTTGTCCGGACCTCTGGCAGTCTCTATGGGGGTACCACAGGGTTCAATTCTCGGGCCGACTCTTTTCTCTGTATATATCAATGATGTCGCTCTTGCTGCGGGCGATTCCCTGATCCACCTCTACGCAGACGACACCATTCTGTATACTTCTGGCCCTTCCTTGGACACTGTGCTAATTAACCTCCAAACGAGCTTCAATGTCATACAACACTCCTTCCGTGGCCTCCAACTGCTCTTAAACGCTAGTAAAACCAAATGCATGCTTTTCAACTGTTTGCTGCCCGCACCCGCCCGCCCGACTAGCATCACCACCCTGGACGGTTCCGACCTAGAAAATGTGGATACCTAGGTGTCTGGCTAGACTGTAAACTCTCCTTCCAGACTCATATTAAACATCTCCAATCCAAAATCAAATCTAGAATCGGCTTTCTATTTCGCAACAAAGCTTCCTTCACTCATGCCGCCAAACGTACCCTAGTAAAACTGACTATCCTACCGATCCTCGACTTCGGCAATGTCATCTACAAAATAGCTTCCATCACTCTACTCAGCAAACTGGATGCAGTCTATCACAGTGCCATCCGTTTTGTTACCAAATCACCTAATACCACCCACAACTGCAACCTGTATGCTCTAGTCGGCTGGCCCTCGCTACATATTCGTCACCAGACCCACTGGCTCCAGGTCATCTATAAGTCTATGCTAGGTAAAGCTCCGCCTTATCTCAGTTCACTGGTCACAATAACAACACCCACCCGTAGCACAGCAGGTATATCTCACTGATCATCCCTAAAGCCAACACCTCATTTGGCCGCCTTTCCTTTCAGTTCTCTGCTGCCAGTGCCTAGAACGAATTGCAAAAATCGCTGAAGTTGAATACTTTTATCTCCCTCACCAACTTTAAACATCAACTTTCTGAGCAGCTAACCGATCGCTGCAGCTGTACATAGTCCATCTGTAAATAGCCCACCCAATCTACCTACCTCATCCCCATACTGTTTTTATTTTATTTACTTTTCTGCTCTTTTGCACATCAGTATCTCTACTTGCACATCATCATCTGCTCATTTATCACTCCAGTGTTAATCTGCTAAATTGTAATTATTTGCTCCTATGGCCTCCTCATGCCCTTTGCACACACTGTAAATAGACTTTCTTTTTTCTACTGTGTCATTGACTTGTTTTTTGTGTTATTGGCTAGTTTATTGTTTACTCCATGTGTAACTCTGTGTTGTCTGTCACACTGCTTTGCTTTATCTTGGCCAGGTCGCAGTTGCAAATGATAACTTGTTCTCAACTAGCCTACCTGGTTAAATAAAGGTGAAATAAAAAATAAAATTACCATGTATCATTGGCTTAAAGTACACTGTATATAGAACCTTTATCAAAGTTCACATTGCCCCTTGGGCATCCCCTAAAAATAGTGGTTTGGATCAATGTTAATGTTAGGGGGATTCCCACAGCAACTGGTATGATGATGATGCCCAGCACCCCCATCATTTGACCCCTGACTTTGACATTGTGATTGTTCCTCTGTATCAGAGCGATGTGGACTTCTGGGAGAAGCTGCAGCAGGAGTGGGAGGAGATGGCCAAGAGAGATGCAGAAAGTCACCCCTGGCTCTCTGATTTTGACCAGATGCTCAGCAGCTCCTACGACAAGGTACTTGACATAGCTTCCTATCCACCTGTGGAAGTGGTGTTGCAGGGCCAGTAGGAGGCACTCTTTACTCTGGTCTAAAAAAAAATATATCCCAATGCCCCAGGTCAGTGATTGGGGACATTGCCCAGTGTATGATGCGGTCTTTTGGATGGGACGTTAAACAGGTGCCCTGACTCTCTGTGGTCACTAAAGATCCCATGGCACTTATCATAAGAGTAGGGATGTTGGCCTCCAGAGTGGCACAGTGGTCTAAGGCACTGCATCGCAGTGATAGCTGTGCCACTAGAGATTCTGGGTTTGAGTCCAGGCTCTGTCGCAGCCGGCCGCGACCGAGAGGCCCATGGGGCTGCGCACAATTGGCCCAGTGTCGTATGGGTTGGGGGAGGGTTTGGCCAGCAGGGATGTCCTTGTCCCATCGCGCACTAGCAACTCCTGTTGTGGGCTGGGCGCAGTGTGGGCTGGGCGCAGTGCATGCTGACATGGTCGCCAGGTGTACGGTGTTTCCTCTGACACATTGGTGCGGCTGGCTTCCGGGTTAAGTGGGCATTGTGTCAAGAAGCAGTTCGGCATGGTTGGGTTGTGTTTTTGAGGACGCACGTCTCTCGACCTTCGCCTCTCCCGAGTCCGTACGGGAGTTGCAGCGATGAGACAAGACTGTAACTACCAATTGGATACCACGAAAAAGGGGTAAAAAAGGTTATTTGTAATAAAGAGTAGTTATGTTAACCCCGGTGTCCATGTCCACCTAATCAACCCCAGCTTCCAACTGGCTCATTCATCCCCCTCCTCTCCCCTCTAACTCTTCCCCAGGTTGTTGCTGTAAATGAGTGTTCTCCGCCAACTTACCTGGTTAAAATAAGGGTTCGTTTTTAGTTAAGGATAAGTTTAGCCTTCTAGATCACAATGAATATGTTCAGCATGCCTACCTGTCCAGGCAAAAAAAAAATGCCTTGTCTTGTTTGCCAAGTTGCTGTTCATGATTTAACTCTCTCTCTCTATTTCTTTCTCTTTCCCTCTCTCACCCCCTCCAGGGGTACCAGTTTGAGGAGGACAACCCGTACCTGTCCCACCAGGACCCCCTTGCTGAGGGGGTGAGGAGGATGGAGGCAGGGGACATCCCTGGGGCCGTGCGTCTATTTGAGAGTGCCGTACAGAGAGAACCAGACAACCAGCTGGTAAGACACTCAGTAATTAATAATTCTGATTTAATAATATCTCAAGGTGAAATTATTTCTGGCTAGCAAGCGTTGGCGACTAAGGGGGTTCTTTCCTACCCTGTTAGCATTAGGTGGGTAAAGAGAACTAAGCACTCTCACACTTTTTCCTGCTTCTT